>NC_085051.1:37124186-37431368 GCF_963662255.1 Cinclus cinclus
TACTGCTACAGCTTAATCAGTTGATGCATTTTAATAGAAACTGCTCCTGCTCATAACTTCTACTTTTGATGGCCCCAGCAAAGTGCACTGCCCTTAATAGGACAGGGAGAAAAACAAAACAAAACAAGCAAAACAAAAACAAAAACAAACAAACAAACAAAAAGGCCCTGGTATCTTGGCTTGTCAATGTCAAGACTGACTTCTGCCTTGAATATCAATACAAAGCATAGTCAGAAGCAATTTCTGGTACACTGTAGCTGTGGAAGAGAAAATGACACAAATATTAGTTGACTTGTATGGCAGTTGCTATCCAGAAACTATGCTGGGTTTACTTTTAGGCAGTAACATCTGCCGAGTTTATGTTGCAATATTAGAGCATATTTTCAAGTTCAAGCTTCCTGTAATGCATGTCATACAGAAAGCTTGTGTTAATCATATCAAAGACTGTAGGTACTAACTTAAAAGGTCAAAATCAAACTTCACACTGTAGTAGTCTGAAAACATCCAATATGAAATATTTAAACTGTGGAACACAGTCTTCAACTTTGGGCTATAAAAGTTTAATTTTGTAAGTAGCTATTTCTCCAATTGCTCAATATTTTTAATTCTACAAATCCATGTTTATTAGCTTTCAAAATTTAAACAGTGTTACTGAGCCTATTGAAAGTAAATGGTACTAGCTTCTGAGAAATATAGTTACTATGATTTATTTTCTATTTCTGTGTTCAAGATAAAGGCAAAAGAAAGAACAAATAAAAGGAATTGATTAGCACAGCTCTCACTTTTAATACCTATAAAATCACCTAAGGTACTTTGTCATTTATTCTATATGCCACAAGAAACAGATCAGATTGGTCTGGAATGTGGATTTTTTCGACCAATGATAATTTTAGGATACCTTGAGAGGAAGGAACTATAGCATCTTTGATTCCATATATTCTTATTTTTACATTTATCAATGCTAATGCCCAAGTGAAATCTCTTCCATGCAGGGATTTTCTTAGATATTTTGCAACACCTGTTCTTAGTCCAAAATCCAAATCCAGTAGAAGCTGAGCAGCAAAGTCATGTCCCATATAAACAATGCAAATTTCTCACTTCGGTAGTGAAATTGTTCCACTGTTAGGCATACTTTTATACAGTTGCAGTGGGGGTGAGTATTGTCTAACCTCATGATCTCTTACAAATCCATGGTAAATTTTTCTTCTTTTCAATGCTTTTTAGACAGCAAGAACATAGTCTTAAACAATTAACTAGATAAATTTGTTGCAGCAAAGTAGTTTGGCACATTAAATACTGTAGATAATTTAGTAAAATTTTGTTAGATTTTTACCTTCGGATTTTTAAACAATGAATGTTGCTAGCTTTGGTAAATCACAACAGCTTTGTTTTGGCAGTAGCTGCTGCAGACTCGTAAATCCAGGTTATTTTATCTAACATTGTTTTGATTAAATTTATTCCTCTCCATCTAACTTAATTTTTTTAGGTAATGCAGTTTTCAAGCCATGAAGGAAAGTAAATTTACTGTAAATCTAGACTCTTTTTTGCTAGGAAAGGAATTCAGTCTATGTTTTCTTCATAGCTCACATTTAATATCTATAACTTATCCTACTTTTGAACCATGAGTTTTCTTTTCTCAGAAACAAACTCACAAGTTATGTTTTCCTCTACAGTCTACAGGCAGGTTCATACCTACACATAAAGAAAATATTTTTTTAAACTTCTGTAATTGTGTCCTATCAATATCTGCTTGTAAGTGTTCTTACACTGCACAGTATGTGTGCTGCAAATAAAGCAGTCAGGTTTTGACACCTTATGTTTGTTAAGTCTTTGTGATTACTAACAGTGATCACACATCCAAAAAAGGATTTTGCACACTTTATTGTTTGTACTCTGAGCCTCATAATTTCAAACATACATTATGTTTATTTTAAATTTTATGCAAGCAGGCATTATTGAAAGAAAATACCACTATTGAGAGCTGGAGACCAGGGATAATGTTAGCTCTTACTGATCGTGACATCTTTATAGGCTAATTTGATATCAGAATGGAGTCTTCTTCAAAATTGCTTCTTCTCTAGGTATGTATATACATAGAAATACCAACCCTTAAGCAGGCAGGGACACATGTGGTGCATATTCAGCCACACTGGCCCAGGAGAAGGGCAATGAGTGATCGGTACTGAGGGAAATAAAAAGAGTCACAGAATCTAGCTGAATGATAATGGTGGATGCATTTGACTACTCAAATATTTCACACCTTGACAAAATTTCAATGAATATTTCTTGATACTTAAAACTTTTGTGGATATGGCATACAGAAATGGTGGGTCTGTTTTCTACCTTGATCTTTCATATTGTACAATATGTTGGTTCAAAAATACTTACCGTTGAGCCTCTAGTATAATTTCGTTCAATATCAAGGTGTAGGTAGAATTATTCACATCACAAATCTCCACTACTCCAAGTAAGATGGGACATCCTGAGTTAAGGAAAGAGCTGAGTATAGCCCATACAGGGAAACCATAATCCATAGATTCGTTAGCCAGTATTGGGAAACTGTAATCCATAAATTCATCATGAAATTCATTTAAGTAATGACAACTGAATGACATCAGATGTGAACTTACTAAGAGTGGTAATGACTCTAAATGGTGAAATTCTTGAGGTTATTTTGAAAATCCAATCTTGCAGAAAAACCATAAATTCATCACAGTAAGGACAACACCATGCAGTTAACTGCAAGGTGGTAAATTGGAGAACCATGAGCAAGACTGAAAAGTATATTGGGTTACGTGTGGGGGGAAAAAAGTCATGCTATAGATTACTAGTTAGAAATTAACTGCTCAATTTACTGAATTTGCATGTAATAAAAGCAGTTAATGTTAAAGATAATGTTCTTTCTAACAGTGTAAACTGGCACTGAGGTTTTACAGTTGTTCACTGAGACAAAATTGCATGCAAAACCTGAGATTTCAAAATGGAAGATACCCGAACAAATCAATGCATTTGTGAGCTATAGATATATAACAAAAGAAAAAATATGAAGGAAAGGTGAAATGTTCAGGTTGCTAAAAGATACACAGTGTTCGAGTAAAATGGCAGGGAGAAATCTGCAGGATAACAATGACTGCCTAGGAGAGAGAGATTTTCCTGATCTACAAAAATGGGGAAAACAGTACTAAAATTACTTTTTAAGATTATTTGGGTTTATATGTGCTATTTCAATTAACATGCACATGATATCATATAGCAAGTATGGAATGGCTTTAGACATGAATTGCAGACGTGATTTGAGGTATAGGAATATTTATTTCTGAGAAAAGATGCAAAAGACTGGAATAATTTTCCTTATAATACCCAAGGTATATTTTTGCAAGGGGACAAATCCATTCAGTAAAACTCGTATGGAAGATCAGGAAAGCAGGTAAAAGGAAGCATGTTTGTCAGGTGCTGTGGATATGTGGAACTCATTGCCACTAACCCTGCAGTCAAGAGCAGACCAGAATTTTAAAATACGAGGGCATTTATGTATGGTGAAAGCATTCTCTTCTAATTTCATTTACAATATTTATATAGAGGAGGGTATTATGCTTCAAGTCAGTTTAGATGCCAACTGGTAATTTAAGAAGGAAGATCTTCTACATGCACATTATATATGGTGCAACAACAGGTCTTCTGGCTCTTTCTCCAGAGACGCTTGTGATCTGTAATCAGATAAAAATTGTTGAACAAGCAGTCCTCTTAAGTTCTGTAGTAACCAGGACCCACACTCTTCTGTACGTTTAATTAAACGTACATTAAGTCAAAATTAGCCTTGTTCTGTTGTGGTTGAGTGTCTATAAAACCACATAATTCCGCATAATAGAGCCCAAGAGCTTCTGCTAGCTGACCACATATTACACGTCTCTGAAGAACCTCCTGCATGCTTTCTTCAGACAGAAAGTAGTAGACCTTGGAAAATGGTAGCTCTTACATAAACAACACTGGACTCAGAATATTTGGTACACTGAAAATGGCGGGGGCCAAGAACAGAGCCTAGAGATTTTAGTGGATTTTTCTCCCATGGCCAGCAGAGAGAGGGATTGAACCTGGAAGCAGCAGTTATTCACCTGTTCGGAGTATTGTACTAACATACTCCAGATGATGGGGAGAGGGTGGAGGGAGAAATTGCATGAAGTCATTAAGCCAGAAAGCCTAATTTACCATAAATCTTACCAAGTTTATGCCACCCCTGATACAAACTTCACTCTAACTTGTTATCTCTGGAGAAGGTTCACAGTTGGGTTTTGGGATTTTTTTTTTTCATTTTGGGGTGGGTTTTTTTGAGCAATAATAGTCTTTTTAAGATGGCTGCAGTGTCAGCATTTATCTTGAAACTCTTGGATATTAGTTTTGACTGCAGTCACCTTTCTGACAACTGTTATTGCGACTGTGTTTTATATCCCTGTTCAGGATGATTTCTAATGATAATGCTCTGTCTACCTCAGTGCTTCACACTAAATTATAGATGCCACTATGACAGGACAAACTATATCCAAGTGCTAAACTCTACTCCCTTTGTGTGATGTCAGTGCCTTCACTACTTTGTGCCTAGAATTAAAATCAGGATAGGAAGATATGCAAAACATTTCTGCTTAAAAATAATGTTCTGTCAGTTATTAAACAAGTGATATTTCATTTAATCAGCTCAAGGGGATTATTTTAAATGAAAAGGCAGAGAGTATGATTTTATTAACACATTCCTGCCCTAGAGTCCTACTGTAATAATTCTTTACTTGACTAAATTAAAAAGTTATAATTCAGTCCTTTCACAACAAAGACTTTCGGATAGTTAAATTTCATTAGTTTTTCTATATTGAGTTGCAGATGGAATGAAGGGAAGGAAGGCATCATGTATCCAGAAAAGTAAATATTACATTTTGAATAAAAACAAACCAGACTGTTAGTGAAGACTGCTATATTTTCCAGTTTTCGCTTTTCTTCAGAGTCTTCAGCATTAAAATCATGGGGTTTATGCTATCTTTGTGCATATGTGCTTGACAAAACAAAGGCTTTTAACATTTAGCAAATTTCAGCCTTGAAAAATGTGAACTGAGGCTGACTAATCCTACTAAGTCTTACCTGAGAGTTATTGCGACTGTTATGCTAAGTTTAATACAAATAGTGCTCTATAAACCTTTTTGACCAACTACTTTTAATGCATTGGTCAATAGAATCGTAGAAGGAGGATATGCAAAAGCCATTTGAATACACATATGTCTATCTGGACTAGTATGTTCTCACATGCATTCATAAAATTCTGTTTGTAGAGCCAGATAAATAACAAGGATATCACTAGTGACTCTATAGTTAAGGCTGTGCTCAGATTGGGAAGTGTACTTCAAATCTTATTTTTGGTAGAATAAAAAAATATTTCTGAGTATATGACAGTCCATGTACGACTTTTTTTTCCTTTTTCTTCTTAAACAGTTCTAAGAAAAAAGGGTTCTATAATTATCCTTAAAATTTCAGAGTATGGCATTGAATATCAAGCCAACACCAAGGAATTTTTAAATTATTTTTATGGTAACAATGCGTACAATTCTCAAGGCGGATCCTTGTAACATTCTGTAGGCCTATTTTTTTTTAAATGAGAGAATAAATGTGTTCACTTTCATCTCACATATATCAAATTCAAGACAGTTGACTAAATCCTGGTCTTGTTTATGGACCTAAATCTTAAGTAACTGAAATCTTTGGTTATATTCTTCATTTATTCCCATGAAAACTGAAAGTAGAATTCAATCCCATTGCTATGTAAAGAAACTGAATATTACTCCTGAAAAGGTTAAAAATGTTTTATCTGATATCACTTTAGATCGAAAATTGTAAAACAAATAAGAAAACAGATGATAAAGCAGACAAGTGAAAGCAAAGAGTAGGTAGCTAAATATTGTAAATAGACAGATAGACCAAGTTTTTTATAAATTCCTTCTCAGAGGATTACTTCATTTATCTTTGGAGAGAGACTTTCTCATTGCAAGAGGTATTTCACTAAAAAATTAATTGTTTATTAAGAATTCATTAAATAGGTTAACATGGGACTATCTGATCTGGGAATATCAGTCTCAGTACTTTGAACTTGCAGGTGCTGCAGTGGTTGTAGTTAAGACATTATATTGGAGCTTTCCTTCATTGCAAAGGGTTGTGTCAGGAAAATCTTTAATATAAAAATAAAAAGCAGTTCATGCATAAAGCATGACGCCCTGAAGCATATTAGATCTGTTTATCTCTCTGTTTAAAACGAGCGGTACCTGGTATAGTTTACATAACAAGGCACGGATCAGTTTGATAAAGCATTTATATCACCTGGGGAACACGCTGGCTCATTTCCTCAACACCTTTCTGCATGACTTGTTCACCAGCAAGTAAAATCGCAAACAAAGTTTTAATAGGTCAGGAGCAGAGAACCTGCTTGTGTTATAGACATTTGCGTTTGCCCTCTGACAAATAGCTCATATTTCAAATCCAGGTCTCTGCAGCCAATCATTGGATGATAATTATTGATTACATTTTTATGGACAAATCTTTAATTGCATTTAATCATTTGCAGCCTTAAAGATTCTTTTTTTAAGATAAGTGAAAGCTTAGTACTTGTGTGGTGTACATAAAATTGTCTGAGGGAACCAAATAAAGGACCAAGATGAGTTCTTGCCCCCAGATGCAGTGACAAAGCTCTAGTGACCTCCTTAGAAACAGGATTTCACCTCACAACATTAGCATTTTTGGCAAATACTATGGTATAAATCTGTGAGTTAACATTTGAAAACACTTTTTTAAACAAATGAATTTCAATTTAGTTTGCAATTAAAATCTGTTGTTAGACTAACAGATTTTTTTTGTCACTCTTCCATTTTGTTTAATGTAATCCAGGATATGAGTCACATTTGCTTGTTGTTTCTATATGTGGAGCAAATACTGTAGCTGCTGTTTCTGTCATAGCACATCTGCTCTACTGAAAACTGCAAAATGATAGATAAACACATGGTCAGGAAAAGAAATAGATGAATAACATTTTGCATGACTTTTTCAGTGAACAGTAATCATCACTAAATTTCTTTGCAGTTCAAAGGCTATTTTTGTTAAGCGGACATACAAGGAGCTTCCATGCAAGCTATTGTATGTAACTTTTTCATATTTTTATTTTAAATACATAAAAACATGTTTTCATCCAACTGGCGCTTTCAGAACTGCACAGTAAAAGCAGTACTGTGTTCTTGAGCTGTTCCATAATGAAAGAAAAAAAAGTTCAGTAAAGAGAAGAATTACTATATTTTTCCTTTTTCAGAAAGTTCAACAGTGGAATACATCTTCCTTAGGGTATAATTAATAACAATTTGCAGCGCTTTCATTCACAGATGGATTTCAGAGTATCTGTTCTCTGTGTATATAATGTAACAAAAAAAGCTGGTATCACTTACAGGATATGTATCTATCATCCCAGTGGACATAAATCAATGAGCCAAAGGTAAATAGAATAGACATGGCAATAGGAAGGGAAGAGAAGCTGAAAAGAGAATCCACAAAAATAATTTTGCAAAGCTTGCCTTAAAGATTAAACAAAATAATGTGACAAGGATAGAAAACAAGTAATCTGGCAAATTCTTGTGTTCACTTTCATCAAATAGTGTAATGCAGCACAAAACCCTAAAAATAATAGTGTGTTATCTAAGGACAGAATGGTAATACTATGGCTTCTATTTGGACATATCCAACCCAGCAGCTTTCATGGTAGTTTCTGCATTTTCCTGATGTTGTTCAATCACACAGGCCCATGCATCATTCAGTCCTTCCTCCCCACAAACTGTACTTCCCTTCCAGACACAGGAAACCCAGGAGAGATGCTTAAATGGCAGCTCAGCATTCTCTACAAAACCAATGCCCATGTCTTGGGGAATTGCTTTATATGCTGTATACAGCATTTATATGCTGTAGTGAGGTTTTTATGTACAAGTCTGGGGACTGCGCACCTTACACGTGCTTGGAAGGGTGTGTGTTCGGGCAGCTCTTGGCACTCTGAAGTGCTCTAGAAGAGTCCAGGTCTCTGTATATAGATTGCAGTTAGCAAGATCCTATACGCATTATTTTGGGTTTTATTTTGCTGTTTATAGGAGTGTATGTGACTGCTGACTTCTAGTGGCTGGCCCGCAGATGACATCAATCCTGGAACTGCTGCCCCTGTCAGGGATTCTCCTGTGGCTCAGGTGTCAAGGGATGTGTGGCACCGGACCAGAAGGACCTGGCCATCTCTCCTAACACAGTCCTCTACCAATCCATGGATGTGCTTGAGGGCTGTCAATGGGAGTGGGAAATTATACAAAGAGGCTAAGCTTAGGCTGAAAATAGCAGAGTAAAATTGTGTGCAATGCCTACTGCAATTATGTGACACAAAGCCCACAAAGGAAAATAATGTCAACAAATTACTTTGTTTCTCCTGCTCCTCTACTTGCCCCCCCTCTGCAGCTGTGCCTCAGGAGAAGATAATATATTTCCCAAACGCCTGCCCCACTTGCCATTAGGGTTTCTGCCCTGATTAAGACTTTTGTTGTTTCATGGTGTTATTCCTGTATGACCTAAATTTTCTTGTGCTCAATCCAAAGATCTTTGGCATTATGGAAGCTTTGTGAAAAAAGCTTCATCATCATTGATACAATTCAGCATAAAAATAAAGAGTTGTATCATGAAATATGTCTCTAGAGGAACTTTTTAAGACAGATTAGCTTATTGTAATTACATTATTAGAAATCTATATCTTTACACTAGGTAAGGGGACTACACTGGCAAAAAATATGTGTGCCTCAAGTCATAACTCCCAAACTCTTTTTAATGTCCTAAATAAGTGACCTGATTTCTGAAACGGTGAGAACCAGTTTTTCTCTCACATGATTTCCATGACAGCTTCCAAACGCAATTTTAAAGCTGACTTGCAGGATCAGGTCCTACTTTTGTCAAGTGAGGTGAATTAAGGAAGCTGTGTATTCCTGTGAACTGTCAGAGTCAAATAAAACTGGCCAAGATAGAATAGGATTTCTGCATTAAAAAAAAAAAAAAAAAAAGAAAAGGAAAGAAAAGAAAAGAAAAATAACCTGTGTCAGTGCAGTTTAGATCAGCAGAATACAGTTTGCCATATTAGAATTCAGTCATGAATGAGCTCCAGAAATACTGCTCTAACAAAGAAAAAAACACATACTGCTTATAACAACAAGTGGTTAGGGCTTCACTTTTACTCTTCACTGAAAAAAAAAACAGTCTTCTAATTAAACAATTGTTTGCAGAAAACGCATTCCAAGAACTGAAGGAAAAGAAGTAGAAAACTCGTGATTGTTCCTTTTTATATTTTAGTACTATGAACTGAAATATCATTTAACATGAAATTAGCTTTTTCCTGAGTTCAGCCCACTGTTTATAGTAAAATAAATGCACATATTAACATAAAGCTGTGAATCCAGTTTTAACTTCTGATGTCAAAAGGCCCTTCATATTCAGTTGATGAACCTTCTTATCTTAAATATCTAGCTCCCCCATCATCCCTTCCTTTACTTAGACAGCTGGCTATTGTACCTGCAGTTGTGCCATTGGATCTGGGACTTCACAGCCTACACAATCCACATTTAGTGCTTGACCACAAAACTGATTGAATAGCTACAAAATCAAGGCAAGCACAAAACAAATGAAAAGTTGGAGCATGTATTTTATTTATCTGCACAGTTTTCAAGTTTACTTACTGGTTTTCCAGTTTGCTCAGCTCTGTTCTGCAGGAATCCTGCTTGCTGTTAGCTTTTGTTACTACATCGTATGGGCTGAATTTACTGGTGTTTTTTTCTGAAAGAAAGAGAGACTATATATCAAGTGGCTGCCATTCTTTGCATTCTGTGCTGAGGTTATTCACTGCAAGCTTGTATCTACTGTCTTTCTGGTACCATGATTTTTCACCCTAGACTGTAGACAAACAGTTGATTTTTCTCCTCAGAATATTTTAATGGTGTTTAACTGCTTGCTACTGTAAATAGTTCTTGTGTTGACTAACTGTTGCATTTAATTTTCACTTCTGTCAAATGAGAACTGCATTCTGGCACCCACATGTTGTACACTGGTAAATCCCAACACTGGGTGCATGTAGACTTCAGGAAGGAGCACGTACATCTTTTAGGTAGTTCTGAGACCAAACATGAGAAGAATAATAGTGTCCAGATTTGATATGTGGCTTGTCCTAAAGTTTCAAAATAGAAAGTGAGAGCAAGCTCCACTTCTAAAGCTCTCTTGTAGTAACAGTCTGTCACAGTTCTTTAACATAGCACTTTACTCAGATGCTCATTCAAATCAGACCATTTAGGCAATGTTAAACTTCCTCTGGGAAGAGGGACCTGTATTTCCATACTCAAAGGGCCTCAAGTCTGGGAGCCTCCCTTGAAGTCTAGGTCAAGGAGGTGAAAGCATTACCCCAGGAACATGAATGGTGCCAGTGTTACAACAGGAGTGAGGGATCATTGACGCAGCTAAAGCCCCTTAATTTTCCTTTACAGATATATATATATATATATATAAATATATATATACATGGCTTATCATATCTTACTTCCCAAGTCACTTGTGCAAGTGTGTAAGGATTGTGCAGCCATTTTGACATTGTTCTATACAAGTAAAAAGATCATTGTATTCAGGGTCCTTGACACTTACTAATGTGACATTTATGCCATAAATTCCTAACATGTGAAGTCTCTTTTGGGAGACCCCCATGAGAAGTGTAGTCCAAGGACTGTATTTTACTGTTTGCTGTAACTCCTCAATATTTCTGTAGACATCAGTACGCTCATCATGGGAGGTCCTATGTAAATTAATCAGCAATACTGCTAATGTCAGTTTTCATGAGCACATCTCATCGTATAAACATCAGCTGATCCATTTGTATGAGTCACTTATCTTCTAACAAGTCACTTTATGGTTCATGATTTTGCATCAAAAGTTAATCATTGTCTCATGGCTGCCTGTGTTCGACAGAGTGGACCTTCCTGGAGCACGTTCAGGGAGTGCCAATGGATGTGACACTTAGGGCACTCAAGGTATAGCTAGCAAAGGAAAAACAAATGAGCATTGCTTACATGTTCAGCATTACCTTTAGCAGGCCTACAGAGACTCTGGTCTCTGTTTACACTAATCTTACGTTAGTGACTGTCATATTACATTAGCAAATTTAATCTTTGTTAATGTGATAGAAAGTTGCTAATACAATGAGACTCATTATATTAACAACTTTTGCATCATGTTAGCAAAAGCAAAATTTGCTAACAGAATGCAAAAATTACCAATATGATGAGGTAATCATTATCATTATTCTAACACCTGATTATATTAAGCAGCTACTAATATTTTGTATATGAAATCACTATTTGCACTGTGCTGGGATTTTCTAGGAGTATCTGGAGTGCCTAAGTGGGAAAACCAAATATTTTTTACAAAATCTTTTCAGAGATAAGAATTTCCTTTTGTATTTTGATATAAATTTTAATTAATCAAAGTCATTCTGTAATCAATTTTTTTACCTAGAAAATTCTTTTTCTGTAGAACAGTAAGCCATTTAATGATCTAGGTTGTGACCAAGGTAGTTAGAGAGTACAAAGAGCATGGATCACTGTTGGTCTTATATCACCTTCTGGCTTTTAAATAGTTTCATAATAATTTTAATAATTTCATATTACAAGTTATATTTTACAGTATAGAAGAATTTATGTAATATTTCTTTAAAATATGTTAATTCACTGTTACAATTTGGATTTTTTGTAGCAAGACATACATGTATTGTAGAATATATTTGCGCATAAGATTCAGTCTTCCCTAATTACCTCATAATTGTTCATTTAAAATATACCAGGATTAAATTAAAATTCTTATAATAATATTTTTAGTGGACAGAGTATAATCTGATTGCAAAACTCTTTGCAATATGTAATATGCTACCTCTCTATTATAATTTCTTGGAAAACAGTCTTATAATTATTATTCTCTACAAAGCCTTAACTCCTATACAAGCTATGTAATAACAATCTTTTATCTTTAAAGATCATCTGTAGTGATTGAAGAAATCAATTTAAGCATAGATTCTTCATAAAAAATCCTGTAATGGCAATGGGCAAGCTTTTTCCCATATAAGTAGTAGAGTGGGGGAAATGTAGAGAGCACATTGAATATATAAATGTATATTCAGCAAAGGCAAAACATCTTATGCCAGCTGGAGAATGGAACTTCTCGGTTCTGAAGAAATCATCATAGAACCATAGAATGGGCTGGGTTAGAAGCAACCTTAAAAATCATCGAATTCTAATCCCACTGCCATGGACAGGGACACATTTAACTACACCAAGTTGCTCACAGCCCCATCCAACTCGGCCTGAAATACTTTCAGGGATGCAGCATCCACAAATTCTATGGGCAACCTGTTCCTCACTATTCTCATAGTAAAGAATTTCTTCCTCATATCCAATCTAAACATACTCTCCAATTTAGAGAGAATGATGTTAGGAGGAAGCCTGTCAAAGGCTTTACAGAAGTCCAGATAAATGACAACTGTAGCCCTTCCCCTGTGCACTGACAGTCATCCCATCACAGAAGGCCACAGGGTTAGTCAGGCAGGGCTTGCCCTGGGTGAAGCCATGATGACTCTCCCAAACCACCTCCCTGTTCTCTGTGTGCCTTAGCACAGCTTCTAGGAGGATCTGTTCCATGACCTTCCCAGGCACAGAGGTGAGGCTCACTGGGCAGTAGTTTCCAGGGCCCTTCTTTCTACCTTTATAGACGGGTTCAACGTTTCCTTTTGTAGTTATTTGGGACTTCCCCTGACTGCCATGACTTTCCAAATTTCATTAAGAGTGGTTTGGTAATTATATCAGCCAATTTCCTCAGGACTGTGAAATGTGTCTCATTGCATCTAATAGACTTACCTATGTTCAGGTTCATAGTCATCAACCTGATGTTTACTTACAATGAGAGGGACTATGCTCCCCCAGTCTCCATTATGCTGTCCATCCACTCGTGAGCTGTGGGGAATTGAGGTTGCCCTTGAAGATGGATGAAAGTGGTGTTGAGTACCTCAGCCTTCTCCTCACCTGTTATTACCAGTGTTCCAGCATTCTTTATGGGGGGAGTACACCTTCTTTGATCTTCATTTTCTGGTTAATGTACCTGTAGAAGCTTTGCCAAGATGTTCACTGAATGTTAAGTCCATTCAAGGACCTGTAATGACTTCAGCTGAAAGTACTTAAATTTTTCAATACTCAGAGAAGAGAAGCACTGGCAAGAGGTTCACCACTGCTTTCCTTAGTTTCAGAATTTACTCCAACCTTAATATAAACCAGCTTTATGTTGCTGTTTGTAATTTCTGGAGAAAGGTTATAAGAATGTTCCAATTCAAAGACAGCAAAAGAAGGAAAGAGAAGACCCTGTAGTTACATATACTTTCTGGAGGGACTCAATTTTTTTTCTGTGCTACTGAATACTTAGAAACTGAAACTACTGGAGAATTATAAACCATGGGGGGTAAGGAATGAGTAAACAAGATAAACATTTCCTGCTACAGATCTTTATATGGAAGAGGGATTTCATAGTAACACAGGAACTTATATAAGTGCATGTTGAATAATTATCTAACCCACTGTCTTATCATTTAGAGTAGCTGGTTCTAAATGCTTTTAAATCACATGTAAAATCTTCAGTATGGTAACTGTGCCTTATAAGTTGAATTAAAATACTTGATATCTCATGTAAATTTTATTATGCATAGTGTAGCATGGTTATTTTAGTTAGCCTCAGAGATATTTAGTCCTTCTTTTGAAGTTGATAGATAACCAGATAGATAGATAGATAATTATATAGATTACAAGTTGTGTGGTGAAAATTATTTATTTCAATAATTTTGTGTTTATCAGTGCAAAATGTGTTTTCCCTTCAATTTATTGAAAATATCCTGTTCTTATTCTATCTTTTATGTATCATTCATTATTTTATGTATCTTTTGTCACATTTATCTCCTCTCAAAGCTAAATATTTATAATCCCATTAATCTCTCTTCAGATGTCCTTCTACTTAAGTATTTCTGTTTCCATTAGTCTCTTTTTTAATAACAGATGACTAAAACTAAACACAATACCGAATTTAAAGTCAAGGTCCATAAAGTCACATAATGGAATAGTAATATTTTCTTTGTAAATTTATTACTTTAAAATTATTTTTATTGTGTCCTAACATCTTATTTAAGTTTTTAGCTATAACAGTCTCCATACAGAGCAGGTGTTTTCACTAAGATATTTCCTTTTCCTTTTATTGCCTAGTTAAAATTATTTAAAGCTTGTGAATGTAGAGGCGTTTCTGTTTCTTCAAAACTGTGCTACATCTTGCCCTTGTTTGCATGAAATTTCATCTGTTGCTCTGCTGTTCAATTGTCTGCTCTGATTTCTATTTAGGTCCTTCTCATGTTCCTCCTGATCTTCTTTTGATGTAATAGCTGCATTTTTAAGTGTTTTGACACTGACACTCACCACTGAAGTAAAATACACAGCAGATGGGAAATCTGCAGATGCTTCCCACTGAATTATTTAGGTTAGATATGCATTTAGCATGAAGAGCTAAAATGTTGAAACTATCCCATAGGACAAAAAATTAATAATCCAGATAGACCAAAACCAGATTCTTATCTCTCACTCTTTCCCCTTTTCCCCAGTACTGCATCTGAGGTAGAACACGATAATTTCTGAGAGAGAAGCTTTTATTTTATTTGCTCATAAGGATATAGTGTCCTGTAAGTTGAATGGGAATGTCCTAACACCTGAAAATAGAGGGCAAAAAAGGGGATAAAATCTGTGAACTGAAGTGAAAATGTAACGTGCTGAAAGCTGGTACCGCACAGGGGAAACAAGCATTTGTGTGAACCATGACTCACGTATCCTTCCTGGGCTTAGGCACAAAGTGAAACATATCATTATGGAAGTATTTTAGGTATTTCCCTAAACAAAACAATATGCAAATATGGATATATTTATATATGAACATATAGTCAAAGATCATATCCAGCTTCACTTAAAGTTTACCAATTATATATTGTACATTTCTTTATAATTCCCTTTATTCCCTTTACATATCTTTATCTATGGGAAGTACTGCATGTGAATATGCTTTCCAAATTTCCAATTGAAATCATCTGCAGTGATGCTCTTCAAGGACAGAAGGGTTAGCCGGTACACGGGCGGGAGAAGAGTTGCTCATTAGGGAAGGTTTGTTACGTGGTAACGTATAATTAAGGTAATGGTCACAGCTTGTGTGACAGCAAACACTCTGGCAGTTGTTTGATTGCTTTCTGGGTCAGGAGATCAGCATTTTCTACAAGATGTATCCACATTAGTGTGTTAGTGGACAGGTTAGAAAGCAAATTACAGCTGCCTTTCTTAGGCACATTACTGTCGAGGCTCATTGTTTTGGGTTTTTTACTGCATATCAGCAATAATATAGCTTCTGAAGACTGCATGTGACAGGTTAGGCATTTTATCCTTTGAGTAAACAGTAATCATGGTGTGAAGAAAGTGGGGCATTGGAGATTTTTCCCATTCTTTGAGATTTCCATTCTTCCTTTCTAGTTTGCTCCAAGGGCTCTTTGGGGATACATATATTAAGCCCTTTAAATAGTTCATAATAAATCTTTGTCTCGGGTTGATTCTGACAGTTTTTTAAAGAGTCTTTTAAGAGACAATCCTCAATCATTTACTAATCCATGGGGTGATCTTCAGACTTGGAGAAAAAAGAAACAGTTCAAGCTCCAGGATTGTGAAGATATAATGTAGAAAAATTTTAACTCAGAAAAACTCAGAAAATGCAGTACCATGGAAATTCCACCTGTCCTACCACATTCTGACGATGCCTGAAAGCTCATTCTCCAATTTACTCAATTGGCAAACACTGAAGGAAGAAAAATGGAATACCAAAAAAAGGAAGAACAATTTTTATTGATCACCTTATTCCTATTATACTAGGTCTGGCCTCGTTTTGTTCAGCAATTGAATTGAAGGGGCATTATGGGAAAAAAACAGTCATTGTTAAAATAAAGCCAAAAATACCCCAGAATTCTGTCTGTTAAGTGTTTACTATTCAAGCCTTGTGATAAATATGCCAAAATATCTGCAGTGTGGGCTGATTTTTTAACATGCTGTTTCCTGTGTTATATGACAGGTTCTGATTATGTCTGTCAAAAACCTTCTTAATTCCACAGTGCAAAATAAATAGATAAAGTCAGAAAATATAATAAAAGTAAGATGTCCAGTCCACTTGACATTTGTTTTTACTAAATAATTTGAATTAACAGTTTTCTAAGAATAATGCATGGCTGCAGTTCACAGAAACTACCCCTAGGGTTTGTTTTCTTTTTTTTTTCTTCAGCATCCTCAAGTCTGTCATTGTTAGAGATAATTGTTCTCAACTCTTTTTGAATTTCAACGGCCTAGCACTTGTCATTATTTTCAGCTATTTTACAAATTCTGTGTAAGCAAAGAAATGTGTAAGTGCTAACTTATCTGTATAAGAACTCTCTTGGTGTACCTTAGGAATATTGTTGCCATATTTTAATTGAATATGCTGCCCTGAGGAGAAAATTCTGTGACAGGAACAAGCAGCAGTTCTGATTAGGGACAAAGCTATAGAGAAACCTGGGCAGTTGGGTCTCTTACCCCTTCTTCAGCCAGGAACGTGAGTGTTGGAGGTGAGGACTGCTTCTGAAAGCACTACCAGCTGAGCAGTGCATCCCAACAGCATCAGCTACCCACTATCCCAGCTGTGCTAGCAAATCCCTCAGAAGCTGCAGGATTAGCAGCCTGTCTGATTCACCTTATCCTGGACCAGGTCATGGAGTGTCAGTGTGACAGATGAGAAGGGACAATTGCACAGAGAACCTTGTGATGATGGAAATGTTAACAGCATTCTGAAATGCAGATGGATGCACAGTGTTGAGGACATAAGTATTTTCATATTTAAGTAATTTTTCTATTTATGGGATTTTTTTAAGTGCTAATTCTTTGGCAAAGTATGACAGTCTATATTTCTTCATTTTTTTCTATTATTCTTTTTATTGAAAAATACCAGTGTTAGTTAAACCTGGTTTTGACAGGGATAAGTAGATTCTGAATATGTAAAAATATGTTTTCTTACATTTTGTGTAAGAAAAAGTGTCACCTAACTATATTCTGAATTATGTTATGCTGAAACCATGACATGGTGCTTAGCACCATACCTATTGTGACTGACTGTCCAGTGATGAAGCTATCTGTAAACAAAACATTAAGCATATGATGAAAACATTTTTCTAGACAATTATACACATTTTTCCTTGACAACATATGGTGTGTAAATCCAGCTTGCATGAGTTCTTATCATCGAACCATTCTAAATTAAGTAAAATTTTGTTTTATAAAGAAAATTATTTCTTGCCTTCCATGCTTCAAAATATTTACAGAGTACTTATTTGCATTTGACACACCAGTATGCATTCAGATAAAGTTTAAACTTGGAAAGTGGAACAGTTTGATAGAGCCAATGTGATTGAGATCCAAAGAAGAGCATGGAAACCTCTTTGCAGTGTATAGTTGTTCACTGTTAGCAAAGATGAACACAGATACTTGCCATGTTTGAAAAATATAAGAGGTCAAATGGTGTCACAGTCATAGCACCCTTGTTTTTTTCCCCCCTTTCAGTGTGTGAACAGAAAATGGTAGGTCAGGTGGCCCCCTCTGCTTAATGCTGCTGAGCCAGTAGCTGCCATTAGTAGATCAGTCTGTGTTTGCACATGTGCACTTGCCTGGCTTAAACATATGCCCAGTAGGTACCTACTTTTCTAGACAGGTTATTCAACAAGGTTGCACAATTTGTGCAAAGTGATTTTTTTTTGTCAGGATAAGCATTTTTCTATAAGCATTGATGTAACAATCCAGTAGATACTAGCAACCAGTAACTGCCCCTTGGTTAGGCTGCATGGAAGATTCATGTATATAAAATAGTGTATTAAAGTAAACTTACAAAAGCAAAGAGCAATCATTGTAAATGTAATTTTTTCTTCCTCTTTGGGATTCTAAATTTAAAAGCATTAAAGAAGACAGCTGCTCATGCTGTGATATGCGCTAAACAGCCTGAAGGATGGAAAAAAATATATTTGTAGCTCATAATAACTATTGACCTTTCTGATATACAGTGTTCTCTGTGTTAGCTATTCTGTTCTATCAACAGTGAAGATTGAACATGACTTTTTAATAGAAAACATGGGGTTTCAAGCTGCTTTCACAAAGGTGTTTATGTATTGTTATTTTGTATTGTAGTACAAAGACTAAGTCCTGATGCCCTTTGTCTGACATCATGTTTGTCATAAAAAAGCCCCACTGTTACTGACTGTTTCATATGAGGAATTGGCTCATAACCATTTTATAGTCATGATAAAAGTATTGCTCCACTAGATCCAGAAAACAGGTATTGAAAATAGAATCCCCCAAATATCCCAGCAGCACAAAAGGTATTTTCTGAAGAAATAGATTCCTCAAGTGGCTATATTTTCAGGGAATTCCACTAAGGCTTCAAACACTCACTTTTTGTATTCATACTGTTGCTCCTTGGTATACTCAGACTGCTGCATAATGGCTTTTGCTGGATGTCATGTGCTCCCAAAGAGTATCTTTATAATGCTCCTTTTTTTTTTCTCTTGAACTTTCCTACTGCTTAGTTGCTGAGTACAGACACATCTACTAGTAGCAGCTTGACTGTGGCACTTGTGTATGTTTCCCTGGAGTGGGATCATCCAAACATCAACTTTGCAGCGTGAGGTAACTCAGCTGCTCTCCTTTTCCTCAGGGAAAAGCTTCACCAAAAAGCACCTCCCATTTGGCATATGAAAATCTGGAAAGCAACCCCTATATTGGTGCTTTTTAAGCCCAAGCAGGCTGGCAATGTTAAGCAACATCAGAAGAGACTTTTTAATGTTTCTTGGAGGTGTTTTTATTCCATGTGCAGGGAAGGAACTTTAGTGGGCCATTATTGGCAGCTCTAAACCACAGTTATTTTCACAGCTATGCTCTGTAGTGTCAGTTAATGATTCACAAGTTGCTAGGCAAGAGCAGAAAACTAGCAAGAAAGAAAAAAATACCCTCAGTTTTTCTAGCACAGGAGAGGGGGAACAACATCAGCCTTTAATGGCAGTTTTGTGCTGGAACAAAATGCTCAGAATTGTTTATAAGAAGCTGCTCAGTAAGGATAATGATAATTTAAGTTGTGGAAACCAGCCACATCTCAAAGGAGATTAAACATCTAGTCCTCTATTCCTCACAGGACCATAAAACTCTTGGGGAATTCAGTGAAGTTTTTACCCTCAAAAGTAGTCAGTGCTTTTTTTTTTGTTTTTCTCCTTTGTTGTTTTCTCATTTCCCCCTTTTTTTTTCTCTCCATAAACATTCCGTAACAAAGGAGAGGTATACTTTTGTTTATGATACTACATTTTCCTAATATCAGGACCTCTTCCATACATTGGATGTGTCCTGTTTCAAACTTCATTAGAATTGCTTCAAAGAAAGTAAACAGTAAGGAAATTATATTACTCTGCTGATTTTCTTTGGGACTTTCACCGAGCCTTGAAAATGTCTGAGTGTTGCTGACATCATATGAAACCAAGTCAACAGGTTGGGTCAGATTGTTTATTCTCTTGTTTAAAATAAATTAACCTTAGACGTAAAAGTGTAGAGGGAATTTTGAGCTTCGTATGCAGGATCATTTATGTACCACTCACTCGCAAGACCATAACAACTCCTCAGGAGTTGTTCTAGTCTGTTGGATGAGTATGGGTGCATCTGCAAGTTTTTAGATAATGGATTGAAACCCAGTAGACTGTAACATTTTCAAACACTTTTCAGAGTTAAATTTTCCTATCATAATTAATTCCATTAATAATGAATCTTTATTATCTTGTTTTCAAATAAGCAAAAACATTCTGTGTCTTTCATAGATCACTGAAATACCAAAATTTGTTGTAAAATCTGTCTTTCAATGTAATAGTGTAACAAAAATCTTATTCATAGTTTCATCCCGGACATACTTTATTTATAGCTCTGTCCTGGCTCTAAATTCACTCTTTATTTTACCAGACACGTAAAAAATTCTGTGGGATAAAGTTTACATGGGAAGTAAATTGCATTATATTAGGAATTAATAGCCTGATAAGACATTTCTAGACTGGAAGAAGAAGAAATAGAAGGGGATGCACAAGAAGGAAAGCTTTGAGGCATTAAATAAAGTATTACTTGAGCTTATCCTGGCTCCATCCAAAGCAGTGTGGCCAGCAGAGTGAGGGAGGGGACTCTGCCCCTCTACTCCAGTCTCACTAGACCCCACCTGCAGTGCTGCATCCAGCTCTGGGGTCCCAGCCCAAGAGATCTATATGGAACACAGTCCAGAGGTGGGCCACAAGATGTTTAGAGGGATAGAACACCTCTCAGACTGGGAAAGGCTGAGAGACTTCAATTGTTCAGTCTGAAAAAGAGACAGGTCTGGGCAGAACTTAGAGCAGCCTTCCAGTAGCTAAAGAGAGCTACAAGAAAGCTGGAGAGGGAGTTTTTACAAGGGCATGAAGTGACAGGAGAAGGGGGTGTGGTCATAAACTGCAGGAGGTTTGGTTTATATTAGATAGGAGGAAAAAATTATTTACTATGAGAAAGGTGGACATTGTGTTTGCCCAAAAGGTTGTGAATACCCCATCCCTGGGAAGTGTTCCAGGCCCTGTTGGATGGGCTCTGAGCATCCTGGAGTGTGGAAGGTATCCCTGCCCATGGGAAGGGGCTAGGAACTAGGCAATCATTAAGGTCCCTTCCAACCCAAACCATTTTATGATTCTGTGATGATTATTAGTCCAATCAGGGTAGTTCAGATTACTTTTGTTCTTCAAGGGTAATA
This sequence comes from Cinclus cinclus, assembly GCF_963662255.1. Classification (NCBI taxonomy): domain Eukaryota; kingdom Metazoa; phylum Chordata; class Aves; order Passeriformes; family Cinclidae; genus Cinclus; species Cinclus cinclus. The sequence continues at coordinate 37,145,184 of NC_085051.1, forward strand.
GAACATTCAAAAATGCCTCTGATAATACCTGGAAATGCCTTCCAATAAGTTTTTACTTCAGTTTCACCTACATAAGTTATAGTCAGTACATGCACATAGTTGAATTTAAAATCAAACAGGGTAAGCTCATTGCATGTAATGCTACAGGATAACTTTCCAAAGCGTGGCTTATTCCTCTGCAGATCCAACCATTTTGGTACCCGAACTATAGCATGCATGTAGATCAGGTATTAAATATGTTCTCTCACTTTCTTGGCTGTTGTAACTAAATTCACTGCTACTTCACTGAGCTGTGTTTTGCCTGCATGCATGGACTTTTTTCACACTAAAAAAACTTGGATATATCTGAGTTAGTCTCTTGTTCTCCGAGTTTCAAACATCTAAGCTTAACAGAGTGCACCGTTACGTGGGGACCATAGTGCAGTAATTACAGTCATTATAAAAATAGTCATATCTCTAGATGTAAATATATATAGCGTATTCTTTAAAAATTGTGAAAGAAATTAAATAAATATATTGCATGTAATGCTTCAATGTCAAATTTGCATTACAATGTTAAATGTCAAAAAGCAATGTCAACAAAGCATTGCATTACATGTAATTTTTCAATGTTTTATAAAAAATTAAGGATTTTACATAAGACAACTTAGGCTATACCATCAGTCATTTGGTCTGGAAAATCTGGAGAGATAAGAGTAGGGGAAAAAACCAACAAATAGAAAAACATTAAAAGATGTAGCTTTCAACAGAAATCTGATAGCATTTAAAGTTTATATGCCTTTGAATTTCTAGTAGGCCTATAGGTCATGAAAAGTGAATTGTCTTCATCGTGAAGGTAGGGTGACAAAAAAGAACAGTTTATTATCTTGTCTGAAAACATTAGCTAGATATAAATTCTTTATAAGAAGTCATCTTTCTTTTCATTTCTTTTGAAAGAGCTGCCCTAAATTTTCCCCTTTTGAGTGATGCCTTACCCAGAGTCCAGTATCATTCCCCCTATGTAAAGGAAAGAATGGAACAAAATCACCTAAAATTTGGGTCCAATTCTTGACTTCTTCGGTTTTTCAGTAAATAGCAAAACAGAAATGTTATGAGTTTTACCCAGTCACTTACAAGTACCATGAATTTCAGATCCAAATCTGGTTATTCAGGAATTAAATTCCTGTTTATAACTGGGACGGCTTACAGCAAAAATATTATTCCTCCTTTTAGAAACAGTATTGCTTTGGAAGAATGAATGAGTCTCTGCCACCCACAATGTTAAATAAATAGTTCATATAGTCCTTGATTTGGCAGGATGCTCAGCACACTGGTGAGACCAAGAGAGCACCTATAGAATTTGCGAGCTCTGTGCCCTTCAGTCACTATCCAGGCAGGCTGTCAGTGTCCCTAAATAAGCCAAAGTGGTTCATCCAAATAGTCCAGGAGTCTTCAGCAGTTCCCTAGAACAAATTTCAGCTTCCAGTACTTGCTCATGTTCAGCCTGCAATCAGCCTGAACCCACTTCACTTAAAACCATTCATTTGCACAATTGCTAAGTATAGTAACTTGCACTTACTGGAAAAAAATTGTCTTAGCTTGTAGTTTTTGAATCTTATTTGTTGGGTTAGTAGTTGTGAAAATCTATCCTTTAGTCTATAAAATGATCATATTTGTTCTGTAAGATACTGAGAAAGAATGATCTTGGTAAACAGTGATTTTTTTTTTTTTGAGAGTCACTTTTCTGATTAAAGGCAGTTAAGTACTCAAGGTTAAATTTTCTTAGTCTTTAATGCCTGGTTGCAGACAATAAACTGCACAGAAGAAATAGAAACATTTAAAAACTGCATCTAGTCCAACTGAAAATGATAGATTTGGATTACCTAATTGTTCATTTGAACATAATAATTCTCAGTTCCCTATGCAAAGGTTTATAAAACTTTAAGAAAATCTGAGAAGAGGTTTGCAAGTGCAGAAAATAACAGGAAAATATCTCACTTTTTCTTACTGTTTTGTATGTTCTCTTTTTTTGTTCCTCTTTTAAGAGCTGGCTGTATAGTTGGTGTTTGAGAATGTCTTTTTTAAAATGCATGGACATATGCTTTCAAGGAAGTGAAATAAAAGCCAGGTGAAAGCTTCCTAAAATTCTACAAGATCCATAAGATGCTTTATTTTAAACCATAAGGTATTTTTTTCTGCCAGTCTCCTCAAATTCCTTGTTGATGTTTGATTTTCCCTCTATAATAACTTCCTGTCTTTCTAAAAATGAGAAGACTCTCTTTTCTCTGTTTGGCATGCAAAAGTGCATTTTTGTCCTCTCAATTATTCTTAATGCATGTCAATAAAAAAAACCCCCGGAAGTTGGGGTTTCTTTATTCAGCCTACTGTGGCAGCTTTTTGTTATTTAAGACATAAATCAAATGTGGAACTTCTTTTTTTTTCCTTGGGGACAAATATTTTATCTAAATGTGAATGTTCTTGTGAATCACTCGCAGGGACAGTATTTGTGCTATTGGTGTGCAAGAGAATTATTTGCACTGGTTTACATTGTTTTGCTCTATAGCATTAATGTAGTCAGACTTCACACAGGTGTGCAGTACCTCTGCAGACCCCTGCAGGGTTAGAGCCATGGACCTCAGTCCTCCAGCTATGGGCATGTTTTTGTCCCACCAGAAGAATCAGAAGAACTCTTCCAGCATGTGAAGTTCAACAATGCATGACTGCTTTGTGAGGTCTGGGGCCAAGATTATTCCCATAGCAAAGACCATTGAAGGATCAGAGATAAAGGGTTTGTTTGCAAAGAAATGCTTAGAATCACAGAAGTTCACGGAATCACTGAATATTCTGAACTGGAAGGGACCAGTTCAGAAGGGACAAGGATCATTGAGTCCAACTTCTTAGTGAACGGCCCATACAGGGACCAAACCCACAGCCTTGGCATTACTAGCATCATGCTCTGACCAACAGAGCTAAACTCATTAAACTAATCTCAGTAAATTAAGAAGATAACAAAATAGTTTTGTGAAATGGCTGCTGTTTCATAATATCTTCCCATTTGCCTCTGTGGCTCTTAAGCTTTTTAACATTTGTGTCACTTCTGTATGGGTACAGTGGATTGCAGCTTCATTCCCTTTGAAATGGAAAATGCATTCCTTATGTCTAGAAATCTCATCCTGCATTATCAGCTTTGAGTGTGGAAAGAGAAGAGGTTTATTCCTTTAGTAGTATCTGCTGAAGATGTTTAAGGGCACACAAAGGCAAGTGTTTTCCCAGCAGAGTACACAATTACCTGCTTTGCAAAGACAACCTAGACTTATTTTTTATACTTCTAAGTCTGACAGTGTAAAATACTTTAATTCACATGCAGTAAGCATTGACTTTTATCACATAATTAGCATTCTAAACTCACAGTTTCAGAAGTTTATAACTCAACAGTAGGTTCAAACTCAGCAAATTCAAGCAGGAAGCCTTATTTTTTCAGTGTAAAAAGACACTTTTTGTTTCTACAGTATCAAGCCAACTGAACATTGTTTATTTCAGGCTTTTTTAAAAGATTTTAGATTATAATTTTAAAATAATCAAATTGCTAGAGCTTCATTCTGATACTCCTCAGATTGCAAGTCTGCTTTGACATAATTGAAAAGAAAACTTGAAAAGGTTCAGTGATAGGCATTTAAAACCAACTCCTGAGAACTCATAATGGACCATATTCCAATAGTCCTGTCCAGATCTCACTGACATCACGAGATCTGCTCTCTACACATCCTATTTTTAAAATCCTGCATACATAACCACTATCAGCATTGTTACAGTATCTGCCGTGGGTGGGTGCAACTCTGAATGCAGATTCGCACTATCAGCCCTAATGGTTCTCTCTTGACAGAAATTCAAAAATTCAAAATGCTGTTCATAAGCTGTTCTGGACTTTCAGGTAACTAATCCCATCTCATACATACACTCTCGGATACTTTTTGTGAAAGAAAATCAAACACTTCAACATTCATATTTATATGACACTGTTCCAGTCTGTTGGATAAAATATGTGCATTTTATAACATTCACTTAAAGAGATGTATAGGTTTTGTAGCTGGTATAATAACAGCAAAATTATGTTAATCTTATGATATATGATTAAACGAGCCCCAAAAAAATCAATGCCATGTACACTTTACCGTATGTCAGTTGTTATCTTTTCTTTCATTTAACTGTGTATAAAAGAGAAATTTTAATTTCCATTTTTTGGGAATGGTACACATGTATTACAGCCTGATCTTTTTTTGAGCATAAGATAGTGTGTGTTTAATTAATATTACTTCTGTATGTTTTGGTAATTACTGTTAGAACACAGGAGGACATATTGTACTTACTGCCTGTGCTAGAGCATAATGTGCTGGTCTACAAGAGTTACACTTGTTAACCTGATTTTAGCATTTCTTCACACAGCAGGAAGCACCCATGCTGTGGTTTCTTAATGTACTCTTTAACTACTGCACTGTACTCTACAATAAAAATAATAATTAATTATGATCCTCCTCTTACCAGTACTGCTTCTGTCTGGGTGACTTTGGATGCTGTTTCAGGGTTTAACTGTCCCACACCCTGAAACATATCTTCCCCTTCCGAGTTTTATTTCTTATGTGATATTGCTGAACAGAGCTGAATTTTTTGAGGACAGGTTTGTTGCATGGATTGTGATGGCTTCGCATTTGTTCAGGTCTCCAAGGACCCGCACCAATAAATGTGAAAGAGACAACAGCAGAATGGCATACTTTCCCATTTCCACCAGGATGAAAAAAATACTCTAAATTAAGTCTAACCTTAAATGTATAATCTGTCCTTGGGAGAAAAAAAAAAAAGGGATATAGCGTCTTCAAGCTCTTGGCGTCCCTTACGAGAAAAAATTGGTTCTAAGGGTCTCTGATCTTGTGTTTTAGTAAAATAGAACTGCACGGCTGACTGACAGTTCTGATCTAAAGCATTTACGTTTAAGTTTTGATCTCTCTGCTTTTGATTAAAACTAATGAGCTCATTTAATTCAAAATGGGAATCTCTGATAAGAGAAATAAGGTTGATGTGATTGGATTAGAGGGGCAAATTAAACTCTTAGAGCAGAAGTTTGTGCTTATACAGTGTATTAAAAAGCTGTTGGCGTATTATGGTGTGTTAGATGATGAGAAAAATTTCATAGTAATTCATATTTAATCAGAAGAAATGAAAGTACTAAATATAACATGGCTCTGCTTTTCCCTCGAGTGATAAAGAGCTGTACATTTAAAATGACATCGAATTCATGCTCTCTAAAACAAAAAAATCTTAAGAGACATACTAAAGAAAGGGGCACTGTTGTCAGTTATCACAATAGAGCTGAAATGTCACAAACACAAGACAAGTTGACCACATTAAATCAAGGACAACTCAATATAATCCTTAGTTCACAAACAAGTTTCTGCTTTTCTGTTGACTGCATAACAAATGCATTTTAAATACCTAAACACTTTCTACTAGTAGTTTTTATGGTTCTCCTAAACAATAGAAGCACAGTTTCAAAATGTTTTCTTTATTCCCTGTAAATTCCTCACTGAAACTGAAATTTCTTTTATCTCAAATAAGGTCTGTTTATTGTAAGATGCTCCAGAATTTTCCAATTAACAGTATTTTGGGGATATGTTGATTATCAGGGCTAAAATTAGGAATAATAAAGATTGCATAAAGAATATCTCAATGCTGATGCTATTTTATAATGATTTATACTAAGATTCTTAAGTATTTTAAGTGGTAACAGTTAAGGGAGCAAGAAGTGCAGGTGAGAGCTGTACTTAATGGTGAGCAAGTAATATCCCTTCAGTTGGACTAAAAAGGTATTTCATTAATGACAAATTAATCACCAATAATGGATGATATGATGACAATAATAATAATATGCATCATTTACTTGAGAATTCTTGCCTTCAGATTGTTAATTCTTTATTGATAATAAAGGCCCTAATTTCCCCTCAGTAATGTGAAAACCAAGGCACACAAATCCAGCAGTAACTCAGGTATCACTGCAGCTGAGGTGAGACTAGGGAATAAAACTGTGCAGAATTGTCAGCCTATCTCGGGAAGAATTGCTACCTAAGTGAGAATTTGCCTTTTACAAAGTACTGACAAGCAGCTTTTAAAGCAATGTCATACACTCTAGCGACATACCCTCCAACTCTAGAATTACTAAATTGGGCAAGAAAGAGTTAATGAGACAAATCTCTGTTAAAAATTCTATGGGAAAAATAACTTGGAAATGAGACATACTGAGTATATGTATATTTTTGTAATTTCTTTTTTGCTAAATAAACATTTTCTAAATGAGGTAAATTGATTACAACACTCTTAGCATCCATCAGTCATTTATTTTTAGTGAGTTCAAGGATTGCACCTGAAAAATAGCTTAGAGGGGATGTATAAAATCTAAATTATGTGTATATGTATTTTTTTCTGTTCCCTAGTGGAATCTACAAACCCCAGTTTGCTAACCAGTGACAACACTCTAGAGCGCTCTTTTTTCATCCGAATGAAATCTACACTGACCAAGCGAGGAGTGCACATCAAATCATCAGGATATAAGGTAAGGTTTGCATTGTAGCATGAAATATTGACATCCTGAAATTATGTTCATTCATGTTCCAGGAGCACCTTAACAGACAGAGAGAGGAGCTATTTCACATTTGCATATGTCTCATTCCTTTTGTTAAAAAGTCATTAATACTTATTTCCAGCCTGAGTTTGGCTTTTGTACTGCACTTCCATTAAATTCATCATTATTATGATAAATGTTGATGATAACAGCATGATAGCCTTCAAAAGAGCAACACTTCCCAAGTAAAGGTATCTTTTACCAAAGAAGGTGAGTCAGAGTAATATCACTTTTCCCACTGTGGAAAATTACTGCTCATTTTGTTAGACTATTAGTCATCTTCGGGTTATGTTTTTCCCAGAGAGGTGGGATTTCTTCATGCAGGCAGCATGCTATTTCATTTTGCTGTCATTCCAGCTGTAGGAAACAATGAGCCACATTGAGTACTTTTCCACCATTTTTCTTTCATTGTCTATCTGTGGGGCATCTGCTGCTGGGGATCATATTTGCTGGATTTCAGCCTCTTTTAAGATATGAAAGTCTCTTGTTCCTTATCAGCAGTAATCTCATTTTTCTTTAGTCGTATATTGCTCATAGCGCCTGTAGCTATCACTGGCTTTGCAGTGTACTAAAACTAGAAGGAATAACACATTTTTAACATTGTCAACTTCTGGAATGAAATATGTCATCCATTAAGTTTTATACAATATGAAAGAGTGGTGCAAGAAAATAATTCTGAGAATGTGTGGGTATTTAAAGAAGTTGCTTGTCAGTGTTCATTTAAAAGCTTTCACAACCATTTTGTTTCAATTTTTAGAGGAAGATTTAGAGAAACTTTAAAGTAAAATTCCCCAAGTCACTTTTCCCAAAAAATTCTTAATAACATAGCATTGTGGTAGCTACCTGAGAAATCAAAATCTAGCAGAAATATCTTCTTTGCAAGAAAGTGACTGGGAGTCCTTCTCTTAGACTCCTAAGCAAGATGTGCCTACTCCAGGATGATTAAAGTTGTTGCTAGTAGAAGTTTTAAGCAGTGGTTTCTTAAGGCATCACAAGTTTTGATCTGTGTTCTGTTTAATTGTCAGCATCTGAAAGAATGCACTGAGTACTTGTTCATGTTTACAAGTCTGGGGAGGTATCAAGACAAGGAAGTGTATTGACACTGAAGTGTCTTAGGAGGAAGAAGGAGAATAAAATGAAATTGAATGAATGAATGAATGAATGAATGAATGAATGAATGAATGAATGAATGAATGACATCATGGAGTCATAGAATGGCTTGGGTTGGAAGCCATCTCAAAGATATATAGTTCAATCCTCCCTGGCATGAGCAGGGACACCTTCCACCAGACCAGGTTGCTCATAGCTCCATCAGCCTGGCCCTGAACAATTCCAGGGATGGGATATACACCATTTCTCTGGACAGTGTCTCATCTCCCTCACAGTGAATAATTTCTTCCTCATATCTAATCTAAGCCTACCATCCTTCTGCTCCAGTCTGAACAGCCCCAATTCTTTCAGCCTTTCTACCCACCACATAGGAAAGACATTCCATCCATCTAAATATTTTCATGGCCCTACTCTGGTCTGTGCTCTTGCTGCGTTGGGGACCCCAGAGGTGGATGCAGCACTCTAGGTGGAGATCTCACCAGAAAGGAGTAGAGGGGGAGAGTCACCTCCCTCACCCTGCTGGCCATGCTTCTTTTGATGCAGCCCAGGACACACTTGGTTCTCTGGGCTGTGAGCGCACCTTGCCAGGTCATGTGCAGCCTCTCCTCCCCCCAAAGTCCTTCTCTTCAGGGCTGCTCTCAATCCATTCCACACCCAGCCTGTATTCATGCTTGGGATTGCCCTGGCCCAGGGACCTTGCACTTGTCCTTGTTGAACTTCAGGAGGTCCACAAGGGATGGCCTCTCTCTCAGACCTGTCAGGTCTCTCACTTCCCCCCAGAGTGTGAACAGCACCACACTGCTTTTTTAGGTCATTGAAGTTAAACTGATTCTCATGATTAGGCATGGTCCACCCAGGCTTGGACAAAGTTAGACTGATAGAGATATTGCTCTGATGGATATTTTTGATGCAATAATAATGGCTTCAGATAGGGAATGTGTCTGTAGATTTTGTAGTCTTACTTTTTTTGCCAGAGGTAGGTAGAAACAAAGGAAGAGATGAATGACTGTCATCCACTCTCTTGGACTCTTGACAATCTAATCTTAGTCTGACATCAGAATAGGACATATAAGGTGGCTTCGCAAGGTGTGATTTTTACTCATTACAATACAACTTTTGAAATTCACAGTAGACCCTTGGCTCAAAAGACATGGTTATGTCTATCATATAAATACAATTTAATTTCTCTTAGAATTGCTAATGCCTCATAGAATCATTTAAAACCATAACTGAGATATCGAAAGTACAACAAAATTATTTTTCAAAGAGTGGATATAATTTTTTAGCCAGTTTTTCCTAAACAAAATTAATGGATAAAAAGTATGGGGTTAAAAAAGGCAGTAAACAAAACTGCCTGTAAATAAAACATTGGGGTTTTTCCAAATTTTTTCATGAGGTAAGTCAGCTTGAGTAAAATTCCATAAACAGCCTACAAGCCCTAGGCAGGTGTAAAAATAGATGTGCAGTTCTTCTGCTTTTTGATTTTTTAAAGGATTTTGTAACTGGCAGTATTTGGCTGAATTCAACTGTGTCCAGCAATATGAATTGCACTCTGACAGTTTTTCAAAAGCATGGTTATTGGCACTCCGTGTTCTATGGAAGGATCATTATCCATGCCCACAGTGAGCCCCAGAAAAATAATACATTCATTTTAGAGGAGTTGGATCAAGTGAATATTCTTTTAACTGAGTTTTAAGAACTGCCATGTTTAAATATTCTTGTCAGTTGGTGTATCTGACAAGAAGCATAATACAAATCAACACTATGTTAAATGTCACTTTTAGGAATCACTGATTTCTAAAAGTCCATCTCTAGAACAAACAAGGCCTCTTGAATTCATTAAGGTATGTCTTTTATCAAAAGTAAGAAAAATTCATGAGCCTTTTGGATGTACATCTGTAAGAAATTATCAACAGGGAAGAATAGTTGCATCACATTAAGAAAGATCATGGGAAAAGCTGGCTAAGTTCTGCATCAGAGGTCCCTGGGAGTACTTCAGCACTTAGTCAGGAAACCCTGTGTCAGCTGGCATCATGGGCAGCAGAGTTCCTGCAGGCTGACTAAGGAGCTGCTGTCTCACACCTTCAGGATACAACAGAGCATTGAATTTTCCATCTGTAAAAGGGCTCTTGGTCAACACCTTCCCTTGAGCTCTTGTAAGGGGATTCAGGGGTAACCCCCCCTGAATCAGCATATAACCATTCTTTGGGAGCAATGTGCTAGGAACTGTCTGTGTTGTGAGTCAGATTTCAGCTCTCTCAAAGGTATTCAGCTTCCCATGGATTCAGTCCTCCAGCAATGACAATTTTTCATCTTTGTGAAGTAGTTATGTCTTGATCCAAAATCTTGCTGAGCTCAGAACCACATCGACATTTTGCCTTGCTTTGAGGACTGCTGGTGAATGTTTCCTATAGACAGCAAATGATTGAGGTGGTTCACAAGATGCTTAGTCAATTTTCAGAATGAGTGGTCCCTGGCTTAGGAAAATCACATAAAAGTGAAAACAGTCCAAGAATGAAATTGATTAATCATTCAGGTTGATCTAGTCAAAACTAATTTTCTATCAAAAGAAATGTTGAAACAAAAAGCAGACATAAATCTACACATATGTATGCCTCAAATAAACTCTGCTCTAGACAATTCTGACATGAGATGAACCTGTTTATAGTCCCTTCCTGCACTGACATAACTAGTTCTGAATTACCTGTAAAGATGGAGGTAATGGCCTTTTTCCATGTATTACGCTACCTTAAAAGTGTAAGTGGAAAAGTGATTACATGATTAATCCTTCCTCTCTCTTTCCCTTTCATTGTTCCCTAGCACTCTCCTTGAATTAGAATTTCCCATTCTTAATGCTCTTAAGCTCAGAGGCTTGCAGGAAAAGAGTTTACATATAGTACTAGAGAGTCATTAATTTTTCAGTTAATAAATTTAAAATCTTTTAAGACAGTGAAATTAAATTTAGTCAACTGATAAAACACATGGAAAACAAATAAAAAGAAAAAATTATAATTCTATTCACTGCAAAACTCAGAATGTATTACTATTGCAGCTGTTGTCTGAGATACATGCTGGAAAGACTTACTGTTTGTTCTCCACTGAAAACATAACACATCTTCCCTTTTTATTCAGTACTTAATTTTCATCAGTGAAAGATAGTTTTGTATTTAATTTTATTTTTACCTTCATTTTAACTCCTTTTACATTAGTTTTCTTCCCTTTGAGGGTCACAGTTCTGTCCACTTAAAAGTTTTTCCAAATTCAATTTTTCTATTGTCTGACTTAATCATATGTCAAAGCTAATTTTAATTCAAAAATAGTTTTTTTCAGGTCCAGTGGTACATTTTCTACTCCTCTACAGTATCCTATTATTGTTTTGTGATATTTACTTGCCTGTCAGATTGTGCTAGAATTTTCTTTGTTCAAACTTTCATGACCTGATACTGTTCTCTTGAACAAAGCTTAACTAATGGGATCAAGAATTATTCAAAGCCTCAAACAGCATCAGAGTTAGTAGTTGCCAGCTATTTCCAGCTCATCAACTCATCAGAGGTGCTAATATCTATCCATACATACTCCTCTACTGTTTTATGGAATATTATAAGCTATTACAGAAGTGGATAAGCAAACACGAGGAGATTGTCTTGTACTTTTACTGTCACTCTGGAATTTAGAATCAGGAATATTATGGAATTTTTTCTGTCACTCTGGAATTTGTTATAACCAACATCTGTTGCCTCTCCATCTCCCATGAAGCTGGCAATTAAACATCTTAAAGACCCATCAGCAGACTTAAAGACATCCTAGAAAATTTTCAGGCTGTCACTTCCAGTAGGCAGTCTGCATAAAAATAAGTAAATTGCTATATTAAAAAAAAAAATTGGTTTGGTGAGTTTAGTTCAGAAATTTGGATGGTTTGTTGCACATCTAATTTCTGCAGTTCAGTGGAGGATGCAAGTGTTGTTAGTGATACCTCGTACATCAGTTGTATGAGGTATATCAAAATATTTTAAATTAGACCTAAAACCCCAGAAAATTGTTTTCACAAATTAGTCTTGTAGTTTTCATTAATTTTTTTTATTTTTTTTTTACAATTGTGTCTTTCTACAAACTCATTTAAAATTAAACATTCTCTGAGACTGTACTCTCATATTTGGTATTTAAAATCATAAAGTTAGAATTCTTTGAATGACAATTTTGAAGATGGAAATCTAAATTTTCTGTTGAGATTTTATGCCTGTCATGGTCCTACTATGAGTCTTTTTCATGCTTTTCCTTCCTTTATTCACAATTATTTTTTTCTTAGAGAATTTGAGAAGCTGGTCAAGATTTGCAGGTCTTAGTTGAGCACTTGAAGTGCAGGTTTTGGCAGAATTTGGATTCATTAATCCAAGAGGGCAGGAGAGTCATAAACTGTGTTAGAAAGACAAAATTACATTGGAGTCACCTTGTGATACCGTTCTCTTAGTTCAATCCAAAATTGAAATGTTTCTCATCCAAGTGAAAGAGTTACCTGGGATTCAGAAACAAGGTGTACCTACTCCAAAATCACTTCAAAGACCAAATATATCACTTCCACTTCAGGGGGTTAGGATGGAGGAGGAAAGAGAAGGCAGGGAATAGTCTAATGATTGGTATATTTTTTGGACGTGGCCTGTGTTAGAGACAGATTTCATTCCCTCTTCCAAATGAGGGAATTTGCTTATCCCATTTTACAGCTTAGCCTAAAATTTTGCCTCCGCTTCTAATATTTTTACCCCTTGAAATCTTTTCTGTCATGTATTTTACTCTATCCCAGAAAGATCATGACCTTTTTCTGTAGGAAGAAAGAAAAGTACAGAATTTAGTACTTTATCACATGGTTACTACCACACCTCTTTAATTGAGTGAAGAAGGAATAAACCAGCATCAGGAAGCATTATGTGAAGAGTTTTCTAAATGTCAGCACATGCATTCCCCAGACTTTTCAGCACTGGGAAGACTTAAAGGTAATTTGTCAGTGAGAAAGAACTGATCGAGAATTCACCCATGTAAATCGATGACCTTTTTGTCAAAAGGAAGTCTCTTAGCTAGTAAAGATGCAGCATGACTTGAAAAAGAACAAAATACTAATGGGCCAATCTGATTCTTATGAAGTATCTACTTGTAGATATAAAGATATGGTTCAAGAAATAATAATCTGCAATCAGATTAAGAAGACTGGGGTTCATTTTATGCCTTGACATAGAACTGTAAGATTGTATTAGGAGAGCTGTCTGGAAAAGCTTGGTTCACACTCAGCATCTAAATACATTAAGCAAATTTTTTTAAGTGGTCAGTAGATATGAATTCTACTTTCTCACAAAAAAAAAAAAAACAAACATTATCAGGGCTAAGCATCTTTTAATAAATGGGATTTATAGCACAGTTCTACCATCTGGAAAAATTAATATATGTTAGGCATTCATTATTGCACTAGGACTAATGAAATTAACCAGTTAGTGTTATATAAAAGGCCTTTTTAATAGCAATCTTCCATACAAGAAAAACTCAAGCTTTGATCATTCCTCACAATACTGTAGTATTCCTGACACCTGTATCAGGATATGTTTCTCCTCAAATATTGTCTTAAATGTTCAGGTTGCCTCGGAGTTGTGGTTTCCTCCAAACTAAGTAAAAGGGAAATCAGTTTTCTGGAAGGAACGAAAACGTAAAATTGAGTTAGCACAGATTGCTTTCTGTGAGATTTTTTATTTTCATAAATTCTGTTATCAAAGCATAAGGGATACAAAAAGATAATATTATCACCAAATTAGCAGTGATTGCCTTTGATTCTGGTTTTTGGCAATATAATTCTAAAGCCTCCTTTTTTAAAAGCCAGTGGATATAACTGTGAGAGAAAATTCTGAAAACAAGATTTATTCTGATGCCTAATAAAATATTCAAAACGGACAGAGAGCAGTTCCAAACCAAATCTGGTATTCTTTCAAGAACCAAGTGTTACTGAGTCATAGAGACAGAAAATGCTTGATACATTTTCATAAGCAGCACTAATTATCTAGACATGTGAACTCATAGTGCAGTGTGAGACCCATTACAGTGTTAATGGCAGAGCTCAGTGAGCAGGATGAGAGCGAAGAGATCTCAGCAGAGAGGGAGCCAGAAAATACCTCTTATTACACATTAGGATAACAGTATTGAGTTTCCAGGTAGGAATGCCTACTGGGACAAAAAAGAGGTCTTTGTTCCACAGTGTTTTCTGAAGTTATCCACCAATGTTGTTTACCACTGTTTACTGTTAATGACTGGGAATATGCCTTTCATAGGAGCGCAGAAAAGCACTCAAGGCCAAGATTTGCTTTAGGACAGAGAGGTGCTGCTGCCTGTATGTCTATCTCAATTCAGTGTTTTATAACTGCTGCCAGTAGTTGCTTTGGCCCACCTTTTTTCATAATTTAAAGATTGCTTTAAATTTGCAATTGCAGACACTTTAACCTTTTTATCGCTACCACTTCAGCAGTTCACAGCTTTTGTCAAAAGTATGCTGAAAAAAGAAAATAGGCTCACACATTTATTTCCACGTTTTTCAAACTTTCACCTTTATGTGCAGTTCTTACCTGTGCAAAGCATAATGTTTTTATTGGCTTTTTCCTGTTGCTTATAAAGTCATTTATATCAATGAATGTACTTTTGCAACACTCGTCTGAGTCTGGAAAGTGCTGACATACCAAAATATAAAGTGACCTCCCAAAGATAGCCATGGCTGTAGCAGAGCCAGCTGTGATTACATGCTGTACCTCATCCTCAGCCTTTCTTCCTAGTGCATGAATACTGTCAAATCATCTCTGTGTTCTAGTGCACTTCTCACACTTCATTTTCTCAGGCTGGTATTTCCTTTGTTTTGATGGTGGCCCTGAATACACAAAATGAGATGCCAAAGAAGATAAAGTACTCAGACCAGATAGAGTGAAGTTTAGCAGAACTTTCAGCAAAACAAACAACAAACAAACACAGTTGGAAAAAAAAAATGGAAAGAACTCCTGCTCTCAACTGTCCTACAACTGACCATAGAAGAGCCTGTAGAAGAGCTACTCCAAAATTATTTTCCGTAGAAAGAAAACAAAGCAGTGTATCAGCAGCAAAATGCAATTTCCTGCCCCTTGGATTTCCTGCCCCTTGGATTTAGCCCAGGGGAGATTCCTGGGGCTACCATTCCTGCCATCTTGCTGTGGGAGAAGAGCAGGCCTGGCAGGATCCACCTCCTCATCTGTCAGATGACTTGGCTCCTTGCAAGCTTTACTGTTCTTATATCAAAAATCCCCAAACTTACATAGAGAAGGGTTTTCTTCCAATTTGATTAATATTTTTTCATATCCACCATAGAAGTGTCCGCCCTAAAGGCTTTACTACTTTGAAGCAATATATGTTATAAGTAAGTGCAAAATTGGTAGGGAATCACTGTTCACTGTAGCTCTTTATGTTTGATCAAAGTGTATTAGAAAATCAAAACACCCCATTTGCTGATGCAGATAGCACCAGTTTGCATCTGCTCTTCACTTTCTGCATGAATAGGTGTTTGCAGAAGGTTCAAACCCATCATTTACTCAAAAAACAAACTTATTCATGTATTTTGGTGTCATATGAAACAAAGTTCTTCTGTACTTACTCATTTGACAAAATGGGAGGAAAAAAAGGCACAGAGCATTTCAGATATGTCCACCCTCACTTTGCCATGAAGCCAATAGTTGAACAGGGGGCATCACATGAGGCTTTCATTCCCTGACTTTACCTGGGGCAATGACTCCTGGATAGTGATCTGGACTCTGATGTGCCAGTTTTACCTTCTAGAACTGAAAATTGATCATGAGTGTTTCAGAGCATGTTTCCCAGAGAGGGTTGCTGTAGTTCAAATGTCATTTTTCTCTACTCTCCAGAGTACACATTCACCACTACATAACGAAGAAAGCCACTATGCCTCTGTTTCTGGGTGCTTAAGCTGCTTCTCTTTTTCTAAGTGTTTGAGCATGCCTCTTTATTTCTCTGAAGAATGGTGTGTGGTTGAGCCCAACTGCTTTACCCTATGCAGAAAGCAGAATATAGATGTTTAGTGAAAAGAATTTCAGTTTCTCCTTTTTACAGCATCATTAGGAAGCTGTCATTCTAATAATAATAATTCCCATTTGACATCATGGAGGTAAAAAGAAATCACTGCTGACATCAAAAATGAGGTGATATTTCAGCAGTATTATTTCACTGAAGATAAAATGGAAGTCTTTATTACTCCCAATGCTTTTAATGAAAGCTGAGCAAGGCTTATACTGACCCTAAAGCTTATATACCTTAATGCATCTCTAACCAGTAGGAAATAAAAAATTTTCATTTTTACTTCTATATTTTTCATCTGTTCCTCCTTAGAACCAAGAATTTTGTGCCTGCTTAAAGGAAAATTATCAGTATCTGAGAATAAGCCTGTTGAGCCCAATTATATTAATTTTCTCCATTACTTAAAATTCATAAAAAACACTGCAAACAAATGAAAACACTAATCGTATTGCAAGAAGTGGTATTTCTCTTAAAAACTTCATATTGGAGTCTTTACTGAAAATTCATATAAATTGCATAAAGATGTCTAAGCTCTGAAGAGGTTACCCTGAGGAGGGTTACAAGTTTTATTTCTCTTCTTACAGATAAGTATTTTATTCTCTCTGAACTTCTTATGCTCATTGCTGTGTGAATTGCTTGCTATTAAAAAGACTTAGATAAGGTCTGTTTTATCAGTGGTAAACAATGTTTTTCACTTTTATTTCTGATAGCACATTAGACCTTCCCATTCCCCTTTTTTTTTACAGATATATTCAGTTATAATTCCTGTCTTTGCATGTTTTTCCATCCTAAACCAAACAATATAGCACATCAATGACTCTGTCCAAATATACATGGAAAAAGATTGTATTGTACTAATATTTGACAATATTTCCAAAGTTTGATGTCTATTCCTTTTCTACTGATTTTTTTGTTTGCTTGTTTTAGGGAACATTTAGAGAGAAATATACACTGCATAAAATTAAAGCAATAGGATGCAAGGCTGATGCCTTCAAAACTGACAGTATTACCTCCATCAAAAGAAAGTTCAATAAATATGTATTCTTCCCAGGCTTCATTTTATAGAGTTGGTCACATACTCACAAATAGTGCAAGTCTCCTCTGTATAGCAAGAAGAATCTGTTCAAAATATTTCAGTCTATTCACAATCAAATTCAAGGAATTTTTGAAATTAAATATGTGGTGGAATCACCACATTATTTTGTTCCAGGCAAATATCTTGATAACATAACAGTCACAGCTCATCTCCTGTTGAGTTGCTGCTTCTCAGTTATTCTCAGAAATAAGATCCAAATTATTAGAGGTATGAAAATATTTAATAGTTATAAACCTTTTAAAAATCAAAATTAGTAGATACCAGTTACAGTGAAATATTTAAACCTGAAATGAATTCTGCACTACCAATTGTAAACAAGTCTCATTCTGTGCACAAGTAATTTGGACGTTTTCCCCAAGAATTTGTCATGCATGAGCAGAATGCTCAATTTTATTTCATGTGAACTCAGTGGCCCCTTTAATTTTTGATGTATTTTAGGTCTGAGGTATTAAATAAATATTTCTCTTCTTGGAAATTGTTATCTTATTAGATTTTTCATTAATTTCTCCTTGCTCAAGTGCTCAAAAATGAATAATTTCATCCCAAAAATCAGAGGCTTTCAGTTCTTGTGATCCTTGGCACTGTTGCATTGTTACAAAGACCGTGTTGGTTAAGCCACTCCACCGCTAGACGTAGCATTGTGCTTAGGAGATACCTGAATGCAGAGCCTCATTTCTCTCAGCTCACAGGGCATGTCTGGGTCCAGCCTGGATCTCCCACAGCCATATGTCCAGGTTTGGAATGGAGCACTGGACACAGTTTTTCCTGAAGAAGCAAGGAGTTGCTTCTCAATACCCAAACATGCATTATGGGTTGTTTTCAGTCACTTCATAGTCATATGCATTCATAAATTTTTATATGGTTGGAAGATGCAGACTTTGATGGTACAAAGCTCACAGAAGAGCTTTAGATCACTGGAGCAACCACAGACAAAGTTTATGTTGACAATTTATCAGCTCTTCTCTGTCAAGGAAAATTGTTTTTTAGTGCCTGCCTATTAGCAATCACATGCATATTATGAAATTGAGTTTTGGGGAGGACAGCCTGCCATCTGTCTTTTCTGTCTTTTTTTCACAATGCATCATTCTAAAGTTAAAACTTTCTGTGCTTTAAAATGATGTAAAATATGAGATGTCTATAATAGAGACACTTGGAAAGAAAAATGTACTAAGTAGAAATGTAAATCTTTATAGACTTTAGAAACAGGCAACTGTTGATGCTATACTTTATGTTTTAGCTACAAATGCCCTCCACATTTTCCACATGCCATAGTGCTGATAATTAATTAATATATATCTCAAAGAGGATGAACATATTTCCTTCATAAACTCTTTCTTGTTCAGGGCGTTTTTTTGTGTGAGTGAAATGGAACCAGAAATGCCTGTTGTAGAGAAGGAAGAAGATGTGTGCAGTTTCCTTTTTGTGTTCTGATATGCTAAGATTTTATCAATAATATTGTTTTCCTGTAAAAATATCTGCCTCAGAGAAAATCTGCTGTGTAGCTGTCAGGATTACACCTCTTAGAGTATACCTGTGGTGATTCTGTTAAATTGATAAAAACAGAACATTCCTCTGTGTAGAAGGATTGCTGAAAATATTCTGAAGCCCTTTCATGTGTAGCAGTACTTGTATGGCAGTACGTTTATTGTGCTATAAATTCCATCACTGATTTTGGTCATTTCAAATTGATTCTGCAGTAACTGTAAGTAATGAACCTTACAGACAGAGCCAAGGAAAAAAAAAAACCCAAGCCAATAAATTTGTGCCTGTAGGAATACAAATTGTAGAGTTCATTTAGCCTCAGTTTTTATCAAATCATGCAGTGAATACCCCACAAAGCCAGAAAATGTATCCACCAAAATATACAGTGCCATAGCCCTGGCTTGCTTTAAATTTAGCCATTAAACCAGACAGTCAATTATCCAAAGTCCATGTTTGTTTGAGATGTCCTGGGGATTTCACCTGAGATTTAAGGAAGGTGCTCCGCATAAGTAGGCGAAAGTGGAGAAATTACAATACAGGTGACTTAAACAGGATAATAAGCCAAATCCTGAGCTGTTTTACATGGTCTGAACAATACCAGGCACCACTGAGTAGGGGTGTAGATGGATGTGCAGTGACTACTAATGACTCAATGGGTCAAAATATACAAAAATCTTCAAAATTTATATATGCTTCTGGCTTATTTCCCTTTCTTTACTGAAAAAATTCTACCAGGTTAACAAGATATTAATGATTCCATAGATTTTAACAGAGAATTAATGTGCTTGGTAAAAAATTCCATAGGAAAGTTTTAAAATCCATTTAAAAGATGCTAAGGTTTTCCCACTAGTTTTCTATAGGAAACCCACTGACCTTGATTTGTTAAATATTTGTTAAATATATAAAGATTTTTCACAATCTTTTAGTTCATTTCAAGTCTTATTTTACAAATAGACCATAGATCGGTGTATCACTAAACTAGTGGGCTGTGCATGAGATTAAAGTGCAGATGAATGTGCATGTATGTACTACCTTCAGTTGTTACATGAAGAGCTAACTTCATGTTTTAGTTCAAATGCAGAAAAGATTAGTTTTCTTCTACAGCGCTTTCTTACCAACATTACAGGAGAGAGAAGAAAGCTCCCATTTTATCTTCTGTGCAAAAATAAATAAGTGTCTGGGTTGGGTTCCTACAAGCCCTGCAGCACTTCGATGCATCACAGCTTGCACGCTCATGTGTCTTACAGTCTGCATTGCATGCTGAATTCATTCTGCCTTCTTGTACCTAACTGCATATTTTTCTGAAACTTTGTGTTGTCTGTGAGAGATATTATATCCTCATTTTGAGATCAAAATGCTTCAGTCCATTCTACCCTTATATAGTCCACAAAGATATTCGTTGTCTAAGATATATTCCTTGATTCTCTCTATAAAAAAGTCTATTTTGTCAATTTGACCACTTTACAGCAGCAGCCTAAGTGACACACAGAGCAAAAAAAGACACAGAAACTGGGGCTTTCAGTTAAACACCAAGTATGGTGAAAGCCATAATAAAATAATGAGAGTAGAAAATGCTATTTTTCCTTTCACTCTGCTGGTTTATGTTGCAATGAGGAGCACAGTGATTGAGTCTGAAGTCTTGTGAATAGCCCCTGGTAACTAAGAGCAAAGAAACCTTGCTCATTATCTCTACTCCCCTCCTGAATAAACATTTCAGCCATCATAAATGAGGGTGACATGAAGGGTAAATGAATGGCTCTCATTCCAGATGAGAAACACTTGACAGCTGAGCAACCTGTAGGTGGTTGTAAAGGTGCAGATCCTGTGACCACTGGGTGATGGGGTGGGCATACCCTTTATCTCCATGTGACCTAAGATCCATACTCTTAAATGAGAGATTCCCAGCCTTGCTGAGAGAAGTCCTAGGTGTTCAAACTGACTTTTGGTTAGGGCTGCAGTGTGTGAAAGACAGAGCTGTCCTAACTTTTTCTGGTTATTTTGTAGAATTACATAGAAAAACTTAGCTAATTATAAGGAAAGGTTCAGTGTGGATTGACAGATGGCATGCAACACCCCTACTGTATTTCATTTATAAATATGATTGATGTGGAGGTAATTTCTTGGTAACCTGCTTTTCAAAAAAAAAATAATTCTAAGTGGTGGGCTAGTAAAAGAAAATTAATCTCTGCATGTTAAACTTGCCAAGTTCTGAATTAATTGCATGAGAATGGCAATCAATTAATAAATGTTAAGCAAACAATAGAAAATCAGTGAATTAAAAATTACTAAATTGATTCCAATGCAGATAAAGCAAGAGTCTGCCATAATTCTTTGGTGTAGATTCAAGAACACGAATCTTGTCTCATCAGTTTTTCCTCTCCATTTATCCATGTTTATCATTTAAAACAATGGTGGTTTATTATGATTTTTGCAAATAAATTGCTCTCTATAATCTAGCTTTCTGCATTAAGTGGATTATGGAAACAAATCATAGATAGTAGTCCATTTGTAGCTGTCAAGGAGAAGGTCAGAGCTTTGCAAAGACCATCCATCTCCAAGTGGATAAAAGTCTTTTCTTCAATGAGAAATCTCGTCTCTCGAATGGATGGACTTTGTCTACTAATGGCAGCACACGTGGCTGCTCCTCTGGAAGGGCTGTCATGGTGTGCCCCAGCCTTCTCCTGCAGTCAAAGTCTCTGTAAAGCCACTTTTGGGCTTGGGATTTGCAGTTTCAATGCTACTTTCTTTATCAGGACCATGCGAGGTGTATTTAAAACTGTTCAAGTTAACAATGAGAACAGTTAGAGAACTACTGATACTAGCTCTTGGCATACATACCAGAAGAATTTTGCCTCTCCTCTTATGATCATTCCTTTTTGTCATCTGGATGTGCAGGTATTCACCTGCAGAAGCTTTTCTGAAATTTGCAGTCATAATTTTTATAAAATCAGCTCATATTCCTTTCTGTCTATTTTCCCCATTATACTGAAAATTTTTCATTTAGATTCATATAAGTGTCATTGATGTGAGTAAAGTGAAAGCATATTAATAATTATGGAAATTAATCTTTTTTGCCTATCTCCACTTTTGCTTTAGTCACAGTCGTGGTATCCTGCAGGAAAGCTCACACATTCCATTGTCCAAGATCTTCAAGTAGAGCTTGTGTACTTGTATACAGCCAGCAAAAAATTGTGCCATTATAGGGGAAAGCATACAAGCATTAAAATAAACAAAACAAATGCTTTTCAGTGTAGGAGCATACACCAGAAACCATTAGCATAAGCAGAAGAACCTTAGTATTAATGACATTCGAATAATAGTCCTCAGCCTTCTCCATTGTGTGTCTCTGCCCTACTATGTGCAAAACTCAGCTCTTTCTACCCATTTAGCCACAAAATCAGGAAGAGTGAATGTAATTTTTTTATTAAACTTTTTATTAATGAGTTCTGGGGCTGCAACCACAGGTGGAGAGCTTGAGCAGAATGTAAACATTCCTGTCGTAATCAAGATTGGCTTGGGAAATCCATTTCTGTCTTTACAGACAACAGCATTTTCTATATCCTTTTCTCTGTGTGGGGGAAAGTACATTAATATCAGATATTTTGTTTTATCTAGTCCTTTCTCACTTATCAAGTTCTTGCAGAGAATCACCTAAGGTAATTGTTGGACCGCTAAGAACTACATCAAACAAAGCAGTAAGGAAAAAAAACTAAAAGAACCTCTTTATTTCTCCCTGCAAAGAAAGAAATCAAGAAACTACATCTGAAGTATACTTATTATTAGTTGTCTTTAGTGCAACAAGATTTCATTGCCCTGACATACAGAGTTGAAACTAACTTTTTTAAACAAACTTGTCACCTTTTCTATTGCAGAATGATGTGGCCATTTTCCACCATCTCCCAGCACTCTGATAAACTGCATTGGAGCTGATGCAACAAAACTCCTCTTTTAGGTTTAAATTTCACTGCTGGTAAAAGGACCAAAATTCTGGAATACTGAATTTCAAGAGAGTTTGCTTATGGGCAGGGGCAACCATTCCTTTATTGGAATCCTGCATACTTCAATAGCTAAATGCTTTCAACTTTTTTTTAATAGTATTAAGGAAAAAATATCCTCCAGGCATTATTTTTAAAGGGGACTTCAAACATTCCCTGAAGAAAAAGCAAATGCAACATATTTGAACACCAAGGGATTTGCAGTGGCAAATCTGTTAAAGTGAAATGATCTTTTGAGTTTCAGGGTTAAATGAGTATTGACCACAAATTAGGGATGTAGACTACTGAAAATTGTGAGACAATCCAGATTCCTAGCTTGACCAGCAATAGCCAGATTCTAAAAGAAATCTCTCATAAATAAGTTAATTATGTTAGCTGGATTTTAAATTAACTATGTTTCGTTTCTCTGAGTTCAACAAAATCCGTTATAACATTTGCAAGAAGTACAAGAAAATCCCAAGGTCTTAATCTTTTTTACTACATAGACTTAATTCTGCAATAACTCAGTATTAAAAATTTTAGAGTTTATATTTTAAAGCAGCTGTGAAGCAAACAGATATGCAAGGGTAAATCTGCTCATCTTGAATCCTTCTGCAAATGGTCTGCTCTGGAGGTCATATCAAAGAGATTCTTTTTCCAGCTTAAACCTGTCTTTTCTAAATAGATCTCAACCTGATCTCATTTAATGCATTGATGTCTGGTTTCTAAGTCATTATATTTGCTGTATTACATATCAAAAGGACTCTTGAGAAATTCCCCTGAACTGATAATTCTAATTTCTTATGTATAGCTACTCTATATTCACTCTGAGGACAGCTGTATTGTATGCTAAACCACGAATTGTAAAAATTGATCCCTTTGTATGTAGGTTTATATTAAATTGAGATACTCTATTTTTTTTTCCTGTTTGTTGCCACACATGGGTTCCTGGTGTCAGTTTGTATTTGGCTGTTTGAACATATTAAAGTTTTGCTAGTGCTTATGATGTTCTTGCCAAGAGCGCTCTTGCAGCAATCTGCACTAGAACAGTCTTTGTGCCAATTACTTCAAAAAGTATTCAGTTATAAACCCAATTTTTATGGCTACTTTTCCAGGTTGCTGTGAGTTGATTTTATTTAGTTTCTTTTTTTTCCATTTTTTTTAATGTTGCTCTTCAAATGCTTTTAAGATTTGCATTATGAAAAGACAATACACTGTTGATAGAGTTGTTAATAAGACATCTATTAAATGTTCAAAGGTATTAAAATAAAACCTAATCATTTAAATTACTAAGACTGCGTATATTTAAAGGATGCTGTTTACAAGTGGAAAGTTTGGCGTTCTTATTGCAGGGGCTGATTATGAAAATGGAAACCTTTGCAGTTACATAAAGCAAAATAACTGAAAAATTATAATGTGCAATGACTCAACACAATATTTTTTGAGTTTATATTATAAAGCTGATTTCAGGACTGTTAGCTCGACAGCATCTTTTGTTTAGAGAAAAGCAGCTTGTTAATCCATTGCAGTTAATAAAAATAACAACACAGGAAAGGATATCCTATCAACATATTTTAAAATAAAAATGTGGTTTTGAAAGGACAGACTTGATCATGCAGCTTTTACTACTATAATGTATACCAGTGCAAGACTGGCCCTCAGAATTCTGACATGACAGCCATCATGGCAATAAAGATAGAAATGTGTCCATAGGCAGCACAGAACACTATACCACACTATACTGAAGAGTAACTGCTTATCTAGTATCCCAGATTAAAAACTGTAAATGTGTTATATAGCAGAACCTTTGAGCTGCTGCTCATTTCCCAGTCTGTTAAGATTTGATAACTCTTGGAAAACATTTGTGCACTCTTGAAAATGCTTTTTTGTTTGTTTGGTTGGGCTTTTTTTTAATGGCAGCTTTAGGAATTGTTTGCCATGTAATAGTCTTCCATTACTCTCACAGAGTATTCTTAAGATAGCCTTAGCCTAGTCAATGTAACTTGTGCGATCTCATGTTCTTCTTTTGCCTTAATTCTTTTCTGGAGAGTTAAAAAGCTGTCCCCATTCCCTTCTAGTAGTTTATTATCTAGACAGAGCAAAGTGGGAGATAAACTTTCTACATCCTAAGGTTGAGGGACAAGCAGTTTGTTGTATGTGTACTCAAAACAGTAACTTTAGCACAGAAGAGATCTGTTCCCTGTAGTGTACTTGAATGAAAGTGACTGTGGCTGCTGTGCCAGCTGCTGATCTCAACATTCCCCACATGCAATCAATAATGTTCTACTCAGGTCATTTTAGGGATTGAGCAAGTGCTTTGAACTGATCCTACCACACTGGGTTGTTTCTCACATGATGCTTGTCTTTAAGCACCAGTAACTTTGAGGTCTCATAAGGATAGGGTTTTTTTAAAACCCTTAGGATTAGCCTAAATTCTAGCTGTGACTATTTTAAGCAGTAGAATAGCTTTTGAATCTTATTATTTGAGAGAGTGATAACAGAGGAAAGATGGGAAAAGCCTAAAGTGTCTCCAAAAAACTAGTATTGACTTTTTAACAATAAAATACATCCTGAGACCAAATATGCTGTTTAAATGTAAATACTATTTCCATTTTCAGACTATCTTTTGCAGGCATATTTTAAGGGATTTGAAATGTACTTGTATATGGAAAAGAGGCTATTGACCTTGAAACTATGTATGTGTTAGGAATAATGTTCCCCCTCCTTGAAATCAGACTTATATTTTTTGAATGGGTGTTCAAGACCACAACTCTGAACAGTGGTTTCATGTGGCTTTCATTGCCTAACTCAATCAAGACTGACTGCAAAGCTGTTTCTCAGGAATCATAGACTATTGCCTTGTCTTATTTTCACCCACCACGTTTCTGAATGTATCAGTCAACGCTGCACTAAATACTACTTTCTTTGTTCTGGTGTGGGCTTGATATAATAGAGCAAGGTTGTTGTGTAGACGCAATGTCTTTTATTAGATGGACTACTGTAGTAAAATAAAAAGACCCCAGATATATAGGGTTCTCAGCATACAAGCACTTTTTCAAGGCTAAAACTGAAGTAACAAATTTTTGAATCAAATAAGCGTCCAGAACAATTACCATAAGTAGGCATGTTATTTGGTTATGCTGTCCAAGAAAAAAGATAGATGATGCTTATGAAGTTGGAGATGGCTGATGTTAACAAGGAAAAATGATAACATTGTTATTTCACAGACTAAAAGAGATAGCAAATCTGACATTGATTCAACAGGAACATACATCTATAAACTTTACTTTACATGATGGAAGAAATCCATCATGCAAAGTGCCCATGGCAAGCCCAATGTGTCTTCCATGTGTTAAGCTAAGTGTACATGATAGAGACTTGATAAGCCTATGCACAGCAAGCTGGATGTATTTGGGACATCTCAGACTTGCTGCACATATGGGATGATTCAACATGTTACAGTTGTAGTGGCTCATTCCTTTTCCGAAATGTCATACTCTGTGGAATCTCCTGTTAGTAATCCCGTACTGTTTCTAGAAATGCAGTAAGTCTGGGAAAGGGATATAGAAGTATTACAAGAACTGCAAACACAAAGCCTTACTGGACCTCTCAGACCCCAACTACTGCTGAATGATAAATATAAGCCAATGACTTCTTCTCCAAAAGCTTTCATGAAGACTGGAAGACCAGGCTTTGTTTTCAGTGAGGATAGGGCTGTGGAACCACAGAAATGAACAATTTCTGATAATGAAAAAATATAAGCGAGCATAAAAGTTGTAGTGATTGCAGGGCGACGTGGGCAGGAAAGAACAGAAGTGTGGTAAATCAAGAAACCTATAATGAAGTTTAGATAGACATAGTTGGTAGACATGGTTATATTTTTATGTCAGGAAAGGAAAAACTTTCACATGTCATTTTATAAATTCCCAATGTGACACTGAACTGTTTTCTCTTTATGCTCTGGAGGGAAGTCTGCTTCCAAATGTTCACTCTTTAGAAAGCACCTGAAATCATGTAGGAACTCATTACCTTGCAGAGTGTTAAAACATTTGTCTCAGTAGTGCCACAGACAGGTTTTGAGATGCATGTATGCATATCAGTGAGTGAAGGAGCACACAACTCTTTGAAAGAAAAATGAGAAATTATGGGTATAGTTTGTAAGATATCTCTCTGGCCAATTTCATCAGTTTAAATTGGTTGTGTTTTAAGATTTAGGTGTTGACTTTGGAAGTATAAAATAACATCTTTGAGAGACCAAAACAAATGTATATGTATGCATATACGTATATGTATATGTACATGTATATGTATATATCTTTCAGAAACAGTTGTTTCTGTAAAGGGGGACAAATTTGTGTGTGAGTTGTTAATAAAAAAGCTAAACAAACACCTAGGTGCACACACTAAGTACATTCAGATGTTTTTGTATGTGTCTGTTTTCTAAAAAACTTTATTCTATGCAATAATTTTAAGACTTCAAATTTAATGTCATTAAATGACCTGGAGTGACAACTTCTGCCAGTGCTGTGGTTTCATACACACAATAAATTGGCATAGTCGTTTACACAGAGAACAAAAGAAGTAGTTTAGAAATTTGTTTCAAATTGAAGTTTAAGTTTTGAAGCACACAGAGACATCTGAAAGGTGAAATTCACAGATTTTTCATGCTTGCAGGTTTTTATAGCCTCTGGTAATGCATGTCCTTACTCTGACATCACATGTATGTGAAAAAAATGGATGTAATATTTAAAGATATCTTTTGACAAAGAAAGTGTTTCCATCTTCAGAGGTGAGATTTAGCTTTAAAGGATGATGAGCAGGTTCCAGATGTGTTTTTTGATTGCTAGGCTTTATTTTCCTTAAGTATTGACAGAGGGAAGGTTTTATCAAGGTCTTTGTGATGTGCTTGTTTATAATGAGTAGACATTAGTAGAGCACATCTAAGTGCATATCGCTAACAGATGACTAAAGAGAGCATATGGCAGGGAAAAGAAATATATATTTGTCCAACCCGTGTGGCTTGTTAACACTCCCACACTCATAAACTCATGTGTTTACATGTACTTACAATATTTTGCAAATCCATTTTCTAATCAGCTAAAAATAAAAGCCAAATAATTTATTTTCCAATGTTGGTAGGCTAGGCAAAGTTGATTTAGATTTTTTTTGTTTTAAACAAATCATTTAAGCAGTACAGAAGATTTTTACAGTATTTGTTTTGCTTCAGCATTGCATCTTTAGAGTAAAAGATTTATTTTCATTTCCCAGTCTTAAAAGTTTTGGTTTTGCAAAATATTTTTTTTCTTCACCCATCTGCCTGTCCAAGGTTATACTACAAGCAATAATATAGATCAGAATGGCCTAAGCAAAATTCTGGTCTCGATCAGTTCACATGGTTTATTTTAACCATAATTATTTCCTGTGCTTCTATAGGATGAATCATAGAATCATAGTTACACCTACTAATAAACAGTTTGTAAGCAAAGAAGTCTCTGACAGTTAGCCCAGTCCAGATCCCAGCAACATTAAAAAAAAGGAGTCAGTACTAATTCAATTTAAGAGGTCGATGAATAAATTATGGGGAAATCTGTACAACTGTTGACATAAAAAGTTTCTGATGATCCTGTGATCAGGATCATAGCATTCTCCCACCATTTTTGTAATAGGCAGAACACAGTATCGCTGTCTTCTCTTGCTGTGGCATCTAAATGTGCCTGTCTATTCACATGGCAGTATTAAAAAGAAGATGGACTTTAAAGATTGATTAGTACTAACTTTTCAGAAGGAAGCATTTATAATGAAAACTGCACGGGAGAACTGCATTTACTTTTGATTTTTAGTATATTCCTAGCAAATTTTTATTAAATATTTACATCTGAAACCAAGTATTGTCCTTCATAAAACAGTTTATTGTTGCAATTTAGCTTCATTAAAGTCATAAAACTGCTTTCGGATATGATAGTCTAGTGCTGTGGGATTGAATTATAAAGAGATTAATTTTAGCTACAGGAGATAATTGACCCTATAATTCCTATCACCCCTAATCCCAGTTCAAATGAACCAGTGTTAAAAGTGGCAATACTCACAATATAGACAAGGTCATGACAGTTAGAATTGTTTTTTACTACCAATTAGATTTTCCCACTTGGTGCATTTTACTAATGTTATCATAGAAAGGGATTTCAGGCATGGAAATAAAGTTTCTTTAGAGGCACACAGGCACTGGAACTGATGGGTGGTTTGCTGTACATTTCCCAGTGTACAGAATCAGAATGCAATTGAGTGCTGACCCCTAAAATTCAACTTCATATGGGAATTCAGAACGTGTTTTGATCCATGGTAGAATTAGGAACAAGCTAAACAATTTGAATCTGGCAGCAAATTGTCTTGAATTTCAACAATGTTAATACATGGTGGTTCTAGCAGGGTTGGAACTGTCTCTTGGGCAATACTATATCTGAAGTGTATTTCAGATGAAGAATCAGAAAAAAAGTGAGGTACTGCCTGAATAGAGAGTTGTTCAAAAACAAATCATGTTGATATTTAGCTACAAATAACATGAAGGTTTAGAAAAATACAAAGATATATATATATGATATAACTTAAAAATTCCCTGAAGTGTTCATGCCAACTTCAAACATATTAGCATAAGGACTCTTATGAAAAAACAACAGAAAAATGATACTTTTGCATAGCACGTTCAGTAGAAGATAAATTTTCACATTTTTACCAGTTACCCATCTGCATTTTTTCAAGCATTTATAGATTTGAGTTTTGCAGTAAGCTGAAACTGCATGATAAAAAGAGACAGATAATGATAAAAAACAGATGTATATGCAAGCCTAGCTTGAAGGAGCAAAATATACTATTACTGTCCCTCCTGTGAAGTTAATCCTATTTCTTTTAGCTATTTCCTCATTAGTTAATGAGGTTTTAAGAAAAATAAATAATTAAAGTGGGTTTGAAATGCTATTTTTGCATCTTTGCCTTTAGGAACTTTTTCAAATATTCATAGAATAGTTTGCCCTTGACAGGTGCATTAAATGTGAGTTTAGGCAATAGTTGCTTTAAACATGGGTGGTCAGAAACCTGTAACTGCAGTGGCCGTGCACAGTAGCTAATCACTTTCCTCATTCTGATTCACCATGCTGGCTAGGCTCAAAAGGTGAAATAGTGGTGAAAGGAGATGTTTCAATGACTAGGTTAAAAAAGAGATACAAATTTCAAGTCTTAGATCACAGATCTACTAGCATGAATTAGATTTGCAATCTTAAAAATGACAACTTTTCTCTCACTTTCTATTATCAATCTCAGATCAGAAGTAAAGAGTTTGTCTTCTATCTTTGTGAGATGAGCATCAGTGCACTTATTTACCACTTTTGTCACCTCCTCCTGTGACCCAGGAATCAACCAATTTCTCTGTTGACCTCTTGGGTAGGGAGTCTGGGATGACAGAGAAAGGGACCCTCATCTCCTGGAAGTGTTGTACCACAGTCTGAGGAGGGAAATCTGTGACAGCCTGCAACTGTCAATTCGTGTGCCTCTCTTATCCATGAGAACAGGAACTTCAGTTTGCATTTTCATTTCAATATGCTGTATATATATATATATATACATATATATATATATATTTTTTTTTTTTTTTACTGGATAAAACAACCCTTCTATCTATACGCAGAACTCCTGAAGGAGTGAAACTGGAAGTGGTGAATTATTCTTTTCCCAGAGTTTCAGGCAGCATTCTTAGAAGGGGATGCAGTCCCTACAGATGCTATTGAATCTGAGCATCTTGTGGTATTACCTTGTACATATGGAAGAAAGCCACCACCCCCAGAGCTCTCCATAGGTGACTAGTGCACTAGGCAAAGGCATTACATGTCTACCAACTCTTTAAATGCTTGACTGCGGTTGTAGGAAGATCATCCTGCACCTGAGCTCATAGAACACCTGTAGGTTGTTGCTTCTCAAATTAACAGCCACAAAGAAGAAATTCAAGGTAGTGAACAGTGTCTCCAGGGTCTAGCTGACTACCAACTCAAATCTGTTGTGTTTCAAAACTGCTGGTCATTCTTGTGTCATATGCAATTTCCAAATATTGCAAAAAGGTTACTTTATTAATTTCCAGCTTCATTATTTCAGTTTTATCCCACTCTCTTTTATTGAATTTCTACTTCATTATTGTTGTTGTTGTTGTCTTCTTTCTTTGTGTAACAACCATCCCAGCAAAAATCAACACCACAGCATTTCTCAGGTTTTTACTTGATGAATGTGAAGCATTTGCCCATTATGTTATTTTTGCCATGAGAACATATAGGGCATGCTGACAGCCAATATCTGTAGGGAACAGTAAAGCTGTCCTTTAAAAGAAGCTGATGTCGGAGTTGCATTCAGAATTCACCAGGTATTTTTTATTGTTTTTATTTTCCAGGTGATTCATATAACAGGCCGGTTACGTCTGAGAGTATCGCTGTCACACGGACGGACAGTGCCCAGCCAAATCATGGGACTTGTTGTCGTTGCTCATGCCTTGCCACCTCCTACAATTAATGAAGTCAGGATTGACTGCCACATGTTTGTCACTCGTGTGAATATGGACCTCAATATCATTTACTGTGAAAATAGGTACAGCCTTTAGATCCTTTACTTCTTTGTTTTAGTTGTATGCATTCTTTGTTCCATGGGCTTGGCAAGAAGTTCTGAAATTTTTGACGTTTGCCATGTCATCCTGGTGTTGTAGGAGAGCACTGAATTCACTGTCATCATCACTACTTTCATTTTCATTACTTTCTTAGAAGATGAAGGGAAATTTAAAACTGTAATCTGCAGGATGTCTTTTGGAATAGGGGAAGATACACCAGGAAATACTTGTCTAAGCTTTCTCCACTTTTTACAGTCTTTCATCATCCCTCTCAAAGGCAAGATTTGGGACTAGACAGACGTTGATCTGACCTGTATGCCTGTCCTTATGCTACTCCATCCTCCCCTGCACAAATTTTTCTGTCTGAAGTTTTAAAGTTTTCCATTTTTGAACTAATTTGCAGATTAGAGCTATCATGCTCAATGTTTAATAGAACAGAAGCACAGATGGCCTAGATAGTAGACTAGAGAGGTGGGATCTGTTGCAGTTAGAGGTGGGAAAACTGAAGAATAAAATTGGATAAAGGCATACTGGGAAAGACAGCAGTGAAATGGGAACAGGTGATGAAGAGTTGGGTGGGGGGCTATGTTCTATGTGATAGTGATGAGTGATCTCATAAGATGAGAGAGAGGATTTAAATTCAGTTGCCTGCTCCCTGGGAGCTCGGTGCCCGTAGCACCAGGGGCTCTGCATGGTGACTTGTAAGGGCAGGACATGGCAGCCAGGGCCCATCTCACCACCCCAGAGGGGAGCTGAGCAGCTCCAACCCCTGGCATTGGTCATCTCCCTGAGGACAGGCAGTGGAGTGGGCTGAGGTTGGGTGAGGAGGGCCGATGGCCAGGCAGAGCTGTGGGGAGCTGGGCACTGCCAGGAGCTGCCATGGGGATCTGGGCTGTGGGTCAGGTGGGGGAAGCCCTGGGAAGCAGAGGGGCTGTTCAAGACCATTACGACCTCAGAGTCCTGCAAAATAAAAATATAATCCAGGGAATAGGTATTTAGAGCAGAGTGAAAATATTTGAGAAGGATATTCCAAGCAATAGGTTTGGGTCCATTGATAGAAGTCTCAGGTATGGGAAAAAGTTTGGAAAGGAAGAAGGAAGGTAATGCAGACAAAATTAATTTTGCAAAGGGGACTTATCATCAAAAAGTTGAAACAAGGTGACTACTGCAGGCTTTTCTTGTGTCAGCAACCATGGGAAATCATAAATTGAGTGGAAGCTCTCTGATACGAGCAATCATAATTGCTCAGTTGTAGTGGAATACCTATGATCAGGATAGCATATAAATATAAACTTTTATTAAAAAGGATAAACGTAACTGTTTTGTTGAATCAGGATCTTAAACAACTTAAAATAATCTTGGGTTTCAATTATGAGGTTGTCTTTGCTACCAAATTGCTGCACTGCTGCAATACTTTTTTAAATAATATTTGAGTATTAAACAGAACGCTTCATCTATGCTTCCAATGCTTTATCTAAAAGCGAATATATTATTCTCATTTTTAAGCTTGGAAAAACTTCTTCATGGAAAGTGGCTTGCACAAAGTGACAGAAAAGGTGGACAATGGCATTAAAGTTTGGGCTTTTTGCCTGAGACTCTATCCAGTGAGTATCCAGATATTGTATAATCTGGTAGCTGGCAAAAGAGCTCTGGGGATAAGGAATAGGACCTAGAACAAAACTTTTCCCTAAGTCTTTGATTTGACTGTGACCTACGTAGGTAGTAATGGAAAGCTGCTACCACTGCAGTTTTTCAAAGGCCTCTCTGAAATGAGTTGCTGGTATCTATCTAGTTCCTAATGAACAGATTCCCTTTTAACAAAATCATCTGCACTTACTGCTACCTTTATTGGCAACCTCCATTAAAAAATCCAGGAATCAAATAGATGTGAAAAACGAACTGTTCCATCAGGTCAAGTATGATATGAACTCTTAGGCCAAATTAGGAAGATGTATCCTTTCTCTGCTGTGAGTTTAAAATTGTTATATGCCCTAAATTACATATGTGGGGTTTTTTTCAAATTAAACATTTTTATCAAACCTTCCCCTTATATTCATGTAACAATAAAACTTTCAAA
The DNA here is from genome assembly GCF_963662255.1 of Cinclus cinclus. Taxonomy (NCBI): domain Eukaryota; kingdom Metazoa; phylum Chordata; class Aves; order Passeriformes; family Cinclidae; genus Cinclus; species Cinclus cinclus. Next base: position 37,178,292 of record NC_085051.1, read on the forward strand.
TGCCTGAAAGACATCACTGAAAACTGTAAAATTCATCAGGTGAGGTGCACTGATTGGTAACCACGTAGGAAGGGCTGATAAGACATGGTAAATTGTGGTAAGACAGCAAGAAAGTTGAGTTTATTAATATTTTTTCTATTTTTAAGATGAAGGCAACATTATAAAGCAACTTTTCCTTGTTTGTGATGGATTATATCTTATGCTAATGCAGAATGCATATGATGTTACTTGAATGTGTGCTACAATAATTCCACTTTAAGCCCTTGTGTCATTGTTAAAAATCTGTTAAAATAGTTTATAAAAGTGATTTCAAATAGTAGAAATACTTCTGCCAGTGCTGGGAGGTGAATGTGATCTCACTGATGCAGCAGGATTTCCCGTCATGGAAAATGAAATGAGACCGACAGAACTTGGATTTCATAGCAGCTACAATAGAGAATGTGACTGTAAAACCTGAAGAAATGGGGAAAAAAAAAATTTAAAAAAAAGGGAAGGAATTAACAGAACAGCTGATTGAAGCTGTCAGATTAATTATCTGGGTGTTTGCCAGGGCTGTTTTCCGAGTCAGGGACGTTGGGATCTCTCTTCTGGGATTATAGAAAAGGAGATAAGTATCCTTCCCTGAATATATGGGCTTGACTCCTGGCACTTGCGGGCAGCTACGAAATTCTTTGTGGTGCCACAGTAAAGCAAGCACAACATTGATGAAAACAGAGAAAAATGGATCCATGCTGGGCCAGCTGTAAGCACTATTTATGGAGCAATGGGGAGTTACTGGCAGCTGCAGGGAGTGTGGAGCAGAAGCCATGCCACTTAACTGAAATGAATGCTCACAGTGGACCATTGGATCAGCAGGGGTGAGATCAATAGTACTCCTACTTTTCCAAGTGGTTGCCTGCTTGAAACAGCAGTGAGCAGGAGTGACATTACTCAAGTCTTTGGTTGCATCTTGTTACTTTCCTCTGAATTAAGAAATCTTCGTAATCCTGGACTCAGCACACAAACTAGCCAGACATTAGCTTCCCTCTGAGACAAGATCTGTTAGCTAGTATACTGGTTTTTTCTAAAATTTAATATTTTTCTTTGAGAGTGTAAAATACAGATGTAAAATTTTGTTGCCTAAAACATGATATGTTAATCTGTGCCTATTTTGCAAATGTAGGATTTGTGTCATCTAAGATTCACCATCTAAAATAATCTAGGATTTATTTATTAATCAGTGGAGTGAGAAAATCACCTGCAGGGGGGAAATCATCTCAGATGGTGATAAATAACTAAAAGCAAAATGAAGAGAATACTGCTAGAGTGCATGATCAGTCTGTGTGTTTTCAGAATCAACTGTTAAGGATTGAAGACCATTTGGAGAGAGACAACAGCCAGTTTAATGTGGACTGTGGTGCCACATCTGCTAATATGTGCCCAAAAGGAAATAAGCACATGGAAGAAGTTTAGCTTGTTGGCCATTTCAGTGGCTGTCAGTGGTTCCTTCAGATATGCAGAAACAGTCTTGTGTAGCAAGCCTCAAGCCTACAAACGTGTGCACAACTCCAGCAAATTCAGCAGAACGCTGTACCATATACCTACCTTTAAATTTCAGTCATGTAAAGAGTCACGCTGATGTGATCAAGCACAAGCCTATGCATATGTTTTACAGGACCACAGTACAGTCGCCTGCGTGAAGATTGCCCCTTTCTACTGGGCAGGCAGGGTGGGATTTCCTCTCCCAGGTCTTATCATAGAATGTACCACAACCATTGCAGATTATTTCAAGCCCTAAAAAAAATATAATCTCTGTTTAGAATACAGACATAGTTTCAAATGCTTGGGTGAGCAAGACATTTTCAAATTTTCTTTTTAATTTCTGTACTGTGTTTAACGATGTTGACACCTTGACTCTCCATGATACAAGTTTACACATGCACACAGACACGCAGACACACACAGACACACAGACACACACAGACACACAGACATACACAGACACACAGACACACACAGACACACAGACATACACAGACACATACACACACAGAGGCACACACACACAAACACACACACGTGCGCGCAAAGGTCTGCAGAATAGATTCTAAAGTTTCTATGTGCAGTAAACAACAAAGTCCCAGTTGAAAGGGTCCAGAGTGAAAGCTGAGCTCCCAAATGAATTAGACTAAAAAAGATAACACCCTGAGGCATCTGTATGTCTCAGCATTTAAATTATATCCCTTGAAATATGAGTTTGGACTTGGTGCCAAGAAATGGTTGAAGAGCTTTTTCATGAATATACCCAATAGAAGACCAATCTGTTGAAATGAAATGTGTCTCTAATCACTTGGTACAAACATAACATGTTTCTACTTTATTATGTAACCTTGAATCATCTTAGTCTTTTAATGAGGATTTTGGATTGCCACTAATGCTTTACAATTTCATGGCATTATATTGTCCTGGTGTTATTCTACATGGAGAATATGCACTGGAATTTAATTTTCCACTTAGTTAAATGGATAAAATAATTTACAGGTTTTTTTAAAAATAATTCTTTTTTTTTCATCTAAGGCCTTGTCTCATTTATACAGATATTCCATTCAAATGATATAATGCTGAAAAAACTTTTTAGCAGATTTCACTTTCTGAGTCGTTTGACAATTCTTTTGTTCTTTTCTTTCTTGAATTATAGGCTGTATGTTCTTTTTCCTTTTTAGGATTAGTGATTACATGGATCTGACCCCTGTAGATATTGTAGGAAAGAGATGTTACCACTTCATTCATGCTGAAGATGTGGAAGGCATTAGACATAGTCACTTAGACTGTAAGTACTTCCATTTTTGTCAAAATAATCTGGCACAACAGCTGATTATTTCTAAACTATTATTTATATTCCACAACTGGGATCTTTGTCTTGCACCTGGTTGTTTTTGGGGTTTTTTTGCCAGAGGTTTTCACAGAGGATGGCTTAAATGTAGTTCTTTTTGTGATTTATTTTCAAGTCTTTTTACAGACATATAAGATCATTTAAATATGTGGAAATAGAGCATTATATTTGTATTACTTCAATTTCCAGCAGCTGTTAATTTACATGTGCTATGCATTATTTTAATCCTTAAAGAGGTATCGCTTACATGAGTAACTCCCTCCCTGGCACAGAATAGGAACTCCTCCTCTTTGAGGATTTTGGGTTTTTCTGAATCATAACATGGAGGACAAAAACTGCAGCATAATTGGGATTTCACCAGGTTTTTCAACACAGAACTGAGCTACAGCTCTACTAGTGCTTTAACCACCCCACGTGTTAATATCTACATGATCCTCATCCTTATAGCATTTAAGTCCCTGTTATATGCACACTGGTACTATCTGATTAGGATAAGAATAACAGAACAAAAATGTTGCAAGAAACAAACCTTGGCAGAGAACGTGTGCAGTGTCTGTGTATGGGGGAAGGGAGGTTCAGCTTGATTCCTTGTAATTAAACTCTTTGTATTCTTCTTATTAAAAGCCATAGGGCCTAATTCTTTTCTTGTTGAGATCTGTTAACTTCAGTGATGGGGTTCCTGATCTACCCTTGTGTGAAAAAAGACTTATGCCCATAATCTCTAATTTATCTGTGCCTGAAGTGAAGCCAGATAATTCTTTGGAAGTTTCAGTGACTGACTGCGTTTATGATTGACTTTGGTGTTTTTCTTAATGCAGAAGACAGTCTGCAAACTGCTTCTTAAATTCAGAGCCACAAATTTGAATAACTCTGCTCCCCCTTCATCATGTCCTACTAGCATTTCCTAATAAAAGGGCAGCAGCCCAAATGCAGCCACAATTAATTAGATTTTACAAAACCATATGACTACACTAGAAGGCAGAAAAAATGCTCCATCTCAAATTACCTTGCTTGATCTGCAAGGGAAGATAAGAGGATAACCCTGACTGGAAGGAAAGCAGGAGAATAGAGACAGCTTCTATGACAACATATGGCAGCCAACAGCAGTATTAGGCTGTGTTAAAATTTCAGAAGTTTCCAGAATGTAAAGGGTATTTGGCATAAGACAAGGTTAGATATATTTCTGCAGAAAAAAAAAATAAAGTCAACTATCCAAAGGGATAAACAAAGTAATTTCATATCATTTAAATTTTAAGCATGTAATATCCCGGAGAACATGTCAGTTGCTGAGAATGAAGGAACAAATTCAGAAACTCAAATTCTTGGTGCTCTTGAAACTGGAAGTCAAAAATGACAAGTTGCACTTTCACTGCACTATCTGACCAAGGAAATAAAAGATATTTATTACTCAGATTTACCATACCACCTGGCATAGATGAAGATCCCATTTGAAAAAGACCTTAATCTTCTGAATGACCACTTCTCTCTGAAATAGGATATGTTTTATGTAACATTCATCTTCAGAAAAATTCAAGATCTATGCAGAGAGTGTAAGTGCAGTGTGATCCCGTATATAAGCACTGAACTAGGACTCGGGAGACCCTGAAGACAGGAATGACTTCTAGAAATTCATTCCAACTTACTGTGTTCCTGCTCTCACTGTATGTCCTGTTTAGCTGATTGGATTGCAAACTTTACAAACACAGGGATATGTCCCACTACCAACATCCAGCACAGCGGGGTTCACAAACTTGACTGTGTGGCTGTAGCATAATTACTCTTGCTAGGCTAGCTGTTTTTTTTCAATAGACAGGGTTGTTTATATCATTTATGTATATTTGTTTTCATGCCTTGTAGGAACAAGATGCTCATAGAATCATTTAGGTTGGAAGCAACTCTGGGATATCATCTAGTTCCACCTAATGCTCAAAACACAATCAATATTAATTCTAAGCAAAATTTTTAGCATTTCGGTTGATGTTGAAAAACTTCAGATTCTCCACAACTTCTCTGAGTGACCTGTTCCGATTATCTTAAGTGTCAGTTATCCTTACAGTGGTTTGTTGTTTTTTTTTTTTTAACTCCTATGCAGTTGAAATTCCCCTGTTTCAATGGTACAGCTCATAGCTCCATCTTTGCAGTATCCTGCTTGCAGATATGCTGCTAGGTTCCCCTGATGTCACCTCATCTTCAGTCTAATCAAGCCTGGTTCCACAGCCTTGCCCAAAGCAAAGTACACCAGCCCCTGGGTGTCATGACAGACCTCTTCTGAGCTCACTGAAGTCTATCAATATATTTCCTTTGGTAGGAGCCTAAAACTAGATTCCAGATGAAATTTAGAGAGTGATGCCTGAAAAGGGATAATGACTTTCTGTGTTCTGCTGGCTGCACAATTTTTAGTACAGCCCTGCTGATTCATGCTTAGCAGTGTCCAGCAGGACCCCAGGTCCCTTTTCTCAAAGCAACAACCCAGAGAGTCAGTCCCCAGTCTGTAACATACCAGAGAATCTGCCCAGATACAGCACTTTGCATTTGTCTTTTCATGTTCAAGTTCATGCTCTTTATGAAAGATCTTCAAGTTTAAATTATTCTTGGGAATAGCTGGGGAAGTACATCTGCCAACTAACTCTAAGCTCTGCAGAAGCCAATGGTTCATCTCTTTGCTCAGAGAGATGTTCAACTTCTAGCATTTGACAATAAAAAGTGTGTAGAAACCAAGAGAAAGAAAATGTAGAACACCAAAATACTTCATAGGAACTTGTCAATGCTATAAAATCAAATTCAAACCAAACTAGAAAATCCTCCTGGTTTAGTAAAATTGGAATTAGAGCTAAAATTCATGAACTGGCAAACACTGGCTGTGGAAGGTAGAACTTAGCAGAACTGGTTCCCCAAATAAAGAGCACAGGATATTTGCCAGTACAATGTATGTTAAAAAAAAAAAAAAAAAAAAAAAAAAAAACAGATTTGTGCACTATTTTGAAGAGGACCTGGAAGCTAAAGTGATGTATGGAAAGCACTAGAATACTAGAATTTGAGAAAGTAGCAAACTAAGAAGTTTGTGTTTGATGGAGAATGCAACCAAAAATCATGGTATATTTTTACAGGAAATAAAATAATATTTAATGATTAAAACAAGAAGAAATCCAAATTGCAATTGTAGATTTAAGGGTAAAAGAAACACAAGTAAAACTGCTATTCTGCCTATTTACTGACAACTTATCGTAAGGAAAAAGTAAGACTACTACATCCTGCCTTCTCATCCAAGGTATTCAAAGACATCAAAGAGAAAAGAAACAAAGAAGAAAATGTTGCAAAAACCACACAGAAAAAAAAAATCAAGAGGGCTGTTGATGGCTTCTGATCATAGCAGCCCATTAGAAACTTAGAAAAGCAGACCTTGTTAACTCTGTCTCAGATAAAAGAAGACAAAAGCAGTTTCAGGAATGTGACTATAACAAGTATAATTGTGAAGAAGGTCTGCAAGATTCTAGCAATGACAACAGGCTTTTGTAAAGGAAGGACTGCCCTAATGAAAGGTCAGTTATGGCCAGTGGAAAAGCTTTCACTGGCTTCAGTGGACCTGGGGGTTATGCCCTAAAAAAGCATTTTTTTATGGACTAAAATTCTAAGCCCAGTGAAGAAAATAGCAAAAAAATCCATTAAGTTCAAAATTTCTATTAAGAGATTTATGTTAGTTATGCCTCGATACCCTTGTAAATTAATACAAAATTCATACTCTATCTGTACATACACCTCCATTTCTAGCAAAATATGGCATGTTAACATATGCTATTGAAACTTTTTTTTTTCTAAACAGGAGTAAAAGTTTATGGCTGTTGTTTCTATTCTGTTTCATTCAAAGTTTGAATGATCATGCTTTGTCACAAATCTCTCAGTCATTTTTTTGGTTTTACAATTCTATCTTATAAAACTCCTTCCTGTTTTAAAATGCTTCAGTGTTTCAGGACTTTGGGAATCTTCTCATTTGTTGATTTTCACCATGTTTGTTGAACAAATTGCTGGTAGAATCATGATAGATATCACTTACCATAAATCAAGTCTCTCTCACAGAGATCATAGTTAAAATGTTCTCTATTCTGTACACATCCAGCATCATGTCCCAGCTGTTGGCTTAGCTAACACAGAAACTGACTGAGCTGCAATAACTTCTGTTTCAATCCAAACCCTCAAAATGTACAGGTCTGGCTGTACCCTGGCACAGACACAGTCTCTAATCCTAGTTCTCTAACAGAGCTCTTCATTAGGTTACATGGCATGAAGGAGTTGTAATTGAATGTTTTGTGTTTCATAGTTATGCATCTAGAACTAACACCCTGGAAAGACCCCTCATGGCCCAGTTCTACCTTACCACTAGTAGGAATGGGGAAGGTGATAGTATCCTCTCTATTTACTTGCCACTGCACAAAGCATTGCAGGACTGAACTGTGTGTCAAGCACAGGGCAGCTCAGACACTTCCACCAGGCCATGAGTCCCTGCAGGAGTAGAACTGCCCTTTTTCTTACGACATCAGTTACGACATTCTTATGACATTACAAGATCCCTGATCTTAAAGCTAGCAGGATACATTTGAAGTAAAATCAACACCAGAAATCAAGCAGATCAGGAAAATTATTGTTGTATCAGGTCTTAGCACTCTCTATAGAATGCAGCAAGGGCAATTGCTGCGCTCAGGAGTACAATGCTGTGCCTATGTGCTTCCCATTTTTTGACACTGATATCGTTCAGAAGTCTGTAACAGCCCTTTTTTAAGTTCATTTAATCTAAGAATAAATGGATGTCATATGCCGTAGGAGTATACATCTTCTATTTAACTGTAAAATTAATGGTCTTCATTGAACATCAAGTTACTGTTCAATGAAGGTCATTAAGAAAGCATCAAGGAAGGACAAAAGTCAAGACCTCTGAAGGCAACCATGAATATACTTTTGGGCAAATATGTGATAACATGCCGCAATTTCAAAATTAATATATTGTTTGCAAAAACATTGTCATAAGTACATACCAATTGGTATTGGTATATAATGTGTGCTTTTTCATTTTGGAAACTTAATTGAGGTCTAAATTCAGAAACCTGGCTCTGACAAGAAAGATACCGTTGTCCTCAGCTATTGCTTAGAAAAATATTATCCTCTTTCTTCAGGATTTGATTTACAGCTATAAGAAATGCAATTCCTCAGGAACAGTGAGCCAGGGCAGTTCATTTCCCATAAAGCAAAGGTCTCTGATGAGTATGTTTGGTAGCACTCCTTCTCATCTACTTTATCTGGTTTCCAGTGGTTAGAATAATCCAGTCTTTCTGAAAATAAACTATTCCACATTCACCTTTTTCATGGCTCCCCTATTTTTCAAGAAATATTACCCCCTCAGTCTGCTTTTAAATCAGTTATATATTCATGATTTCTTTTATGTATGTTCAGTAGAAAAAAATCTATTTTCTAAAAAAAAAGCTTAGTGGTTTAGCCAACCAGCTGTAGTTGAACTAACCCTTTTTACTTATGTACATCAGTTATAATTTTTTATTCTCTTAATAACCTCAAACACATGAAAAACAAATAGAATGAGTTTATAATTTCTAACAGTGAAATACTTCACATATTTTGCTATCACGCTGTGGAATAACTCTGCAATGTCAAGTAGCTCACAATTAGTAAAACTGTAGGGGGATAAAAAGAAGTGTTTTGATCCTGAGGAATTTTTATCCTAATCAGATCGAAATTTCAATGCTCTTGTAGTGCTTAATATCTTCAATAACCAAAAAAATCAGACTGATTCCAATGTCAGGTTTTACATTCCAGGACTGAAATAAAATGCTAAAATATACAAATGAATCTCATGTTTGTACAAGTTTATTATCATCACTGGAAAGCAAGATTGATTCTAAATTAGGCTGATAGAATGTCAGGAATTTAGCCATTTCTTAAACTAAGCCAAACTGGCACCCTGATGACAGCCTAGATGTTGTTTTAAAAGTATTGCAGAAGTGCTGGTCTGACTACCTGCACAATCTTTCTCTCTGTCCATAGTATGGGCCTGCAAACATTTCTGTGTTGGACACTGCCGCCCTGTAGTCCTTTTGGGTGGAGATAGTGGTGATACAGAAAGATGAGGGAACAGGAGATAAGAAACTGGAAGAAATAGAAGCATGTAAAGAAAATATTTTTTATTTTCATACAAGGCAAAATGGGATCATGGACTTCAGTTTTAGCACATGCCCAGTGTTTATTTTTCAGTCCTAATGAATCTTAAGAGATGTACACCTACCCAAGAGTGTGTATTTGTCATGTCTTTTAGCCATGCTTTGAATTCCTGAAGATGCTGTGTTTGCTCCTGCAAATTCTTCTGTGGGTTGCATGAGATATTGGTCTGTCTATCTTAATTTCTTTTACTTTAGAAGAAGGGGAAAAACAGTCTGCAGTATGCAGTTGTGTGTGCCTTGTACCCTTGTTTTATATGCTATTAACTCATGGCTGGCTCATTTCTTGACAGGTGATGCTTACATTTTTGTGTGTGGAGGACAGTTGCTGTTGTTGTTGTAATATTTGGTGGTTTAATTATCCATTAACCGTAAAAATACTCAGAAATCATTATTAATCCCAAGAAGTTTCCAATCTTTGTGATATTTTGTGCCTCAATTTTTCAACTACAACTTTTTTCTATTGGACAAATGTTTTCTGTATATAAAGTAAGTAAGTGTTCCTCAGGAGAATCCAATCTCTGGGGTAGTAAACAAACCAGAAAACTCTACAAAGACAAATCTTTAAGCTATTTAAATTATTAGCTGCTAAACCTAGTTGCAGAATTTTGCAATATACAGTTATTTTGCAAGATGCCTCAGATATTGTTTGCATCAATAACCTTTTAACTTAACTCCTGATGCTATTTCATCTTCAAATAAAATCTAATGCAATACTGATTTAGTACATTCCCCTTTCAGTTTGTTGGCTTTCAGTTGTATCTTCCATAGCTCATAGTTAGTTGAAATTTGAACCCAAAATCTCCTGTTTTGACCTTAAAAGTGTACATAATACCAGCTGTATAAATACACGCTCATTAAGGGGTTATAGAGTGAAGGTTGAGCTCTGACCTGCTGGTAACCTCTGTGTTTTCCAGTTTCTCTGTTAATAATTTTCTGGGGGTTTTTTAAGTCTTTTTTGTTCCCCAAATTTCCAATTCCAAAATGGAATTTATATTTTGATATTATTCTTGTGATAAATTTTAGAAGCATATGTCAAATGCAAAGCCATGAGAATGTAAGATATTATTGTACACATCAAGTAGCTTCACCTTTGTTCTGTCCACCAAACTATTTCTGTGCTAACCTTTTGCTAGAGGATGTAAATATACTCTATTTTAAAATAGGACAAAACTACTTCACACAGTTTTCTACCTTCAGTGCTGAGGTTCTCTCCAAGATTACCAAGACCAGAAGTTTCCATCATCTTGCAGTCTAAATCAGAAAGTGTGTTGAAAATCCACTGAAAATTCCAAGAATGGATTAAGGATTTTTTTTGTAGTTTACTAGGCTGTGAAATGCCCATCCTGAAATGTCACCATGAAGGTACGATGAAACCATTGCAGATCTTTCCAGGATTTTAAAAACCTGTTCGTGCTATGGGCTATTTCTCTTCTTTTTCTTTTTCAAAGGTCTGGACTGCTGACCTTGTGTGTCTAAGGGAAACAGTTTTCAAAGCTGTATGGACATGAAAAGAGTATCAGTAAACTGAGTAGCACATATCAAATGTGTGGCAGTAGGTTTTATTAGCACTCGTTTGAAAGAATCTGCATAAATCACCTGAGTCTTTGCCATCCATGTGTCCTGTGGTGGGTCCTTGCTGGTTTTGATGCCTGATAACCTATAAAAACCTATAAACTGGGTGGTCTGGTACAGGACTTTGCCTCAGTCCTTTGGGAATGCTTCAAAACACCTGAAGCCTTTTACCCAATGTCCACAGTTTGCTAAGTATTGCTTCTGAGATCACAAGATGCATAATTATTCCTAAGTTCTTTTCTTTTACACAGTTGTTTTTGGGGGTTGTTTTATTAGCACTAAGCTGTCATTCCAAGGCCTGTGGGCAAATATGGAAATCTTTGGGTTTTTTGGCTTTTTACAAGTCATCTGGTATAAAGGGACAGTATGTTTCAAAAAGGTCTGCTGTGAGATGTGACATGGTGATAGAACTTTGTGGTGGTTTGAGGGAGTTTGAACATTTGGTTGTGCCATATCACCATGGCACTGTGCTCTGGATGCCTTTCCTCTAGAGATTAGCCTGAGGAAATCACTAATTTCACTCACCCAAACAGGGACCATTATCCCAGAAATGAAAGCATGTTTAAGGAATCCTGTCCTTGAAACAGACCATCTTTAACCCAGGTAATTCAAAGATAAAATTAATATTGCTGCCAATCTGCTTCAGCCTCTTTTCCTAGTTTTGGGAGATGTAGTTATGTATAATCCACAGATACATTTGGCACGGAAAGAGTTATTTTCTAAAATCATTAATCTTACATGGTTTGTCATATGATGGCCATTAATATTAGTGGAGATACATGAGACAGACTTCAGTTTCTTGAGCAAGCAGGGCCAAATTTCTCCTCTGATGTTGAGTTTTAGTAGCTAAGGGCAAAATTTGGATCTGGGATTTCATTTTCCCCTGCAGTTTGAAGAGAGAGTTCATTAATGATAATGGAAGTTCTGTCTGAAGTTTGTGTTCAAAGAAGGTTTGGGTTTCTAAATGACCATTTCAATATTAACAGAAGAAAATCACTTTATGGCAAGATTGAAGTCATGGGGAGAGAGACAAACCATGAGAGGGAAAAAAACTTAAGAGAGGAGAAAGCCTAGAGAATCCTAGGTAGAAAAATCTACTGCTCATTTTTCAATCCAGTCTGTCATAAAATAAACTTATATAGTTTCTTTACATCAATTTTATCTGTAGAAACCACAGAACAGTTTTCTAATTGCATGCCATAAGATTCTGTTGAATAGTGCCTCTGGCAGTACATTGCATTCCATTTGATCAATACCTACATAATGTTTTGAAATAAACATTTTACCTAGAATTATATAGTCTTGTTAATATTCATAGTTATGCATAATTATAAAGTTGTCATTTCAAATGTTGGGCCATGGGAAAATGGTATGTTATAACAATCATGAAAAGAAGGGAAGTGCCTCTGTTGTTCAAGTAGGAGATGGTGATTTCCATAGTGCTGAGAAACGCTATTTTTTTGTGTCTTTGTTCGGTTTTAATAAATTTGCTCTGCTGCTGGGAACTGATGTCACGTAAACTGATAACATAGAATTTATTTAAAACAAAACATCTTCCTAGTCCTAATCTGAGACAATTTTCACATGCAGCATACAAGGCCTTCCTCACTGTATTTGGCAAGTTACAAACTTTAATCCTATTATGAATCCACATTTTTCAACAGTTTGACTCAGACCACTTTTAACATTTGCTTTTCTGCAAAGAGGCAGGAAAAGTATTGCTTAGTTTTTAAACATTATTAAGATTTCAAATTTTTCTAAATGCTTGATTAAGGCGCTTTTTTTCTGCAAGGCTGTTGATACTTAATTTTGCCTAATTTATGACATATTTATCTATGTAATATCCCTACACTGGAAGATTAAACAGTATTTCAGATTGCAAAGCAAGCAATGAACAAATTGCCATACTTAGCACTTTTAGAGTGACTGTAGATGCTTAAAGGAATATCCCAGGTGAATGAAGAAGTTAGGTGGGAGTTTGAATATCGGTGAGGTACAGTTTTCTTTCGTGAACCTGATTTGCTACTTCCTGCTTGTGGTAGGAAAAGATGAATTTATGTTTATAAACCTGCAGCTATTACTCTCTGATGTTCATATCACAGTGGCAGACAGGTCTCAGTCAGCAGTATTGACATGATAGATTGCATTCTACCCTATGCTAAAAAAGATGTTCTCTGTCCAGCACTCAGGGCTTTCTGCTGTCATATGCTGTGAGTAAAATGCAGCTTTCTAAAGCCTCACAGAAGCAGTATTTTCTTAAAAGAGTTATCATCTTTGTATTCTTCTTAGAAGAACTCTGTTGAGATACAGTAAGTCAGGGCTGGTAAGGAAATATATGCAATGAAGAGAAGTAGAGCAGCATGACCCACAGGGACTCTTGTGATGGGAGGATGGTATTCTTTACCAAGGAATCTGCTCTGAAGGCCTTGATGTTGGCCCAGTAGGCAGGCAATGCATTTTTACACTGTCCAGGCTGAAGTCCCCTCCTCCTCACTCTACCCCATGCAGGAGATTCAAAATAGGACTGTTTGTGGAGAATTATGTAGTTGACATATGATTCCTCATCACATGTCTACAAGTCTCCTATCATCTAGCTCCCAATTCTGTAGCAAGCATCATTTAACGTTGCTAAATATTTTTCACTGCTAAAATCCAATTTGTGGACACCAACTATTTAAAATATCTAGCTCACTAATTGCAAAATCTATAGAAAAGTCCTTACAACATCAAAGACTCACTTGATCCTCGGAGCTGTTATAAATGGAAAACTGTCTCTGTTACAAGCAAATAAGGCACTTAATGCACTCTTTCTGGCTGTGATGCTATTTTTCCTGTGGGTTTTAAAAGTGACCTTCCTGTAAGCATCAAGGACTGTAACTTTTCAGATAAAGAAACTTGTTCTTGTTTTAAGTCTATGCCAGGTTCATTCCCCTGTAGCCCACAGTTTTCAAAAGCAGAAGGGAAAGTAATCTAGAATTGCAAAAATAAAAAACCCTCTGTTTCCAGAACGAAGTTACCCTGTCAGCTTGCCTTGGGCCTTAGGTGGAGAAGAGGAGATTAAAGAGTCAGTATTCCTTTTCATGTTTCGTCTGCCAGTTTTGTGAATGTAGAAAGAGTACTTGTGGCTGCAGCTAAGTATCCGACTGTAGTATTAAGTACAGCAATTTCATTCTCGTGCAGTACATTAAAAATATTCTTATAAGTTTACCATGAGATGAGCTCAGTATCAATACCATCCAGTCATTGATAAAGGTATTTCAAGGAGAAGGGTGAATAGCACAGCAGATGTAACCTCAATATTTTCACCAATTATAAAGAGCCTCTTTGTGAAGCTGTGTGAATATGTAAGATGATCTCATCATTTCCTATTTACTCAATACTTACCTGAATACGCAATATAGTGTAGCTTTTAAATGCATATGCACATGAGTAAAATGTCCTTTTGTAAGAGTCTTTGCTAAAAGACTGCTTTTGATACACAATTTCTTCATCTCCTCTTCAAACTGAATTAAGCTACTTCCTTCTTTTAAAACACAACTCACTATTTAGAAGCTTTGGCTTTGATTTCTCGGAACAGCCTTACAGGAAGAAACTATGTTCTTTTTCTATTTGTAACCATATTTCTGAAGACAAACTTGTACTGATTTATTTTAATTTTCTAACAGAAATAGGTTCCTGCAAAGAACACTGACTGTTTCTTCTTTTTCCCCCTCCTTCATTCCACCACTACAAGAATATTGCTGTGCACAAAGCTACCAAGGAAAACTGAAATCCCTCTGTTGGGAACTGTGTACACAGCAATATATTCATACTTTGAGAAATAAGTGAGGGGTTTTTTTATTTCTTAGCATGACATACTGTGCACTTCTTGCATGCCAACCACTGAATTCAAATTGAGGAACTAGGTAACATTTCAGCAAATTTTAATCAGGTTTAGCATCCACCATTTTAGGGAATATATCTGTGCAGCTGACATAAAGGTCACCAATTTTAAAACATTAACCCTCAGTTAGTCCCTCTGATTAAAGGGTTTGTGTATATGTCTGTGTGTGTGTGTGTGTGTGTATTTTAAAAAATTATATAACCCAGTCCTGCATAATCCTGTCACATGTGCCATCCCACCAATGTGATCACAAGTTTTAACCTTGTCTGCCATACTGGGTACTCCATATATAAAACAAATTGAAACATAAAATTATTTGCACTGCTCAGTGAGTGACGAATTTGCCTGTAAACAAAATATCCTGAAAATTCAGGATGTAATCTACATGGCATTACATTTTCAGAAGTTTATGCTAAACTGAAATGCATGGTCTGTTGCTATTAGAAAATATAACTTCACAATCAGATCTTAGAGTAGAATGACTCTTTGCTTTCCTTCTCAAAATCAGTAACTTCATTAATGGACTCTCTGTACCTGCAAACTGAAGATTTTTAAAATTAAACTGGGCTTTACTCAGTAACACTAGATTATCAATAAACTAGATAGATTTCCCTCCCTGATGCCTCCTTCTAATTGTTTGGGTTTGTTTGTTGGTTTTTTTTTTTTTTTGCCTCAAAATTCTCATCTAATTTCTAAGTTGCAGGTTGGCAATGCCAGCAGTTAAAAAATACTGTAAATCAGAAAACATTTCAATTTTTTTCCATTTTTTTATTTCATCACATTTATAAATTTCTTTCTGAGATATACTGTGAATTTTCAGAACTGACCTGGGGGTACCAAGTGCTCTCTCAAAGGAGGGAAGAGCCAGATTTAGCAGCACAGTGCAGCTTGCCTGCTGAAGTATCTCTACAGAGAGAATTTTTATATTGAATCATGGGACTTCCTTCAGAGTGTGGTCCACAAGACTCTTACATGAAATGTGCTTTAGATGGATGCAGTAAGGAAAATTCTTTGTATCTGGCAATATATCTGAGCTGGCCAAAAATAGAGTGGGAATTTGCAGGTAGATGAACTTCATGGAAAGTTCATTTTTAATGTATTTCAGACATTCTTTGGATATATTCTTTGTACTTGGGAGCCTGAACTCTGACCGTAGATGCCTTGCATATAGTTCTGATGCACTGAATTCTCATTCTTGAAAAGGCATCTTGAAAATCTTTTCCTCTTTTCCATAGCTCTGAAATGAATGCTCTGTTCAGCCCATGACACAGACTTTACCAGTGGTGCAACAACCAATATAAAAGTTACTGAAGGATGAAGGACTTCTCTAGGATGGTCAAAAGAGCTGGAGAACCTGAGTCCTTATAATTATCACTGTGCAGAGCTGCAGTGTGCCCTTCAGCCACTGGCTAGTGACTCACCTGGTACTTTGATTTTCAAATGTGTATGTGGACAGTTGCCCTTTGACATCTGTGTAGCATGGTAAACTCCCTTGATAAAAACTCTTCCAAGGAAGACAATAGTGCATTTAGCAGGTACGAGTGCAGATAGATTTTACTAGTTCCTGCATGGCAACTGTGGGTATTCATGTTTCCAGAAGACAGATCTGGAAAAGTATCACTCCACACTTGTGTGCACATCAGTTTTACACTCAGCTGTAAGCAGAGCATTTTGAATGCCCTGTTTTACCGAAATGGAAATGCCTACCATAATCAAAACTTACAGCAGTGCTTTTCTTCCCTTATTCTTCATAACTGATAAAGTTGGGCTAATTTATGTGAGATTGTTTTCTAAAGTGGCTTACAACATTGGTTTGACAGAAATGCTGGGTAGTCAGTTGTTCATATTTTATCTTTATTCTGCTGTATAATGAAGTTTTGAAGACAATGAATTATCATAGTAGAATATTTAGAGCTTGAGATACAAAAGTAAAAATTTAGGGAAATATTGATGTCTGCTAGAAACAAACTTAGTTCACTAGAGGCTGCTGAAAAACAATAAGACCCAGATACAAATATTTGTTTATATTATAGCTGAACATAACTTGCACTTCACATTCACTTTACATGGCACTATTTTACATGCATATTTTTCTCTAGTAGTTGAAAAAGTGCACTGGGGGTTAGGGGATACCTCCAAGGTAAGGAAACATCACTGTTTGTATGGCTGCCTTTGTAAACATCTTTTTCTGTAGGTATCTGCTGTACAGGATTTAGATATATATTAATTCATACGTATAATTGGAGGTATAGACATTTGGTTAACTTGAAAGCTCCAAAGTGTCATTTGTCACATTTATGGTAGGAACTTACTGCCTTAAATACTTATCCTTTTCCAAAGTGACTTTTTTCTTTTCTCAAAAAAAAAAAAAAAAAAAAAAGGGGGGGAAAAAAAGAAAATGTACTTCATGAAACTATTGTATATGAAGCACTTATTAGCCGTAATTAAATGGACAATATGAATTTACTACGTCTTTAGGACTCTGGCTTGTTCTGGTTTAGAGCAAGATGATTAATGCAAATACATATTACTTGAGATAACCATTTAGCAGCTAATTTAGCCAAATTTATTACAGCAGTTAGAGGTTTTTCATTTTAGCAGACGGAGACAAGGACATGACAAAAGCAGGCGGTGAATGTGAAGGCACACTGCCCTCTAGTGCACCACGCTTTGTGGGAATGGTGAGAGCTGCAGGGTTTTGGATTAGGGCTCCAGCCACAACCCTGCCCACATCTTGTGTAATTTATGGGTTTTCTAAAATTGTTCTGCTCCCTCCCACTGAAAGATTTACCTTTCATTCCCCTCTTCTGACACGGAAGAATCAGACACAAAACAAATCCGTTTCAACTTGGCAATATTTTGGCTGAAGTATTACTTTAAACATCTGTATTTTTAAGCTGTCTTGCTGTGAGCATTTAACAGCACCGTTCCACATTACTTTTACTTCTTTCTCTGTTTCTTAGCATATTTCAAGTGTCGGAGAGAGCTGTCACTCTTTGGCTCGAACCAAGCCATTCTGTGCCTCCCTTAGGCCTGTTTCTCAGCCTGTTGGTGGATTTACTTTGCTCTGGTAGAAAGTAAATTCTCCAAAGACTTCTCCCCCACTGACCAGTGGAGATTTGGTTCATCTGAGAACTGTAAATTCTGTTTGACAAGATCAAAGAAACAGATGTATAAGTTCAGTGGTTGATATCGCCTGCAATGAGGAGAAATGATCAAAGCAGCAGGGGTAGAGTATCTTCCCAAACCTTTCAAATATCCAGAATCTCAAAGAGGTCTACCTAGGAGCTATGAATAAATCACATATAAATTTGCCTCTTTTTTTTCCTTTTCTTTTTTCCCAGTTTGACATTGAGCGCATTGGAAATATCCACACAGTAATAAGTATTCAGAGAACCATAGAGATTTGTAGTATTTTTTTACTTTTCTTCCTCCACTAGAGTTTCCAGAAGCAGATTAAAATTATACTTTAAAAACTTGTAAAACATGTAGCTAGTTATACTGAACTTCAGATCCTGTTTGTCATCTCACTGGCATTAAATCCAAAGGAAGCCAAGTATGCTCTGCTTACACTTGTGGCGCGTTGTACAACAAAGGTCATTTTACCACAATCCTAACATGTACTCTATCTTGCTTGTGTTTTGTTTGTATTTTCCTGTCAGTGCTGAATAAGGGTCAGTGTGTAACAAAGTATTACCGCTGGATGCAGAAGAACGGAGGTTATATCTGGATACAATCTAGTGCAACCATAGCTGTCAACGCCAAGAATGCAAGTGAGAAGAATATCATTTGGGTCAATTACCTCCTTAGGTAGGTCTCCCAGTCACTTCTCTCCCTTGAACTGCTGTCTCTGTTGCTTGTCTCTGCTGGTGAGAGGTCTAGGAAAAAAACAGTAGCCTACTAGAGAAAGTTAAGAAGAACTTTTCATACAGTCCATGTCAAAAACCGTGCCATTTTTTAATAGTTACTGAGGCATCTGTCATATCACAGCACATGAGAATATTCTTGAATTATTATGCTGCCTCAGTGTTGAAATAAACCCTCCACCGTTTTATTGCATGCCCTGAAATCTATTCAAACTGAGCTGAAAGATAAAAATTATCCACACCAACTTGCAGTAGCTGTGTTATAAAATCTGGTGTGAAGTGTTTGGCACTGTTTTATTTGGATATTAAAAATGCAGGAAAGCAAACTGCTGGTATGCAAAAAAGAAAAAAAAGAAAAAAGTTATCTCTGAAAGGCATTTGCCAGTTCAGTCCAGAAAAAGGAACTTTCTCAGGACAAAAAAAGGCTCAAACTACTTTGTTGTTCCTATAAGCATCAGATAATATTCACACTGAAAAATGCAAAATATAATTTAAAAATAGAAGTACTATAAAGTACTATTTTAAGCTATTAGAACTATTTAAAACAGAAATAGTAATGACTTGAATGAAAGGCTGTTCCCTGATAAATTCTGTTTTACCAAAGTACTTTTAAAGGACTGGTTTCGGAGCTCAAGGGAAAACCAACAGTCACTGAGAGACAGTGAATTATAATCCTGACCTTTCTCATCTGAAAATACCTTTCAGCACATTCTGTTTTGTGAAAATGTTCAATAAGATTGGGAGATTTTCTGTTTCATTCAAATAGAACAAACAAACAAATAAAATTTGAAACCTTGAGATTGTTGTGAAACGCAATTGTCATTTTCTGGCCTGTTCTCTTTTTAAGTTGCTTGTCATGGTTTGTTACATTCCCTTTGATGCCATGAGAGTTCAAAGTGATGTCTAGGGGTTAGACTGTGACTTATTATGCCAAGTCCAGCAAGCCCTGAAGAGGCTGTGCCTGCCTAAACTTGCATGTTGAAATGCTTTTGATTCCCCTTTTGGGGAAGAGAAGGAAGCAACCCCTGGCAGGAGAGCATTGTAGGGGTACTGTGGGAAACCTTGCATGGCAGTGGAGTTTTCACTGGGACTTGCAATTTTTTGGCCTGATATGATTGAACACAGACTTTTCTGAATATATCCTTATCCTGCTACTTTTTTGTCTCTTTTTTGCAAGTGTGAGGCAGAATGTAGCATTTCAGGAGGTCAGCTTAAGGCTGACAATTCTGAACTGGGAGTACAGCTTCACTGCCCCGGTCCTTAACAGGGCTGCAAAATACCCTGAAATGTTCTCGTATTTCCAGCTCTAGCTGTAAAAGTTGTCCATAGGAATTATTAACAGCTGCCTCTGTCCCCTTTTCTGCTTTCCAGACAATAGATGAACCTTGTCCACAGACAGTCCACTAACAAAAACAAAACAAAAAACAAAAACAAAAACAAAAACAAAAAAAAAAAAAAAAAAAAAAAAAAAAAAAAAAAAGCAGTGTGGTCTTCCCCAAGTCTCCTCCCAGAATCTGATTTTTCTAATGTATTCCATTCACCACTCTGTTAGAAAAATATTAACATCTTCATGGAATTTGTATTTTTAATTTAGATTTCTCCTTGTAATGGAATCCACAAAAGATCCAAATGTCCAAATAATATTTTAATAACAGATCAAGGCATAATTAGGTCTACTCTTAGCAGGAGTACTGGTCTGTATACATTTCCATGCATTAGAAAGTATGATTCAGCTGTCTGTAAAAGGATAGACTAATTACAGTGACAGGAAGGATTAATGCTGTTCTTGTTCTAGCAACTCGTTATTCACAGTGTGAAAGTCCTCAAACATCTTTTGCTTGGAGGGGGCAAATTTGGGGACTGCCCTAGGATGCAACAGACTAAAGTCACTTTGTCAGGACAAAGCCATAAAGATGGTAACTGTAATATGTCATCTCAATGTGAACTGTGTGAAAGCTGAGTTTTCACAGTACACTCTAAGAGCTGAATATGAGCATACTGTCATTGTGATAGTGTGTCGAGCACCCCAAGTGCTGCATCTTATTGTTTTGGACAGGACTGTGGATTTTCTCTTTTACCAGACTTGAATTTGAACTGCATGGAAATACTCACCTATTCAAAAATTATTAAAGACTTTGTTATTTTTATTGTTTTTGTTACTGTTTATTCTCTACCACTTATGTTTAGCTACGTCTGTTCCCCTACATTTGCATGCATTTAAGAAAGGAACACATTTCAAAAGGTACAAACCAAGCAAAAGCATAGTGTTGTAGGGGTTTTCTTCCATTTCTCTGGAAGTGTAGCTTTTTTAGATTGCAGTCATGTTCATTGCTAACAAGTCACAGGTGAGCACCACATGAGCAGATGAAGATATGATTATAATGGGTGTGTTGACAGTTCTTTATCCCTAACATATGCATCTTAACATGCACATGTGCATCTGTCACATAGTTAGAGAGGTTGTTTTTGGTTTCTTGCTGATGTGGATATATGTGTGCAGTGTTTAAAAAATGCATAACCTATTTTATCTAATCTTTGGGCAGATTCTTTGGAGCAGTGGTCACGTCTTTAGCCTTAGCTGATCACTTTCGTAATAACTTCATGTATGATATGCTTGGTTAAAATGTGGAAAACTGGAATGTTGAGAAAAACAGGTATTGAAAGGACTCTGGCAAGGTTGATAGAGAACATTTCTACAGAGATAACTCTAATAGGCATTGCCAGTGGGAGAGAAACAGATTGGAAAAGTTAAAACACTCTCTCTGTCCTCCCAGGCACAGTAATGGGATCGAAATCGAGATATTTTGTTGTTGGATGATTACACAGTGTAGCTTTACTGCTAGATATCACACAAGCCGTGATGTCCCACTTCAGCAAGGATGCTTTGATAGCTCTATAACTTCACTAGAATCAAACACGGTTTAGTATCTGGTCAATAAAAGTATTTGACTGCAGTATTAAAATAAACCTTCAGAAAACTCCTGCTGTGAAGCTCTGAAGCCAAAAATATATGTTTCTGTGTTTAATCTGCTATTCTTCCTATTTATGTTCTTTGTTCCTGAACTTTGATATGAAAAGAGGAAAAAATCATGAAACCGCAAATCATCCAATTGTGTTTATATTTGCTGTATCCTCTTCAGTAACCCAGAGTACAAGGACACTCCCATGGATATTGCACAACTTCCTCATCTGCCAGAGAAAACCTCAGAATCCTCGGAGACCTCTGACTCTGAATCAGACTCAAAGGACAACTCAGGTAACACACATGGTGTGCCTTTACACCCACAAGACATTCACATTGTGAAAGCCACATGGACTGCTTTCCAGTTGCTTTTTCTTCTCAAGTATAGTTCCATTTTAACAAAAAAAATCATATAAAATTAAATTGAAAAACACTAGCAAAATATTTTAATGACCTCAGAATTTCTCTTCACTTTCTCCACGCATTCTTGCCTACATAGCACCAAACTAAATATTGATTTCCCAGCTGTGCTTATGAAAGGTATTGCGCCTTGTGCAAAGGACTTGGGATTTCAACTGTTGGATAAAATTCAACTTCTTCCCTTTCCAAAGTAGGCAGATATTCTACAGAAAGATCTCTACTGAAGAGTCTCACTAGGGGGCAGTGAAGATTGAAAAAATTGAGTTTTCTTGGGTTAAAAGTTATATTTAATTAAAATGTATGAGTTCAAGAACTTCTTTCTAAGCTCTTTAAGTCTGGGACTTCAGCTGTTTTTTAAAAGTTGAGTGTTCTTGTCAAGCTCTATGTGTAAATTAGTTCTACAGACAGTCCAGTGCACAGATGGTTCACACATTCCCTGTTAGTTTTAACAGTGGTTACCTAGGCACAGGTGCAAATCATCTGGCCTTGGAAGAGTGTTTTTTTCTGTAGCCCAAGAAATGAAGATGTTATTCAGCTATTGTATGTAGGATGGATGGATGGATGGATGGATGGACGGATGGATGATTTTTCTCTCATGCCTATGATACCAACCAAAACAGTCTAGAGAAAATGGATCACAGTGATATAAATCAAGAAAAAGCAGGGAGAGGATCAGGCTATTATACTATATTATTATATTATGCTGTATTACATTATATTATATGGCTGTACTCTTTCATCTTTTGCTTTTATTTGGTCTCCTTTGACAGCTTAGTTTAAGTTAATGTGCAGGCTTTCTAACTACTGTCATTGGGTATTTCTTCATCCATTCCCAGTGCTTCCTTTATGCTGTCTTGTTCCTGAACAGCCAAATGACACATATGTGGAGAACAGTTTGCATTTCCCATACGCACTGGAAGTTTCTCCAGGTGAGAACATGAGAAGTACATGTACGTTCATGACTTCTAAAGCTGATGCAGAGCAAGACAGCATTCCAAAGGTGCACAGATATCTATATCTCAGAAGGAGATGTCTGAGTGTCTTGGAAGACAGAAGACACAGGGGCTTGTTTATTTCAAAGGAATTAAATAGAATTGCTGAAGGACCTGAAATTTGAACATTATTTTGGATGAAACCAACAAGTTCAGTTCAAGCTGTGATATAATCCCAGGCAAATATTGTGTAGCTTTAGACCACTTCACTCTAAGACCACTCTTCCCCAGCAAAAAACCACGGCCTTAAAAGAAAGCATCTTCAAAAAAAGTAAGAAAAATTTGTGGGACAAAATCAATCCTAGCTGGAACAAAAAGCTGGATGAGACTTAGGGGTTTACAGCTGCTACTTTGTTCCAATAGGTTTTATTTTTCAAAAGGAAGGGTCTCTCTGCTGCTGCTCACACAAGCAATAGTCCCACTAAGTGACTTGTGAAGTGCAGTGTCCTGAATGCTCAAGGCAGCTTGCCTGTCAAACCCACCTTCAGCACTTCTGGAAAATACTTTGGTATTGTCATGGCTCCAGAAGTAACCAATATCTTTAGAGGCAAACCAGTCCTTCCCCTCTCCACCTAAAACAAGGATATTGAAAAGGGTAGTACTTGGCTCTGATGAGTGAAAAACATCTTTTATTAGGCAACAAAAGATTTCTGGCTGGTCTGTAAAGGACGGGGTTTCCTGAAACCTTTCATGACCCTTTCAAACATAGTGTGATAATGGAGCATATTCAGTCTCAAAGCTGCTTTGGCTCTCTGAGTCCAGTGGGCTAGACTGTTTATGTCACCCATATTAGAATTATAATTAAATGAACTCAGGCAAGAAGAGTGACAGCTTCTCAGGACTGTAGCTGTACCATTTTCAATGGTCCTTAGATGGTTTGGATCAATCAAGGATTTAATTCACTGGCTGATTATTTTTTCTGTATGTTTTTATATATTTGTTGTCCTTCAATAGAGTATGAGAAGAGTCTACCAACATAGCATAATTTTTTTAACAATAAACTAGTTTCTTAAGTCATTTTAAGTAGTTTATTCATTCATTCGGATTTATACACATGAGTTGCTTCTTCTCTCATATGGGAGGAAATCAGCAGTAATTTCAGTGTACCCAGAGATTCTCTGCCATTTCAAAAGTGGCACTGGTCAAAGGAAAATGAGAGTACTAGAATCTTTAGTAAATAGTGCTATACCTGGATGTCTGCCCACTGTAAGAGAACATGGATGTAAAAAGAACAATCACCAGAACATAACAGTGATAATGGGATTGTTCACTGACTCCTCTTTGGATGGCACAGCTACAATGCCTTTGTGCTCAGAGCTGTCAACATGATTCTTGTCCAGTGAGCAGATGAAAAGGCCCCCTCAGTCGAGATGCAGCCACAGAGCATAGGCTTCTAATGCATTAACAGTCCTGAGTCAGAGACACTCATGGTGATTAAAACTTTCCCAACACAACACTGAAAAAAAGAAATGCAGCTCTACAGAAAAGAACGTCTTTTGAAACAAAAAAAGGTTAAAGCAAATCCAATCTTATTGGTAGGTGGAAATCTGGACTTGGATTATAATATTATGTTCCTATTGCTAATGCTTTGTTTCACTTTCATTTTGCTCCAGAGGACAATGAGAACTCAAAGTCAGATGAGAAAGGAAACCAGTCAGAAAACAGTGAAGACCCTGAATCTGACAGGAAAAAGTCAGGAAATCAGTCAGATAATGAAATGAACTGTAATGAGGATGGGAACAGCTCCAGCAACCAGGACAGCAGGGACAGTGATGACAGCTTTGAAAATTCAGACTTCGAGAATCAAAAGGCCCCTGAGGACAGTTTTGGCACTCTTGGCTCCATGCAGATCAAGGTGGAGCGCTATGTCGAGAGCGAGTCAGACTTGCGGCTGCAGAACTGTGAATCACTGACCTCCGACAGTGCCAAGGACTCAGACAGTGCAGGTGAAGTAAATGCTCAGTCTTCCAGCAAACATCAGAAGAGGAAGAAGAGGAGAAAAAAGCAAAAGGGAGGCAGCATGACTCGGAGAAGGCTGTCAAGCACCTCAAGTCCAAATGGACTTGACTCGGCTTTGGTGGACCAGCCCCAGCTGCTCTCGTCACCAAACAGTGCCTCAGTGCTCAAAATTAAAACAGAAATCTCAGAACCTATCAATTTTGATAATGATAGCAGTATTTGGAATTACCCACCCAACAGGGAAATCTCAAGGAATGAATCACCCTACAGTATGACCAAGCCCCCCAGCTCCGAGCACTTCCCTTCCCCCCAAGCCAGCAGTAGTTTACATGTCTCCATTCCAGACTCTGTTCTCACCCCACCAGGGACTGAAAATACTGCCAGCCGTAAAACTCAGTTCAGCACCTCATCCAACTCGGCCTTGGCTCCAGTGTCCTCTGACCCTTTGTCACCCCCACTTTCAGCATCTCCAAGGGACAAACATCCAGGAGGTCCCACAGCGTCCAACTCTTTGTTGTACACTGGGGATCTGGAAGCCCTTCAGAGGTTACAAGCAGGCAATGTGGTGCTTCCTTTGGTTCACAGGGTAACGGGAACCCTTGCTGCGACCAGCACTGCTGCTCAGAGGGTCTACACCACTGGCACTATTCGGTATGCTCCAGCTGAAGTTACTTTAGCTATGCAGGGCAACCTCCTCCCCAACACCCACGCTGTTAACTTTGTTGATGTTAACAGCCCCAGCTTTGGGCTGGATCCTAAAACACCGATGGAAATGCTCTACCACCACGTTCACCGACTCAATATGTCGGGACCGTTTGGAAGTGCTGTGAGCGGGGCCAGTCTGACCCAAATGCCTGCAGGGAATGTGTTCACAACTGCCGAAGGACTTTTTTCCACTCTTCCATTTCCTGTGTACAGCAATGGCATTCACACTACACAGACTCTGGAACGGAAAGAGGATTGAAATATGACCACATACTGTGTTCAGTGTTATACTCTGAGGCATAGACTATGTTTTAATTTAGACCTTTAATTCTAGCACTTTGAATTTGAGCAGGTCAGCTTATTATCTCAATATGATGGTCCCCATTTCATTCCCTTTCTCTTTAACTTGACTTATTCTTTAATGTAAAGATATTTTTTTATTTTTTGCCTTCAGAGAGTCGAAGTACCAGTTGCCTGCCATTTTGTCTTCTTCTAAGATGTGTGTTTTTTCCTTTGCATCTTTATTAAGATGCCTTTAATATGTGTATGCCTCTGCCATAGAATACTCAGTGTTGTGGTAAAGAGATTTTAAAGTGACAACCATTGGTTTTATTTCAAAATTATCTTGATATGATCAAGATTAAAAGAGACAAGCATAAACAATGTGCCCTGTTTGACTAAGTCAAATGAAAAGGGGGTTTTGTTCCTAATTCCTTTAAAATAGGGGATAGTATTTTAGAATTTTATGCAGAGTTTAATTCTCTTTTTATGGTTAAGATTTTCTTACTTGCACATAAAATAATTTGGGTTCTTAAAAAGTTAATTTCTGGCCTGTGACTAGAATGTTAAAAAGTTGGACTAAATGTTAATTACAGAAACTTTAACTTAATTTCTAAAACCATGGTGCTATCATTTCTTAATCTGTAATGTCTTCATACAATATGCAGCTTGTGGGCTGGGTTTTTTGGAAAGAATGTGTTCCGTACTGGTTTATAGTGGGGTGCTGCAGTCTCCTTGGTTAGTTAAGACAAAAGCCCTCATTAACATTTGCTGCAGGACTTAAAATTTGTTACCTCCAAACTAACAAGCATAGCCTCACATCAAATTTAAATGGGTCAGGAAGCCTTTTTCAAAAAGAGCTTAAAAACAAAAATCTCAATTTAATTGACGCGAGGAGCAGTTTCTTAGGTGCATATTGTTTTGCTTTATTTTTTTCTCAGTGTAACTGAGGCTAATTTTGCAACATCAAATAACACTTCAGAGTAAAAAAAAAAATGAAAACAGAATAACTATTTAACATGTTTTATTTCGTTTTTCATTTAATATTATAGAGGGAAGGTTGTAAATTTCTTTTTGTTCTTTGATTTGGGTATTTTTTGTTGTTTTCTTTTTCCTTATTTCTAGTGTTGAAACCAATATGTTTTAAAACTAAAGGATGGGTTAATAAGCTTGAAATAGATAACTACAACTGAAAACTGCACATTAAGTAAAAGAAAAGAAATCTCCTATTTTGTCTTTGTTGCCAGAAATCACAGTGTAGTGTCAAACACTCCAAATGACTGTCAAATATAAATTCTTCTTCCACTCCATCTTTGGCAGCTGTTTGTTAAGGCATCTAATAACAGATGTGAGAACTGTAATGTGTACAATGTGTAAGTGTCCTTGGCTGTCAGTCCCATTGCAGTTTCAATGTGTGTTACTATATGCAGTATATACTAAGCTAATGTAGTTGTTTTGTCCTTTGTCTTCTCTGTGCTTTATCTCTAGTCCGGAGTGGTAAAGTCCCATTCCTGCAGTCCTAGTGAACCAGTGATTCTTGGGGGTTAGTGGTTTTTGTGTGGTGGCCTTCCTCTGTAATGTCACCTTATGCTGCTTCCACTGTCTGTATACCTTTTAATTTCTGCTGTTGCTTTGCTGTTGTGTATTCTCAAACCTCTCTCTCCCCCTTCCTTTCTCCCCTCCTCCTCCACACGTTTCCCCTCTCTCTTTCTCTCGCTCTCTCGTTCTCTCTTCTTCACTCTCAGAGATAAAAGACTCTTAACTAGCTCAAGGTTAATGGAGCCATTTTTCCCACAGAGGAATTCTGGGTATGACTTACTCTTCCAGTGTACCCCACAATGCACTACAGAGTAATGCTCAGATATATTAAGCAAATTGATGCCATATAGCCTCAGTTGTTAACATTCCCAGAGTCCTTGTGCTCGAACTGTAAGCAGAGGGTGCATTTCTTTGGTTTTCTCCTAGGTAGGCTGGCAGAGCAATATGTAGAGCAATTACCAGTGAGATAGGAAATTCTTTCAAAGGTCAACTGGCATAGTCTAAAAAGGAAACTGAGCTTAGAATTGTCATATGTATTCGCTTATGTGTGCAATGCTAATGTATTAACTCAGCTCCTTCGAATTCTTGATCACTCGCTGCATTGAGTCAATTTCTGCGGTAGCTTTGAATTTGAAAAGTAGGTCCAAGCCACAGAGGAGCAATAGCAAAAAAGGAATTGGATGCTAGAAATTTAATTAATGAGCTTTTAAAGGTTCCATGGGAAGGATCTATGTAGGTCTGAAAAAGGCGAGAAAGCTGATTGGGAAATTCAAAGTTTACTTTTGGTAGCTCTGCTCTAGCTATGGAACAATCAAAGGACTGCACCTATCAGCTACAAAGAACAGCTAGACAGCTGTTGTTGTTTTGGGTTTTTTTTATAAATGTTTCTGTGTTGTGTCAAAATGATTTCTGGTGATTTAAACTAACAGATAATCACAGCTGCTGTCTAAATCATAGTGTTTAAAATTACAAAATGAAAAAAAAACTTCATTACCTGTGAAGACTGTGTCTGTGTTTTTAACTATTTCTTGTACAAATATATGAAATCTTTTATGAGGAGACTGGTGCCAAGTAGCTGAATAATGGGGAAAGGGATTCTGTTCGTATAAATCTTAGCAGTGTTACCAACTCTACAATATAAAAAAATTAAAATGTTAAAAAGTGACAGCTATGGTACATTTATTTTGTGTTAAGCTAACCGAATCTAACTTCTTGAGTGCCTGGCTTATTTGAAACATTTTTTTCATTGATCATTGATAATGCTGCAAATCAGAAATGTACATACTTCATTTACAACAGGGTTCTTTTTATACTTTTGTAGATTCTCATACATGTCATACATGGTTGTCTTTATGTAACTTAATTTTTTTTCATCCCGCAGGTGCCATTTTCATAATAAACTTCTCTTGGATTTGTTACTATCTGGCATCATTTCTTTTACATATAATCATCCTGACTAATGAATGCTGGTAGTATTTGTTTGAGCAGGTACTTTTTAATTGTTTTGGAAAAAAAAAAAAAGAAAAAGAAAAAAAAGAAAATAACTAAAATACAAGAAAAAAATTTAAAAAATAAAAGAGGAAAAAGCAAGATTTTTATTAACCCTTGTGAAATGAAGAAAGGAAGCTGTCAAGATGTAGGTTAAGAATGCTAATCCAAATACTACAACAAACTTGCCACCATTCTAAATTCTCAGCTACCCCAACTCATTGTCATATTGAGCATTTTTATGCACATTATCAAAGCTGAATAATGGACCTGCAACATTAACCACTATAGAAAGTGTGCATTTTTTCCTTGATTAATGCACACTGGAAGAGGTCAGCTTTTGTACATTAATCATTTAAAATGCACTTTATATTTTCATTTTTGTACTCTACAATGTTACAGCGAACAGTCTTCAGTCACATTATATCCTACCTAGGCTGCTGATTCTTTTAAATGTGTACTTTCTTTCCCAGAGTGGCAACCTGTAAGTTGTTGGTGTCGTGCTGCTAGACATTCTGCCTTACCAACTGAGGACAGAAACATTTGCCAGTGCAGAACTGACAAGGCAAAAAAGCTTTGGTCCCACAAATGAAAAGGGGGGGAAAAAAGTCAAATACAGTTTTGATAACACAGATAACCCACACACAGTGGCTGGCTTTAAAAAGGGAGCAATCTGCACAAATTCTGAAAAAAAAAAAAAAAAAAAAAAACAAAGCCCAGGGCAAGTGGTTTTGGTCTCTGCAGTGAGAAGCAGGGAGAAGCTGAGGCACAGGAGATGCCTCCCCAGGTACCCATTGCTGTGTGCCAGCTCTCTGGCTGCTGCTGCATGTGCACAGGATGGGCTGGGGGTGGGACAGGAGGGGAGTGGAAACCTCACCCACTGCAGTTCTTCAGTCATCACCTTTCTTAACAGTACCTCTCCCACATGGGACAAATATTTCCAAATTCCATATTTGATTTTGTTATTGCTGAGTATGCAGTCTCTAAGAATGCAAATTTGCCGATAGCCAAAATCTCCAAGCACTTTTGAGTGCCTAATCTCTTCTCTTCTGTATGTCCACTTAGAAATTATTGCTACTGAGCTAATCATTCTGGGTCAAAATCTGTGTTTCTTATAAATGCTGAGTAAAACTGTCCATTCACAGTTCGCAGCACAACTCTTTACTGTGAAAGATACACTCAGCTGGAGGAAGAGCATGTGAATCTGGCTCCCTGGGCTGATCTAAAAAAAAAAAAGTGTGCACAATTCTAGCTCAGCAAGCCAGCCCAGTACCTTAATAGATTGAAGTCTGGCTCTTTGAGCTTCCAAGAAGTTCAGGATGCCCACTTCCCAGGCTCCAAGCACTGAGTTTGATACAACTCCAAGTTGCAGGGGGTAGAAAGAAGCAAAGGTTAGCGGCACTGCTTTCAGCTCTGCTTGCGTGTTCCAAGTTGGCAATGCATCTTGTTTATGAGGTAGCTAAGGGTGCCAATGCCAACCAAGAGGAAAACAGAATTTAAATGCAAATTGAAAGAATGACCAGAATAAAGCTTAATAGAAGAATAACATGCCTGTTCCAAATAAGCGTTAAGCAGTATTACTGAAGCCACTAATTCCAAGAAGGGGCTTGAGAGGGGCATTTCTGAGCTATTATAAGGGGTTTTTATATCTCAACCATACTGCCTATGCATGCATCAGAGCATGGAGTTGATGGTAAAACTAAATTGACTGCTGTAAGTTTTGCAGTTGAATGAGGAAGTTTGTGTATAAAAGAAAATTATGGAAAGGCCATTTCATGGGGGATTTTCATAGAGACGCTGTTGCAGTCGTCTATCTCTGTTATCTGCAGCAATTTTGATAAACAAAATTAACTGCTTGAAAATGTTGAGCCCTTTGAAAAGGGTTATTTGGGGTAGGCCTAGCTGCTATCTTCATAATATTTGAGGAAAAACTCTGCCATGCAGGAAGCTGGGCAAACTTTCTCGAGTCATTTCATCAAAGAACATTTCCCAAAACAACTGATCTCAGTAACTGCTGTCTCTAGAAAATTGTTCTGACCCATTTGTTTTGCAAGGTGATGTATGCAGGTATTTAAAAGCTAGCTGAAGGGTTGCAAAAGGAAAAGGGCTTTTTTGAAGCCTCGTGACTCTGAGAAGTTACAGTGAAAGAAAAATACTTGAGGAGTACTTAAATAATCAGCTCTGACAGCTTGCACTGGTGCTTTTGCACAGTGGTTGTGTCACTGGAGTAACTGCGATGCCCCTGACAGCACATTTATTGCTATGATTTTAGGAAATGCATTAGTTTAAATGTGTCAGTGCTCTCAGAGCTATTTGCATAGTATTTTCCCTTCTTACCATTGTAATTTCTTTATTTTCATTTTAGAGCTGGGGGAGGAGGGTGGGAAGACTGGCTATGCATTGTCAACTAATTTAATGAACTGTCATCTATCCAGTGAGTTTACTGAAGATCCTACAGAAATGTTAACAAATGGGATGTCACCAGAGCCACAGATGCTCAGGTAAGATCAAACCCCTTATAAAACATGCACATGCATGCACACAAACATTCAGATGTGCTACTCCTGAAATCTAATTGGGCTTTCAAACTGGACAGGGTGGTACCTATGTATATATGTATAATAAAGGTCCTATCTTCTTCTCCCACCTATTCTTTCATCTTTTTGTAAATGAGAATTGGAAGCTATTTTCATAAAACCTATCAAATCACATCCAATTTTTTTCAGCAAATTATAAAATCATAGAGTGATTTGGGTTGGAAGAGACCTTAATGACCATTTAGTTCCAACCCCCTTGCCATGGGCAGGGATGCCACCCACTAGATCAGGTTGCTTAAGGCCCCATCCAACCCAGCCTCGAACACTTTGAACAACTGTGATGTGTTGTTCACAACTTCTTTGAGCAACCTGTTCCAGTGATTTACCACTCTCTTAGTAAAGGATTTCTTCCTAGCATCTAATCTAAATCTGCCCTCTTTTTTGAAAAAAAACCAATGGCCCTTCTCCTGTCACTATTCATCTGTATAAAAAAGTCTGTTTCCCCCCTTTTTTTATATACCTTCTTATGGTATACTGGAAGGCTGCTAGGAGGTCTCCCTGAAACATCCACATCTCCATGTTGAACCCCAACTATCTCAGCCTGTCCTTATAGAAAATGTTCTCCAGACTTCTCATCATCTTCATGGCCCTAACAGGACCAAATAGGATCTTTTTGAAAGCAATAGGACATGAGATAAGCCAAGGATTCAGAGTTCTTCTTTTAATTGACCTGAATCAGGTTGGGTGTTCTCCCCTGCAGTTTTGTTCAGAATCCTGAAGTCAGCAAAAGAGAATGGAAGAACAGATTTTATTTTCATAATCACCATGAGGTGGGTCTTTCAGCAAAACAAAACCTCATAGTTCAGACTTTTTTCATATAATATATTTCACATTTCTAGAAGTATCGTACTCCAGAATAAATACAGAGAACTTAGTGACTCGGGTCTGAAGCCAAGCAGATGAATAACTATGAGTTTGCATCTAGTTTACACGGCTCCTACAAGCTGGGGAAAAAAATTATGACTTCCTATAAATAAGGGAAAATAAATAAGTGGAAATAAGTGGGAAATAAGGGATCTTTTTGTAGACACCAACAGTACAATGGATACTGACTTAATGCTTGGGAAAAAAAGATCATCAGGACCAATAAAGGCTTATGGGATGTCAGTGGGAGAAGGTTTGCATACTTTGCAGACAGCAGACTGTATTGCCCAGTATTTTGTCTCAAATTACCTTTCACTGGCTTTAGACACATAGAAATACTGAGATTACCTTTCACCTTACAAGTTTTTCTGAGCAGAAGGACTCCTTGTTTTTCTTGTTTGTAATAAAAGGGAACATAATACTTTCTGGCAGAAGGGAAGGAATCAGGTTTTCCTCTTGCTTTAAAAGCATTCACAGATTTATAGAGGAAGTGACAGGAACAGGATGTATTAACCATATGACCCCAGCAGAATGAGTCTACGCTCTTGATTGATTTAAAAGTTTATCTCTGTCCTGTGAACAGCCACAAAGGGTCAAGTCTTGGTCCTACTCAAATCAATGAGAACTTGACTAATGACTTTAATGGCTTCAAGACCAAAGTTTTGAGCCAATACTCATAATCAAATAACAAAGCACAGCCTATAGCATGAACCACTGACCAGTCAGGTTAACTGTTACCCTGCATCGTTTCCTTTCTAATTCTGTACCACTCCAGTCATACTCCAAAGGAGCAGCTCTTTTTTGTTTCATTAAAAAGCCTTTCCCAGTTTTCCCAAGCTGCATGTTCTGATCCATCCAAAGATTCCTACCTTTAAAACAGGTAGGGAATGAGGCAAAGGCAGATGTAGGCCTGCAAAGACTGTATTCTCACTCATGGTCTGTGGGATGGGCCTGGCAGCCTGGGTGTTTTACATGAAAGCAATGGTAGAAACTCTGCTGGACAACAAAACTTGTATTTTCTTGAACTGACAGAAGTACTAAGTGATGGCATATCAGTGTCACCAGTACAGCTTTCCCAGACCTTCTTTTAATATCATCCAAGATATGGGAAAGTTTACACTGTAAGGAGGTGAGTATTCACTGAAACTAGTTCCCAGTTTCTTTTCAGTACTGTGAATTTCTGAGGTCTCTTAGCAGCCTCTGTTGACTCTGCTATATTTCATTTCTTTCTCCTACCCTGTTGTCTGTTTTATTACAGCATATAAGGTAGCATCTTGCAGGGTAGTGTAAAAAAATTATTTCATCTCAGGAAGTCCAGTCTCCTTAGATCATAGAAAATGGAAAGAACCAGGATTCTCCAAAGATTTCTTTGAGTTGAAAACACAACCTAAATGCTATGATTCATCCTCATAGCAAGGACCAAAGGATCTTGGACTTTGCAGGATAAGATCAGTTTCTGAGAATATTCATCCCCATTACTGCTTATTGGCACCTCAAAAAAGCTGCAAGTTTTGCCCTCTCTCCTATTTAAAAGGAAAGGTTGTTGCTGCTCTGCATCCTTTTGCCTTGCTGCAAGACCTGCAGCTTATGTGCCTGACTTGGGCCCCTTCAGTTTCTTGACAATTTTCTTCATTGAATATTACCTGAAATTTCAGATTGCATATTGGCATGATCATTGGCTTCTCATGAGCCTGTAGCCTTCATGTGTTCTTTTTGGCAGCATTTTCCTCTTTTTTCCACCACCTTTGTTTTTGGCTTTGCCCATCCTTATTATCTTTAGAATGTCTTCAAACACACACCCCAGAGTGCCTGGCACTTCCCCAGCATGATCTATAACCATGACTGCCATTCCATGGGCCTTGTTACCAAGCCAATTTTATATCCAATTGAGTATTTTACTATCAGTCCCATACTTGCTAACCTTATAAATTAATCTGTTATGTGGCACTGTATCGAGAGCCTTTTCAAGTCCAAGTAAATTATGTCTCCTTCTTCATTGCTGTCCACTTTCATTGTCACTTCCTCTGAGAAATGAATCAAGATTGTTAAGCATGACCTCCTTTTTGTAAATCCATGCTGACTACCTCTAACCAATCTACATTAGATTGATACTAAATCAGGGCACAGACTCAAAGGGGGCCTGCTATATGAATGCAGCCTAAGGTTGCTTCATGTGGAGATGAGAGATGGGAATAGCTGATACACCGAAGTTAGCTGTACCAGGTCTGATGGTTTGCCAATAACTTATCAGTGGCCAGATCCCTCCCCAGGGTCTCAACCAGAACTCCCCTGGAGAAGAAAATAGCTTTCATCTGCATTTGACTAGCCTATTTCTATTGCAGAAGTGAATACGATCACTGAGGATGAGAACTGGTTCTGCTTTTATTCATCTGCGATTAAGTCAAAATCACAAAGACATTGCAAAACCCTTATTTTCAACAGAATGTTGTCCCTCCCTCAGCTTCTGAGAGAGCTGTATCTGCATATCATGCATCCAAAGATGTATGTCAAAAGGCAGCATTGGTATTTGCTTTCTGTACAAATGCAGCCAAAGGATGCCAAGAGAATCTCCCACATTGGCCAAGGTGCTGGAGAGCGTGGTGCTGTGTCAAATGAAACAATTTTCCCAATATCCCATTAAGACGTGGGATCTTGCTTCCCATTAAACATGTCTCCTCTGAATACACACCACTACTGACTAATGCCAAAAAAAAGCAACTTTTTCCTTGGAAAGAGGTGAGGTCAGGGACTACAAGGTGCAGCTGTGTGAACTGCACCATGTCCCCTTGCTTGCTTGCTGGGGTATGAAGTTGGCAGCCCACACAAGCAGGATGAGGAAAGAGGCTCTCAGCAGTCAATCCTGGCAGCAGTTTAGGTACTATTTATTTTTTGCCAGCTTTTCTACCTCAGTGCCTGGAAATACCTCCCTCAATGGTACAAGCATAGTAGTGGGAAGTTAGTTTGGGAGAAAGCAAATGGATCCCAACAATCGGTCTTGAGCTTGTTTGAAAACATATGCATCAAGCACACTCAGATCCAGAGGAAGTCAATGACATCCCTCAGGGAAAATAACCTTTGGCCTTCTGCCTCATAAGACACCCAAGGTGCACAAATTGAGCCTCCTAATCTGCACCATGTGAAGGTTTATTGCTTATGTCCTATATATACTCGTATGGTTCCTTTGTGTCTTCAAGTCAGAAACGTGGTAGTCTGTGTATAGTGGGAGAGATGCTGCTTTGGGAGAGTTCAGCACAGTCAGCACTGGTGCAGGACTTAGATATTCTGGCAAACATCTACTGAAACAAAGGAAAGAGCCCCTCCCCTAACCAGTCTGGCTTGTGTTCAAGGCCTTGACCCTGTAACAGCCAACACAGGCTCAGAAAAATAACTTGCAGACACAGTAGGTCAATACAGAGAAGCATAACTTAAAGATAAGGGTTGTAAGGGTATAAAGAAACAGTTGGAGCATGTCTTCCCTGTTTGCAAGAGAAGATTGCTCATGTGCTTTATGATGAGAGTTCTGAAGAGAAACTAAGACTATCGTGTATTTCTTATGCAAATATTAAAGCAGAAAGGCAAAAAAAAAAAGCAAATCATGTTGCTAGAGTTCTCATCTTCCTAGTATCTGGTATCTGCAGGTAAAAGAGTCTTGTCACTGGCATAAGATACATCACAGCTACATGGAATCCCCCAGACAAAGAAACATGGTTTAATATCAAGTGTGTCATGTAAACTTATATATGCAATCCAAATTACCTTTCTCTTTAAAGTATCTTTAAAGAATCAGCTGTTGAATAAGTATACACATATTAGAAAATATATCAGACATCTGACAGCAAGTTATATAACACACCCTTGAAGCAGAAATTACAACAATGCTTTTGTAAACAAATCTGGTCATGGGTGAGAGGTCAGACAATTGTAACCCTCCCTTCTGATGGTAAAACCCCGTTGAAACAGTTATCTTGTTGAAACTAATGAGAAGTCTGTTCTATATATGCACAATTTGTAGAGTTAAATCTTAGACAAATCAGGGACAATAAAAAGTGAACCAAAAATGCAAATGAAAACAGCAGCAAAATACTTTGTCGTGACTGTAAGGTTCTGCCTATGATTTCTAGCACATTTTTGTGAGCAAACAGTGAAGTTTTGTGAAGGATCAAAAGCACCTTTTCATTACTATGTTTTCTCTATGTTACCCTGCAGCAGATGAGTTGTACTTACAGGAATCCACAGTGCACTTCAGAGAAAGCATCCATGAGAGCAGAGGGTGGGAACTGACCTTTGAGATAGGAGCTATCCTTTAACTTTATCATTAAGTGTCTGAAGGACATTTGCCATCTCTGCTTCTTTGTATCACAGCTCGAACACCCTCAAACACCAAAAGTGATCTGGCTCCCCAAGATAAGCAGGGACTCACACCAGCCAGACAGCTCGAGCGCTGAGTGGCAGAGTCACAGCAGGGCTGCACAGGACATGGAACTCCACCACAGTCCTGCCTTGCATACATCATTCCTGGATGGTTTGCATGGGTGCGAGCACAGCACAAAATTTCTAAATACAGTCAGGGCCATTAAAGTTAAAATCAAGTTGCTTAGAATATGAAAATTCATACTACCAGAAATCATACCCTGAAAACAATTTTCACTAATAAATATTTCATAAATACTAACTTCAACATTGGCTTAGTTAGTAGCAACTTTAAAAAGAAGAACACAAAGTTCAAAAACTCTTCCATTGCTTTAAAGGCATGGTGCTGAGGTGTGGATTGCCTCAAACATGCACCACTTCAGTTACACAACACTGCAATGAGGCACAGACTTTGTCATCTAGTCATGCATTTATTTCCATTACCTAAGTTCACGTTCCAATGCAGACAAGAAGAGTTTTTTTTAAAACTGAATTAAACTACTACAATATTCTACACATTTGCTTTGACCATGAACACAAACCTTCCTTTCTAACAGAGACTACAGAAGGAGAGATATCTCCTTGTAGTCAACACATCCCCCTAAAAAGTGGGAAATCCAAAGTGCCCCTTTGAGATATTCTTGTGTTGGCTCAAAATATCTTCTCCCCATCTATTTTGGTCAGGCCCAGAGGATGATAAAGCATTCAAGAGAGTGATAAATAAACAAATCTAACAAAACAATTACTTGTAGTTCTGTAAAAGTGTGTTGTGGTACTTTCTTAGCACTACTGAGAAACAATGCTGCTGATGCTGTTAGCAGTTGTATCAGCATCAGTAGTAGTGTGGTGTACTGTAGCAATAATGTCATTTCTACTATCCCCCAGTAGTGATGGTCATGTTACAAGGATAAATTCAAAGTACTGCTGGATTTTCCTGTGCTTATGAAAGTGCACTTAGCTGGGAATGTTTGCTTCCAAATTTCTTGACCCTCTCTGCTTGCTTCTACCCATTTTGGTCACTGATAGACTCATTTTTTTTCATTTGTGCACAAGATTCCACACTGTCAGAGGTTAGCAAAGTAGGCAATTTGGAGTCTTTCTGTTAGAATATTATTTGTCAGCTGACCTTGTAATATTACCATTTGATAACTGCATGTGACACCAGCATTTAATACTCTGTCTGGGCTGACAAATTCAAGGCACAAATCAGTAACTGTCCAAGGGCCTGATCACCACAAAGATGGCTTGCCTTTTCATGCCATGCCCAAAATAATGCTGCCCAAAGAAATCAGCATAAGCTATCAGGATGGATTCATCACAGTAGGTCACTGGTTCCCAAAATTAATTACTTCATAATTGGCCACAGTGGGAACTTGATGGCCTTGTAAGGGGAATGCAAGAAGCTTTTCTTCAGTTCTCTCAATCAGCTGATAAATGCTGCGACGTTATGTGTCAGAAATAACATTTTCCTTGATGATATGGGTGGGTCTGGGAACCTCTGCTCCATACTGAAAGAATATGTCCCAAACCAGGGCTCAAAGGGCATTTAAGTGCTGATCACTAACTCAAAACAGTACAATAGTGTTAAAAATAATGATAATAATGATGAATGGTAGCACAGTCTTATTCATAATTGTTCATTACCAGTGAAATCTGATTAGATCTTCAAACACATCCCATCTATATACCTGACAGCCCTCTGCTGAGCTATAAAGGTGAGTGGCACGTGCTCTGTGGAGCTGACCCATACAATGAAATGGTTTATGAGAAATGACGATATATGATGAGAATACAAAACTTGATAATGGGTTTATTTATTGGTTGCAAATAAAATTTATGAACTGTGAAGCTGGAAACTGCACCAGAGAGAATTGGACCAAGAGGACATTACAGAGGGAATGGGAGAGGGGGAAAGATAATGTATTACATGTAAACTAAGTTAAAGGTTGCCTAAAGGCTTCTGATTCCACAAGCAGAGCCTCTGAGGATAGGATCTGAAAGCCTTTAATGCTACTAAGGCTTTGTCAGTAAGATATTTGCATATTTTGCCTACAAACCCAAAACGCTGTATTAATTCATTTTTATTTACCTTTCTGCCACTTCTAAAAGAAACCTTACAGGAAGCTATTAATGACACTGCTTCACAAGAGAGAGTTTTCAGAGAGTCTTTGCAGGTAGTGACTGGAGGGAGTAAAATATGTGTGTCAAATTTAGCTTATTAACAACATAATCCTTAAACAGACAGTATCTCAAACACTAATTCATCTTCAAATTTGTCTGTAAAAATGGTATGATCCTCCACTCTGTGTGCATATGAATTTATATTGCATGTCTTTTTTTTCCCATCATGTTTACTAGAAATGGAAGAAGGAGAGTTCTTCAGCGCTGGGCTGGAAAACACAATTTTGCTATGGTACCTTCACGTTACAACAACTTCCATTCAAATTCAGGTCCCTTTCTCCGCAGTCCAGCAGCAAAATCAACAGACAAGCAGCTTTCTCTCACAGACCATGTGCAAAGCAACAGGGTAGCAACAGGGATGAGATCGATGTATTTTGTTGTAAGTCACACAATATTTTTTTTGCTTAGTGCAATGCCAGATTCTTACTGGACAAAGATTTGGACAAGCTAAATGAGAAGCAATTGCTCTTAAATCTGTGGCTACAAGAAATCAGGAGTCCCATTTAATACAACTTTAACAGCATGATTTTTTAACCACAGTATGGCAAAAGGATTCTTGACCTTTTCCCTACTTAAGCATAAAGTACTGAAACCTTTGTGTCTTCCCACACTAAGAGAAGTAAAGACGTTTTTCTGATGTGAATTTATATTATTCAGTATAAGCTTCTTTTAAACTTTCCTGTTGTTGGAGGTACATTTTTCCTCCCTCTACTTAGATCCTTTAAAGATATAATTTATTAGAGGTTTACTCTTCCTTCCTGTACTTTTCTGCTCTGGGTGTTCTATTTATAGCATCTGTAATGTCAAAATTATCTCTGAGGGAAGACACAGAGTCATATATGCAAGCAACATAAATGGTTCTCATTCCACTGCCCAGACCAGAGCCACAGCCTTTACGGGTGCCTCACAGCCCTGCACCACACAGACTTGGCTAGCAGGGAGATGGGCAGGGAGGCCAAAAAAAAAAAAAAAAAAAAAAAGAAAAAACCAGCTATGGCATCAATGGCACACTGCGAGTGGAAAGGCCTCAGTTTTTCAGTAGAGCCTTATGTGTGGTCTAGGAAGGTTATCGCAACTGCACTGAAAGGCTACGTGAACTGCAGTTATATTTGCTCTTCACAGGTGCTGTTTTGTTTTCCTGGGGTTTTTCCACACAAAGTGAGGAAACATTGCATCTGGAAAATTACAAGTTCTGTTTATGCCAGTAGCTATTTCTGGAAAAGCAGCCGCGTGACACCATTAACACAATTAATTATTAGCAAACCCCGAAGATGTTTCTTAGATCATGGCACAGAGAGAGAGAGTACAGGAAGTAAGAAAAACAAAACTCCGGGTAGGGGTCTTCAAAATGGGATATTCCCAAAAGAAATTAATATGAAAGAATAAATAAATAAATAATAGAAAAAAAAGCTCAGCAATGTAAGGGTGTGACAGAAGCACAGAATCACAGAATATGCTGAGTTGGAAGGCACCCACAAGGGTCATCGAGTTCAACTCCTGGCCCTGCACAAGACCATCCCCAAGAGTCACATCATGTGCCACAAAGCATTGTCCAAATCTTCCCAAACTCTGCTAGGCTTCATGCTGTGACCACTTCCCTGAGGAACCTGTTCCAGGGCTCAATCACCCTCTGGTTGATGAACCTTTTTCCTAACATCCAACCAAACCCTCCCTATACACAACTTCAGGCCATTCCCTCGTGTCCGGTCCCTGGTCACCACAGAGAGCAGAGATCAGTGCCTGCCCCTCCTCCTCCCTTCCCAATGAAGTTGTCACTGCAGTGAGGTCTCCCCTCAGTCTCCTCCAGGCTGAACAGACCAAGCCACCTCAGCCACTCTCATATGGTTTCCCCTCAAAGCCCTTCACCATCTCTGTTGCTTCCTCTAAGTACAAGTGTTTGAGACTCCTTTGAAAACTTGCAGCAGTTCTGTGTGACAACATCCCTTCCTGCTGTGTGTTACCCTGGGAACATGGCAGAACAAGGCGCCACAGTGCTGAAATCACACATGTGGAAACAGGATTCTCCAATGCACCTGTTCACTGATTGTGCAGGAGTA
Organism: Cinclus cinclus; assembly: GCF_963662255.1. Lineage (NCBI taxonomy): Eukaryota > Metazoa > Chordata > Aves > Passeriformes > Cinclidae > Cinclus > Cinclus cinclus. The sequence goes on from NC_085051.1 coordinate 37,219,159, forward strand.
GTGTTTGGAAAGGTCTTTTGTGTGCCCTGTAGTTCTAATATGACAATTATTTTATAATCCTTTCATATACTTCTACCTAACTTAAAGTTTGGTGCAAAAAGATTAGCCATATTGCTCAATCACTTAAATGCTTAAGACTCTTCTTACACACCAAAAAGAAGGAAAGTTTAGGTATTTCAGCTTTAATGTCCCATGATATTTCCCCCTCTTCCTTCAAAAAAAGCTGAAAAACAATTAAATTAAGTGAAACATTCAGGGCCAGAAATTCTTTCTCTTTGCTGCTCTTCAAAGGTCATTATCAAGGTTTAATCCTCATTTGCAGCCTGGTAATACAAGCAAACCATAGATATGGTTAAGTGGCAAACACAGTGGTGCTGATTGAACTTGGTGGCCTTAGGACTTCTTTTCCAACTAAAATGATTCTGATTCTTTGACCTCCAGATACTTGGAAAGGTTAGTCTGGAAGACCATGTACCTAATTCAGTTGCCACACAAGTCAGTAGTTGCAAACCCAATCATTCACCCCCTCATCCCTGATGGATTGTGCGCATCTGCTTCCAGATGCACACAGGATCAGCAGGACTGAGATGGGTCCAAAGATGATGATCCTGGCCCTTGGCATGCTGTGTGCCACATCTGTTACCTACTGCCTTGGAAAAAAAGCAAGAAGTGTCTTTGCTGCTAGAGCGTTGCCTATTGTTCATGATCATTTTAGTTTGGACGAATTGCCTCCAAATTTGTTCTCACCCCACTATGGCTCTATATTTGGCCTACCATTTTGATCACCAAAATATGCACACTCTGCTCAAAAAAACATACTTGAGCTTTTTGTTTTTCCTTTTTTTGGTTTTGTTTCCATTTTTTTCAACAAGATACAGAGATTCACAAGAGATTTAACAACTGCAGTATGAGCACTGTATCTATACCATAAGCAAAAGTAGAAACCACTAGAAAGCTTCCTGGACTTTGTAAAATGTCAATTCAAACAAGATGGTTCTAAATAGTTGTCCAGTTGTCAAATACCTTGCTTAAAACTACTCTTTGTTGATTAACAGAATTATAGTTGAAGTCACAGTTGTCCAGTTGTATGGTTTGATGACAGTTTCTGTTTATGTTTCTCTCTTCAGTACGAGAAATAACTCAAGAGAGGGAGGGAAAGAGTATATATTTTGTTTACAAATATAGGTGTGACAGACAGATATAGCCACATACAAAATCTGTCTTCAGATTTGGCCTCTTCCATCTGAAAACCTCACAGGCAAACATATTTTGCTATAACATTTTCCAAAATAATTACTTCATCTGTTAGTGAATATATTACGTTCAATTGTCTGCTTATTTATCACTATTAATTGGAGCAGTAGTAAAAATAAGAAGTGGAAGAACTATATGCAATTGTGATGGCTAAGAGGAGACATCATATTGGAAAATAATCAGCTATTCAAAAATGATCATGTTAAACTTACTCTATATAATGGACTAAAATATAAGCCATTTTAGGCAAATCCCCTTGCTCCTGTTAAGACATATTTTATACAGATATGATCCTAATTTTAATCCTTTCCTTCTGGGTAACAATACTAGGTGTTTTTGAGGTTAACATCACCCATTGCATTTATTTTAATCATCTTTATAATGTCAAAAATTAAAACGTACTCACACTTGTAAGAGAAATGGATATCATGCAGCAAGATTTTTGGAGGCCTTCTCTCCTGTTAAGCTTCAACAACACACACTTACAAATTCCTTTCTAGGGATTCCTTTCAGAGGATAAGCTGCATTAATTTAACTCCTCTACCGTGATTTGTAGTTAACAAAGACTACACCTGAGGATAAAAGGAGCTTGGTGACTGATTCTGCATTTTGCCATAATTTGCTTGGTCTGCAGATAACAGTGGCGATGCTGACAATGTTTTTAAAAAGTAATAGGAGTACCTCAGGTTTGCACTCTAAGAAATACATGACAGAAAGAAAGAGAGAGGTTGTTGAGGAAAAAAGCTGAGAAAATATGTCAGATTCGAAAAAGCATCTATTTTACCTATTTTGTTGTTGTTGTTGTTGTTGGGCTCCTATTCCAGATGGTTGACTCATCAAAGCAGCCAATCCAGCACTGGACTATCACCACTATCTATATAAGGCCCCTCCACAATTTTCAGTTCTCCACATTCCTGCACCACCCTCACCTTCCCACCCACCAGCAGAAAGGACCATTCAGCTGGTCAGTTTGGTGGTGCCAGAGGCCACATTGCACAGGAAGCAGAAGAGTATGAGACCTGCAGACCCTCTGCGCCCCTGGCACGTGCTGGGATTAAAGTATGCCTGTCTGGAGATGGGATCTGTGTGTGCATGTGCACAAATCTTTACATCACCCCCTATTTCTGCCTTTTGTTGCCTTGTGCCCCAAGAGGCTCTGGGGAGCCCTGTTCCAACGGGAGAGACATCTCTCAAGAACAATGTGTGCCTCACAACATAAATAGCAAAGAAGCACTTCAGTCTAGTTTCCAGGAAAAAAAGTTGGGGTTCTTTTGGGGTTTTTTTGAGTTTTTTTGGGATTTTTGGTTTTTTGTTTTTCTGGGGCGGGGGTTTGGGGTTGGTTGGCTTTTTGTTTGTTTTTGGTTTTGTTGTTTTGTTGGGGTTTTTCTGGGTTTTTTTTAGTAATCTAGGCTTTCTAAACATCAGGGAAGCAAAGGGCATTATCTGCACAGTAATGAAAAATATATGGCTATTAAGTACGACATACTTAATACTTTAGCTGAAAAACAAAACACCTCAGCACACACACAAGCATCATTAAAAAATCATAAATCTGCAGATAATTTCAAAAGTGCCCAAGTTCCTCAGGATGGGTTGCACTAGAAATGGCGGGGGCGGGCTGGGAAATTCCTCAGCCAGTCTTCAAGACCTGGGGGACACATTCCACTGCGGGGCTACTCTCTCTGCTAACATGTGAGGCTGAGGAGGGAGGGACATACTGCATCCCAAAAAGACAGGGGACTGCAGCAAAAACTGCCAGAACAGTCCCATACAACCAGAAGGCCCTTTGTATTTGCCTCTCCACTGCCTGCAGCTCCAGAAGAAGCTGAAAGAAGCATGTCATACATTCTCTGACTCCATGGAGATGGGTGCAAGCATCATCATTTAACATCATGGGAAGTAAAATAAATCTCACACACACACACACACACACACACACACACCAAAAAAAAAAAAAATAAAAAAAAGATCAGTAAACAAAGCAAAAAGGAATCTTTGTATAAAACATCAGGGCATCTCAGCTACATCGCTGTGATCTAGAAGTTATGAGCCATTGCCTAATACAGTTTGTACCACTTGGTGGCAACACTTCCATGTTTGATTTATTGAACTTTTTTCATAATCTTTCTTCTGGTACTTAAAAGGACAACTGTAGGTTCTGATATGTGCAAATAATTACTGCAGAGAATAAAAATAAAAGGTTTGAATGGCTTCGGTACTACTTTCTGTCCAGGACTCATACTAAATTATTTTCAAGATTATGTTGTTTTATGTCCTGAGACATTTCTAATAGAAAAATTTCACATTCCTCAGGCATCAGTGAGAAGCCCTTTACAGCAATTTCATCTTAAATACTGGCAGAAGATATTTTTTTTTCAATATGCAACCAGAACCATGAGAGAAAATATTGACCAGCTGCTTGCAGAGCACTGAGTGCTCAGGTTTCTCCACTGCAAATACGTTTGAAGAGTGCAGGTGAACAACTGAAGGGCATTCAAGCTGTAGTCTTGAATGGTGCACAAGCAACAACCATGCCATGGCTCACTCTTGCAGTTTAAGTTTGATCTCCAAGACTCATTCTTCCAGCAAAAGTTGCTCAGTGTTCCCCCCCTGCTCAACTCTGGGCACCCTGCTAAACCTGACAAACAACACTATTAATGTCAATAATTTCTAAATTAAAGGATGTGCAATCTCACTGGCATTGTGTCCATATACCTGCAGTTTGTGGTGCCTGTTCTGCCACCTGTGTCTACACTAACACACCACTCTAAGGCTATCAAGGGCCAGGCAGGATAGCTTTGGGAAAAGCAGCCCAAAGTCACTCAGTGGCCACAGGGTGGTACTGAGAATGGGGATGCTCCTGGGTCTCTGTTCACAGTCACGGGCAGATTCTGGGTAGCAAAGCAGTCCACAGACAACTGCAAGTGAGGCTCGTGCTGCAATAGCCTGCAGGAGTGCTCACCAGCCCAGGTCCACCTCAGCAAGACAGAAGAGGCATTAGATAAGTCAGACACATGGGAGCCCTGGCTCTGGCATGTGTCCTGTCACTGCAGTCATAGCCACCGGAGCAACCCACACAGCAACACTCACCTGTTGATTTCCAGTGCAGACATGGGCACTGCACTGGGAAGGTTTCTGAATTGTCCTAGCTTTCTAATTTACCCAAGTGCTAAATCAACACTGGGTATTAATCAATATTGCTGATAGCTTGAGCTAAGCATAAGCTTGAACTCAGCTGGAACATGCTGCAGGAGTCAGGTCTGAGTGTCTGTGCAGCCAGAAGCCTGTAGAGCCAATGGGAACTGGACAGCAAGGCAGGCAGGAAACAGAGCATTGGAGGCAAAGGCATCAGGCGCAGGAACATATCAGAGTCCTGGGAAGCAATATCTTGTCAGCCTGGACTCCCCCGACCCAGCAAGCTGAGAGTCATGACAGTACTACTCCAGTCCCTGGCAAGGAAACACTGTCTGGAAGAGGCTGGCTGCTGCCTTGTGCACTTCAACAGTTGCTGAAACAGGTAAGGTCTCACCAGACTGCTGCAATGCAGGAAAGCCTGCCAGCATGGTGAGGGACAGACAGATCCCGACCTGCGCCAGCACTGTTATGGTGCAAAACAGCTTCCTGGCTCAGCCAGACACACCTGAGCAGCAGCACATGGCCAGGGATCTCTCAAACAGAAGCATGCAGTGGATGCTATGCAAGTGTCTGCATAGGAGGTGACCCTGCTAGACCCACATTAAAATATATACATGGATCTGTGTAATATATGTATATATATATATATATATATATATACGGCTCTGGGATGTGTCACCCACACCCATCACACCCAGGGAAATCAGCTCCACATTTCCTGCTCTTTAACATTTCCATCACTGCTGCCACAAAATCCTGGCTTGGGCCAGAGCTACCTGGCACAGGTGAAGAAAAACACATGCTTGCAATGCTTGCAAAACTTTCCTTATCACATTGGGAAAGGTGAACAAGTGGAAAGGCCACCCATCCCAACACCTTCCCGCTGGGGAGGTTGCTTCCCTGTCTATGCTACTCTTAGCAAGGGCAGCCACCCCAGACACCCCTGTGAAGGTCATCTTAGCCCAGGTGAGAAGCAGGCTCCTGACACTGGCAGCTCTCACACACTACAGAGTTTGTTCTGGAATTGTTCCCGAAACTGCCTCATGAGCTCAAAGGACTCCAGCAGGAAGACGTGTTCCTCCTGCAGGTGCGAAGCCATGGCCCACAGCAAATTCATGTCTGCCTGCTGGATGTCCACGGAGTATTCATTATCTTGGCAGCAGCGTTCCAGGCCTGGGTGGCCACCACAATGACATGTGCATGGTGTCGTGCATCCATCAGGAAGAAGGCAACGCAGGGGATCTCGCTGTGCAGGGGCTGCACACCCTCCCACACTGTGAAGGCCATGCTCACAGAGTGCTGCATGGCCAGTCCCCTCATAGTGCCCTGGGTCACTGGGATGCTGTATAAATCAAAGGAGCACACGCTGACAAACTGGAAGATACTGCTTTGGGCAACTCTCCTGTTCCCTCCACAGCTCCAGTCTCCCCTGGATTTTGCTGCATTTTTCCAGTCCCTGACTAAAACTATGGCATACCTTCTTGCTGGGATTTTTTTAAGAAAATGAGGCCATATAAAGCATGACTAAGATCACACACATGGTGGGGATTGAGCCAAAAACCCTCTTTGGACATATGGATGCTGCTTCTTCCAGTGCAAACTGGGAGAGTGTTTAGCAAGTTAAATGTCAACTCATATACCTTGCTTGACTTGTGTGTATTTAAGTCTGGGTTAATTTGGCCCTAATGGTAAGCAAACACTTTGAGTCCCCTTGGGATGATGCCCAGTCCTAGGCTGTTTTCTCAACTGTTCCAAAGGTCTCCAAGATATCCCCACTACTTTCTCCATTTGGTGCCTGCACTGCTTTAAAACTTGGATTGATTTAAATCTCTCTGCCCTGGGAGGAAAAAGGCCCCATGGTGCCCATGGGTTTGCTTTTTCCTTCTTTCCTAGGAGACCCCTGCAGAAAGCAGGTTCCACCTCATGCCTGTTAATTACTGCCCAGTTTCCCTAATGATTCCGTAGCTGTATTCAGCCCTTCGTAAAGTCATTTACTAAATAATGGGGAGAGTATTTACTGAACCCACATAGACTTTCTGGGTGGTGCACCAACAGTTTAGCACTTTTAATGAGAAATACAAGCTTTGGATTAATTTTTAAGCATTCCTTTGGTGTTCAGCAGCTGCTGGGGCTGGAGAGCATGGTGCTGTGCTTCCAGACGCACAGAGCCAGAGGTGGTGCTTGGAGATATGCCTTCAAGGGAGGAGAAAAGAGCAAGAAGTAAGGTTTGGATTCAGAGAAAAGTTGGGGAGGAAGAAATCCATCTGAAGAACTTTTGATAGCATGCAGAAAAGCCACAGGTATTAACCAAGAACAGGCATTTATGGGCAGAGGAGAGGGTGCAGTAACAGTCCCAGTGTCACACTGCTGAGGTTCCTGTAGAGCCAGCCCCATCCCACATGGCTCATGCTTTTCTTAGATCACAGAATATTCTGAGTTGGAAGGGACCCGCAAGGACCATTGAGTCCAACTCCTTAGTGAATGGCCCATACAAAGACTGTGCCCACAACCCTGGTGTAACAAGCATCGAGATCTGACCAACAGAGCCAATCTCAGGGCCACCATGAAAAGCACTTTGTGAGCCTCCCCCTGAGGCAGTAAGGCCTAAGCTGTGCAATGGCTATGATGCTGTGGCAGATGCTACATTTTCCAGGCCTGGGCAGAATTCTCCAGTCTGCATTCCCTGAGAATGGGAGGCCACATGCTGACCCTACATCTGAAGCCTTGCATGGGTCCAAAGAGGTCCTCCTCCACCAAGGAGGCTCAGCCTGCCCCAGGAAGCCCTTAAAGAAACCCACGATGGGGTTGCTGCTGAAGAAGCATGGGTCTGGATGATGAAACAGATGATCTTCTGAGCTTCTATCTGTTCCTCAGCTCTCAGGAGACAGAGCATAAATATAATATCACAGAAACTTTGCATGCCACCTGCAGAGGCTGGGGACACCCCCATGTCCTCCAAAATGGCCTCATCTACATCTTATGATTTGCTGACAAGAGGAATGAAAGGAAGCTGAGATTGCAACAATTTTCATGCGTTCCCTGGGCACCGTCACAGAGGCTAAGCAAAGGAAATACACTAACAATAAAGGGAAAATGTTTTGCTTATGATATTAACATGTTTAAAGCAGCAACAATAGTATAGGTTCCAATCTTATATAAAATTTTGATGAACTGCCAGTTTTTAAAGTGAAAGAAAAGTTTACAAGAACTACTCATGGTATTTATTAAAAGCACATCTAGGCTCAAGCACTGATATTCAAAATGGTTGAATTTATGATCACATTAGTTAACTCAAGTTCAGATGTGTGAATTAATGACTGAGCTGTGAATTACTTAAAATATACTTGGAAAGCAACATGGGTTTGCAAAGGGGAGAAAACAATTGATGGACATAGCAAACACTGACTCTAGAACATGAACTTGTGAAGAGAGGGGAGGTTCCCACCTTTAAAACCATATGCCCCCAAAGGTTAACTTCTGGTACCCTACTGTATATTTCTTCATCATTCCCTTTCTCCCCTTCCCCCTCCCAAATATTATTTCCATTAGTAGTGAATGATTGAAGATAACCTATAACACATTTCCTAGGAAACAGAGAACCCTACCAGCTTCATGGCTGTTCTGGACAGGAGAGGAAGTTGCTTCCTGTTATATCTTGAGTCTAGATACAAAGGGGCATCACACTCAAGATTGCAGTTCTTAAATTTGAGACAGGAAAAAGAGGATGAGAGGAATTCACAGCTTTAGTCTGAATAAAAAATAAGAGAATAAGTGTAACCTGCATAAACTATCTTACAGCAAGTGGGTCCAAAAGGAGATACCAATGCCTCATGGCTGTGGAAAATGTGAGTTCAGGTCTTTGCTGCCCAAGAAGACAAGAGGTGCTGCTCAGCACAGAGCAGTGCCAACAGGCAGGATCCTCCTGAAGTGTGTGCTCACTAAGCCCAGTCTGCTGTGCAGTGCATGACTGTGGTAACTGCAAGTACATCATAACAGAAATAAAAGGGCAGGGGAGAACAACTGCTCATGGCAGGATTGGGCTGAACTTCACTCCTGGGGAGGGGCAGCCCTGGTCTAGTCCTATGACAATGCATAGTAATGGTCTCTATAACCTTTACTGGAATAGGACAACCTCATACTTCTTCCCTTCATGGGATGCCTTGACCATGTAAGTTCCAAATTAATGCTTACATTGCCATGACACAGAACATGACATTTAGCCTGGTTGGTCCTTACTCATTGGTCTAAGGGGAAAAAAAAAAAAAAAAGAAAATAACTTCTACTTATATCCCTCCTGGCAGTCATTTCTCCAAACAGAGCTCTGGTAAGGACAACCCCACAACATCTTCAGGCACTCCAGTGGTTCAGCATCCCAGCCATAAGGAAGCTTTTCCAAACAAATGACTTGCAACTTCCTTGCTCCAATTTTATCCCATTATCTGTGTGTTAAGCATCACAGGTATAGAGAAGAAACTACTTCCTTATTCTTTTCAGTACATTTCCTGTATTTTAAGACCCTTATAATGCTTTTACTTCCTCCTTCACTTGTCTTCCCACTATCTTTGTCCATGGAAGGGACAGTACCAGATCTTTTAGCTACAACTCACAGTTTATAATTTGTAGATCTCTGATCATACTTATTTTTTTCCAGTGGACTGATAGGGGAATAATTTTTTCCACCTTTCTTGAGGACAGAAGCCACAATATCCAAGTTCACACAAATTTCCTCTTGAATCAATGAAAATATATTAATTCTCTCAGAAATGTAACAACTTCAATAGGTTCAACAGAAAGGTCACACTCCTCCTTCATCACACGGACATACTGTGTAGCCTAATACTGAGAATCTTCTCCTTTGGGATAAATGAACCTAGTCTGACTCTCATTGGGTAAGCCTGGCATCTGACCTTTGGCATCCTGCATCCATGCCCTGACAGACAGGGATCAGAGAAGGGTAGAGGGGACAATTCCTTTCCCTTCTGTTTTTGTTTCAGTGCTGGCTTTGGCTGGGGTAGTTAATTTTCTTCACAGTGGCTGTTTTGGGTCTGTGCTGCACACAGGGTTGATAATACAGAGATGTTTTTGTTACCACTGAGCAATGCTCATACAGAGTCTAGACCTTTTCTGCTTATACTGCCACAATGGCAAGGGGGCAGGGATATGTGGGAGACTGGGAAGAGACACAGCTAGGACAGGTGACCCCAAGTGACCAAAGGGATATTCCAGACCCTGTGACATCATGCTCAGGATATAAACTGGGGGAAAGAAGGAGGAAGAGGGGGGTATTTGGAGTGATGGTGTTTGCCTTCATAGGTCACCGTTAGACATGACAGGACCCTGATCTCGTGAAGATGGCTCAACACATGCCTGCCCCTGGGAAGCAGTGACTTAAGAGTTTGGTTTGTTAGCATGCACAACTTTTGCTTTCCCTTTCCCTATGTTTATCTCAACCCACGAATTTTCAAGCTTTTACCCTTTTGCTCTTCTCCACAGTCCAACTCTGCTAGGGGATGGAGCAGCTGTGTGGTACTTGGTTGCTGGCTGGGGTTAAACCACAGTATCCATACGGGACTCAGTCCTGTCACAACTAAGGCAGCTCTCAACAAACTAGCAGGAGATGTGGTGGTGCTCTGGGAACATGCTAAAATAAATGTAGACGACTGTGGTTGTAGGCAGGAGGTTGGGAAGCTCCTAATGTAGATCTCTGGCATGCAGTGTAGCACTTGGGTACCCCCATGGTTGAATAAACTGTAACATGGTTATTACAGTTTAAGAAGCTGAGCTGCTAACTGATGGTGGCTCAGGCTCTTCCATCTCCTTGGCCCTGGGAGAGACCTGAACACTGCACTACAATTGTACCCAGACCTCAGCACTACTTTGGGTCCACCATGTCCATTCATGCAGGGCAGGGAGCTAAAAATAATCAACCTTTCCCAAATCAAGGACGGACAGTGCAGCTGAAAATTAAGAGAGTAGAAGCTGAGTAGAAGCTAAGTAGAAAGCAAAATAAAACATTTGAAGAAAGAAAAATCAAAACAACTTTCTGTACTGACACTTTCTTTTAAAACTAAAGACAATTATCATGTAGCAAACCTCAACTACAGAGAAAAATATTTTGTTGGGAACTAATTAAAGAAATAGCCAGTTGTTTAGCTTCTCATAGATAAAGGAGCATAAGCTTTGAAACAGAAGTGTTTGCATTATGGTTTTGAAAATTCTCTGAAGACAGGTGAGCTTTAGTCTGTTAACACTCTTCCTTTGACAATTAAATGTCTGTTCAGATGTCTTTTTTCCTTTTTCATTCTTCTTATAAAACAAGTCGCTGGTACCTCTTAACAGCAGGTACCTCTTCTCCCTTGCTTAGAGCATGGGGTAGTGTGTTGCTGTGTATCACAACCATGAGCACAGGTCATCCACTGAACCACTGTACAGGTTGGACAGATATCAAAACTGGCATGAAATAGTGTTTAGTAAATGAAAAGCAACCTGCTGGCACTGCATGCCACATCAACTCCCCAGGATTACATTCTAACCAGACCTTTCTCAGGCACAAGGTGGATCAGCACTGTGTCCTTGACAAGACGACCTCTGGGTGCTGCAGAGGGATGCCAAGTCCCTTTTAGGAAGCTAATCAACATCTTGGTTCAGCAAGAGGGCACAATGACAGTAACCACTGCCTCTCAATCACTTTAACAACCCCACATCCTCTGCCCAGGAAGGGATAGCCCATCCTGAAGAGCAGGAGTGACTAGACTATGCATGGGCTCCCATGGTGTGCACTCAGAGCTGGGCACTCTTCCTGGGGACAGCTTGGGCCTGGCTTCAGAAGCAACTTCTCTGCTCTTCTCACTCTACCCAGCAGCCTGATGGGAGCTGTGAACCCATGCAACCACAAGTGATTTTTTAGAGCTCTACTAGTTTGGACTACAGGGTCTTTCTTTCCATGCTTCTCACCAGCCCCCCACACAGCAGGCTTTTAAGAGCCAGTTACACTCTTGACAGCCCTTCTGTCAAATCAGGTCCAGGGTGTTGGCTAAGATCAGGGATCACAAACTTCCTCCTCTCCAGCAGAAAAACTGTGGGTGCCCAGAAAAATAGCACTGGATGTGCTGGCATTGACTGTTTGCCACCATGTAAGAATGGCTGTTGACTGCAGTTGACCCAGTGAGGTTTATTTAGCATCTCCAGCTTTAAAATAAGCACACATGCAGATGAAATTATCCCTGCTTTCCATAAGACAGATAAACTCAATCTATGCCTCGTGGAAGAGGATGGGAATTTTAACCAACTCTCTGAAGTACAAGTATTCCATAGAGACAACATTATGTGGGAAAGGGGAATCAATTTTGACTAATCTCTCTTCCACTGTCATGCTCCTTTGCAATTTTCAGTGCAACCTCAGATATCAGATGCATTCTCAAGAGTCATGAGAATTGTCAGTGCAAATATATTTAGCCATATCCCTTTGGGTAGGTGGGGGAGGAAAGAAACCCCTAAATAGCTGTAAGATAACAATTACTGCAAACATATTTGCTTAGAGAAAGTTTAGTCAGAGTTCAAAGTCTTTGGCAGCTGGATGGCCAACAGCCAGCTTCTTCTCAAGCTATCCCTACAAACCTTTACTCTTTGAGGAGTGTGCTCAGAAGAGAAATCCCTCTGCTTTCCATAGGTCTTCTCCCTATGCTCTAAAAACTCCTCAGTCTAAAAGAAATTCCTAAATAAACAGCAAATTACTTGGACATCTCTTCCCTCTTCCACAAAAAAAAAAAAAACAAAAAAAAAACCCCACAAGTCAAATCCAAGCCCTCCATGACAGATACCATGTTTTAAATAGGAAAAGGGAAATTCTCACTATTCATGAGATTGCAAAGAAATCAGAAACTTCACAGCTCTCCCAAATGAGTGAAAATGCCCTGGCTTTCATTCAACTGCACTGTTAGTGGGAGTGAGGAGAAGTCTCCCACACAGCCACAGGAGAAAAGTGTGGGATTCAGACTGAAAAAGTAGCAAGGGGAGGATGTGAACACTGTTAAAAATAAAACTTATCAGACAACAATTGAATCGTGAGAATGTTATCTGGTTCAACAGGAGCTTGAAAACAAATAGGCATTTCAAGAAGAGGGGCTCCAGCAAGGTAAATAACTTCAAAATAGCAGGAAGTGACCAATGAAATGTGCCAAGCCAAGGGCAACCAAAAAAGGTCTCTCTAACAGCAGAAGACAGTTATGGATACAGATTTCAATGTCACCCCACATGCAGCTGCATGGCACTGCACCCACCCCTTGCATCCCTAGCCACAGTGAGACACAAGACTGAAGAGATTTGCACAGGACAGTGTTTAACATGACCCAGTGTTTATTGACTCCTGCGCCTTTTTTTTAATAGTAACAGGAACACAAAATGTGATGTGTGGTAAAATACTACTATATGAATCCAATGCAAAGTGCCAGCATTGTTGACCAGCATACAACCTGACAAGAGAAAATGTAGTCATAACTCACTCTCAGATATCTGCTGGGAGTACATCACAGTCAAAGTAGAACTAGTCATTTGCCTGCAAATAGACACATTTTCTTCTAGATGCAAGTGGTGTTAGAGCCAGCTATTTTGCAACAACAAGAAATACATAAAATATATTCCAACATTTAAAAAAAACCACAGGACTAAAACTGTTTAAAAATAGAGAGGAAAAAGAGTGGAACTTCTTAGACACTACTTTTTAGAAGTCATTCTTCATAGAACCAGAAGTAATCTAGAGAAAAAGATTTATTAGAGACTACTTTGCTCAAAAGGCCAGCGGTCACAGGTTTAAGAATAAAACCAGTCTCTTGATTTTCAGCCCAGTCTCCTGGCCTTTTTTCCTCCCTGCGCAACAAAAACCTCCTGTTGAAAATTGCAGCTTAGTGGCTCCGCATGTTTTTCCCAAACAATTGAAAAGGCAACCATGTTTTTAAAAGAGCCATCAAAAACTTGCATGATATGACATGCACATGCAGCATGAAACATCTCCACAGATATGAATAATGAAGGCACGTTACCTAAAGATTAAAAAAAAAAAAACCCAGAATTTTTTGAGGATTCAAAGTTAAATGCCTTAAAGAAAGCATTCCTTTTCACAATTGGCTAACAAGTGCTGTTTAGTCATTTGATTCAAATAGTTTGCTATGAAGACAAGACACAAGGAAAAAATCTCTTTGAAATACCCTCCCCACTGCAGAAGCCTGCTTCCCTTACACAGACAATTTCATTCTTACAGAGCAGTTTGCAACAATTCTAGAGACAGGCAAGAGAAATCAATGTAGGAAACATCACACCTGTGTATTCCTACATGACAAACACTCCCTACACCCCAGCCCAATTAAACTATAGCTTCTTCAAGGAGATCATCCCACTGGAGACAGAGTAGAGACCTGAAACAGAAGACTGAGGAATTGGTTTCAAGCTCTCAAGCCCTCAACTTTTTTTGCACTTGATTATGAGTGCTAATAAAAACACTCTGCCACAGAGTAATTGCTCTGTCTTTTGTATATGTAACATATTGCAAGATATTTACAAAAAAGAAAATATTTACTTTATTTATGATAAATGTGACTATACTGCTCCATGTGCCTTCCACCACACATGTTGCTGACCACTGCAGAAACCTGGTAGCAGCAACAGTGATAACTGAAGTACCTTCCTTTTTCAGGTCTTACACAAAGCTTTTCCTCTTCTATCACACTGTTCTTCCACTGTTCCAGGCTCCAGTAAGATGTGTACTAACAATGCTTTCTAGTTCATCTTCAAGGTTACAGTTTCTAGAGGCAAAGCAATATTTGCTCGGCTCCGTTTTATCTGGTTTTCCTCTTTTTAAAATCATGTAGGAGTCGCAAATTTATGTGCCATTATCAACTTTGCATAGTAATACAACAGGTTGTATTCCATCACTTTCTCCAAATAGTAATGCTGTCTTTTCCAGCACCTCTCACATTTCAAAATGTTATCTCTCACTCTCAAGGAAGAGCCCAAACTCTTTCACCTCCCACATGAACATTTCAGAACGAGAATTTCAAGTTATCACTAAGTTTTCTTCAAGTCTCAGGGGTTACTTAGAAGCAACTGTGGTAGAATATTGCTCTTCCTAACATTAAAGGACATTTATCATGTTCTTTGTCTTTTTCTAGTCTTGAGTTGTAAGAACATGAGTCACACATGTTTCCTCATATTCCTCTCTTAGGGAGCACAGTGCTCAGGCCTATAAGGCCATAGCTGGATCTCTGGAAGAAGCCAGAGAGAATAAGGTTTCTTAGCACTGCTGCATTTACATTCTGCATTCATGGACAGGCTGAAGGATGCTCAGCTTTTCTTTTTAAGATACCAAACGGCTTTAAAAAAAATACCCCATTTTCTATTATCATTTTTTATGCCATGAAAGTTATTTCTTTTCTGTCCTATGCAGCTGTTACCTTTCTGTCACTGGCATTTAATAGTTGCCATTGCACGCTACTTTTCCATTCCCTAGCTCAAGTGCAGCCCCATCACAGCACAACAACACAGCAGAGTGTGGGGAAGAGGTGCAGGGGCCAGCAGTTCAGACAGACCACCTTTGCCATCATGGGCAGGTGGCACAGGAAAATATGGGACACTGAAAGGGGCATCTATTTGGAACATTTAATAGGTCTGACATACACACTGACAGCATGAGATAAAAATGAATGCGAGTGTATTATGTTGAGAACAATTAGTGTGAGTGATAAATACATCCACTGCCAGCTCCCAGCTTCATTAAGAGCTATTCTGAATTGCATAGTAAGTGCTGGTTGTAGAAGTTTAGACAGATTAGAAATAATGATGAGTCCAATAAATTTAAAAATATAATGGAGAAAATAAAAGTGCACTTTGCCACTGAATAAGTCTGATCTCACAGCTTGGGCACAGCAGTGGTAGTTACCTGGCATCACTGAAATGGACTGACTGAAACGGAACTGCTGTTTCATTCAAATTACACATGCGTGCAAAATTAAACAAGTTGTGTTTACTAAGAATATGCAGCATAAAAATCACGTCTAAGTTACCCATTATTTATCATATATTTGTCAGAGTGCCAGACATATAATTTCCTTTCAGATTCTTATCTATGTCACACAGAACATAGCAGATGGAGAAGTCACAAAGCAAGCACTTCTCTACATATCACTGGCCTTAAGGGCCAATGCACTGTGTGCCATAAGCCTTCCAAGTTTACCAGACTTTTGGGAGAAAATAGCTGTTTCACCAAACTGTGAAAATAGAAAACATACAACCCATCCTGCTCAAAACAGAAAAAACACAGTTTCATGAAGTTGTGAACAGATACATAACTACTTTCCCCTCGATTCTGGCACAGAAAGGGCAGTACAGCTGCACAGCTAGAACATGCTTCCTGAATAGCAAACAAAAGACAGAAAATGCAATGACTGTGTAGACAAATATCTGGAAAGTCATGTTACTGAAGAGAGCAACCAATGTTCTGCAAGCAAAATGATGAACAACACATCAACAGGTCCATTTGGGACAGACTAAAATGGCACTCTACTAATATCCAATTTAATTTCCCATGTCCAATATCTCTCTGTGCCCATTAGTAGTCTGCCAATTGATTTTAAACTTCCAAGGCTTCTTCCCATTGAACTAGAACTTTTTTCCCCCCATAAAGTGCAAATAAGACTCAGTTTTTTACCACTAGTTCTAATGACCATTATCTTAATTACAAGAGTGATCAAAAGCCAACTGGCTGAGCCACTACCACTAGGCTTGAGTATCAGATACTCTTTTTGTTTAACCCTGCTTATTGTTTCCAGCAAAAAGCAAAGAGCAAACAAGTCTTTCTTCTACCAGATGCAGCATGACAGGAGGCTGCCTTAAGTACCATCAGCATAAGATGCACATCCTAGACACAACCACTGCACTCTTGTGCATAAAATGTTTTGCCCTGATTTGCTGGAAATTGAAGTCATCTTTGGGACCTTATTTCCTCACAAAGAGTTCATGAACAGTTGATTAGTCTTCATTAAGAGGTGCTTCTCTCTTCCTCGCATCTACATTAAAAAGAAGCAAGAAGTGGTTAAAACAGGGGGTTCTGACTGTACTCATCTGAAAATTCAGAAACAGAAAAAAGTTGGTTTGTTTTCAATGGACAACACTTTCCATTTCAGAATCATGGCATGAATCCACTATGTGGACTCAGCTGCTATATGGCACCACAGCATGTTAACAAGAACAGTCACACAAAAATCTCGTACATTTGTCATATTCAGATTGAAGCTGATTCATGCAAAAATCAAGTAGCCCCATAAACTCTGAGACCCCAGATCAGTGATGCTTTCCACCACCTCTTGGCCCCCTTTTTCATGATCCTCTTTAAGGGTGAAACCAGCATTTGCTTTGCATACAAGCTACAGAGATGACAACAGTCTGTTCTGAAAATCTTTTGACTAATCACAACTTTGCCCGGCTGTACACATTTTTAAAAAGACAAGTGCTCTCCACACTGTATTTTGTGGAGGCAGCCCCCGAAGACCAGACTTGAAACTGCTCTGAACAGCAAACTGTACATAATAGTCCCAGGTAGGGTGCTGGAACACATCTAGACAACTCGGTCTGTGACTCATATGCTGTTACTACAGCAGCAAGCAGTGTGGCTGCCATTAGAAAGCTGTGTCACCTCTTTGGGGGCTTCTGTCCTTTACTAATACAGAAGACAGATCCTATTCATTCACAACATTTGGAGAACACAATCATTAAACTGTTGGTGAAAGTCTAAACAGGGTAATAAATAGGGTTTGGAGGAAGCAAAATATACCTCCCAAAGGAAAAAAAAAAGAAGAGCTGACTCCCTGTGACTGGGGTGGTCACTCAGGGTAGAAAAAAAAAAATCTCAGGCATTTGGGACTCAAATAAGAAGTTGCCTTTCCCATTCTCCCCATTTTTTCATCAGGGATTCTAGGGCCAGGCCTGATCTGTCACAACTTCTCCACTTTGCATAAAATAACTGACTTGCAATTAGAGTTGAAAAAGCTTTCTAAAAATGCATTACATATGCTTGTAGCTACAGAATCACTTCTGGTCTGTCTCTGACTTTGGAATATCAAAACACATTAAATTCTTTCTGGTGAACATTTATTAAAAAATCATACCTGTTAAGTTCCTGAACTTCTTTTTGGCTTCTGCTCTTTCTTCGGCATCAAAATACCACACAGTCATGGCATATCTATGAAAGAAAGAAACCTTGCATTTCTTTCCACTTTTGATATTAAAATATAGCACTGGCGTTTTATGCTCATGGAGAAAGCAAAAACAAAACTGGATTAGTAGACTAAAATAGTAGAATGAAAATTACATATCTTTATAGGCAAACAGACAGCATTTTAGTGTGTATTTTAACAAGTCATATAGAAATATACGTGAGAATTTCTGCTGGAGGCACAAAAGAGAGCACAGCCCCTAGTAACAGAGGGCAACAGTAGTTTCCAGACCTTTGCACATTTGTCTGTTCTGGGATGGCTGTAGGCAGCCTGGGGGCTACCCTGCGTCACATCAGCTTTTCAGAGCTTGCTGACAGATGATAGCCCCAACAATCCCTATAGTGTTACAAGGGCAAAAGAATAACCCAGCACCTCCCACCTAAATAGCTATGCCCAGCGTGGAAGATTTCTCCTGTCAATGGTTAAGGGCCTTTTTTTTCCAACACATGAGGAAATTAGTTTGCTCCTCTTTACTTAATGCAAGAATTCCCAATGACTCAAAACCAGGAAAGTCACTCAACATCTGTCTAATTTTTATGCACATGTATTTAAACATGATGGTCATAATTTTGGAGAAAAATATTGGTAGAAGACATGCTTTGGGCTTTTTCCTAGCCAAAAACCAATATTAAATATGCTACTTACCTGGTTGCATAGGAAGGCTGGACTTCATGTGGGTTCCTTCGATCTGACCAAAAAAAAAGTAATCGGTCAAAAATCGGCTCAACATCTGCTACATAGGACTTTCCTTCTGGGAATATTCGAAGAATTCCACCATGCAGCTGAAAGAAAAGGAAAGATTCTTTTTTGCACATACAGTCACATATTCACATGAAAAATTACTTACTTCCCCCTCCTCCACACCTAACAAATGGGGAAAAAACATGTAATAATAAACATGACAGGTACATGGCAACCCTGGAAAACCTCTCTGTGTCTCTTGGCCACTTTCATTTTACCAAACAGCTTGTAATGTTTCAGCATAAGCTTCTGTCTAAAGGAAATTAACCAAGATAAAGGTAACACCAGCCCTGCAGCAAACACTGAGAAACTTGTGAGCTTCCAGTCACATTTCTAGAACCAGTGAATACCACAGAGCTGCTCTACCTGACCAGGTACATGTTCTACCTACCTGAGATGAGGCTCTCTCCCCAACAATTGTTAGATACTGCTTAAGGTATTCCAGAACCCATACCTGATCTTTTAGTAATTAACTTTTACACCTTGGGAAGAGTGAAGTATGTTTTATTGTTAGATTTGTAGAACTTCTCAAATGATTTATAGATCCCAACCACCATTTTTTCCACTTGAAACACAGCCTGGTTTCTCTACCATATAATTTGTCTTTCCATGTGCCACAGTTTTCAGGAAAAAGGTCTTGGTGATCTGCACACACTCTAGAAACTTCAAATATAAAGAGGAACCCTGCCTCCTCCTGCTGCTGTTAGAGGGCTCTTTGGAGACTTTAATGTTGGATCACAGAGTGCAGGGAAGATGCTGTCAGTGCAGCACCAACCTGACACGGTACCTCCATGCCACATGCAAATCTCAGTGAGAAACTATTAAGTCAGGTTTAAAGCCACATGGTTGTTTTCAAAGCCCAGTATGATTATACTCTTATATTGCACATCCTCCAGCATACATTTATGTAAAATCACCCTACGTAATAAACTCCATCAGTGTCCTGCATTTCAGTTAGCTTTGCTTAGTGCTCACATGGGTGCCTCTCACTATTTGGATAAGGATGCAATGCTTAAAATAAACTGGATATTTGTATTTCCTCCTCATCTCCTCCTTCATTTTATTGCATTGAGATGTTTCACTGCCATACTCTCTGTAACGGGATGTGCCTTTCTACAAGACTGCATTTTTCAATGACATTGCCTCTGTATGTGAGCTTACTTATAGGGGTTCATAGCATTTACATGTGCTTAAGGAACATATGGGCCTAAAAAGAGGCTAGAGAAGCAAAAAACATTGGACAATTTTCAACTGATAACCCCCGTCAACGGTTTGTGCTGCATTACAACAGACTTGCAAAGAGACATCCAGAAATTTTACAAATCCTTCTTTTGCTCCTAATTTAAAGGTATAGCACATTCAAGGCTGACTTAACTACCTTAGAGTAATACAGACAGAAACAAGAGTACCATTCTGTTGAGAGACCCACTGGTGGAATCAAACCCCGTGTTTGTTCCTCTTCCTAAGCCCCACTGCTTCACAAATAAGAAAAGGGAGCTACCTGAGTATCTTCTGCAGGTTAGCCTGAAGTATCAAGAACGATAAAGTCACAAATTTGGGCTGTCATTTTACTCTGCTTCCAGAATCCACTTATTCTGTAGTGAACTGATTTTCTTTTTCTGCTGTTTCCTCTAAACAAAGTGTTAAGAGCATACAGTCCAGTGCTTATAGCTTTGTTCTACAGCAACAAAACAGTATGTATGTAGAATGGGACAGGATGATAAGGAAGCAGTTCAGATTTTTATTTCCAAAGCATTGCCAAAAACACCCAGAAAAAAAAAAATAGATGAAGAATGGACCAGCAGTTCAGAAGTTCATCAGAGTTCACAGAAACAACAGACAGCTCTGAAGCTCTGTTTCCAGAGTAGTTTTTCCTTCCTGTTCTGCCTCAACCCCATGGCTTACTCACCTTGGAGTCCCAGTTCTTATTCAGGTAATAAATACAGGTGATGCAGCGCCCATCACCATTTGGATTGTCCACATGACGAACATACCCAGTTCCATTTCCAGGATAGCAAGCAACCATGGCCTGAAAGATACAGATTGTAAAATCATTAATTGTAAAAGATGCCTACCTTCAATTTTAATTTGATAAGCATCCTCCCACCACCAGTTTGGCTCAGTATTTTTCAGATGATCAATCCAAAACCTAGAGCAGACATCACCTGATGTTATCTTTGCACAAACATCTTTCACAGGACAGCTTAGCCAGCACAAAATTCAAAATTGGAAAATAAATTCATAATTTATTCATAATCCCTTCATAATTCCCAATACACACACTACAACAAAAGGAAAAAAATTAGATTAGAGCACTAGTATGTATGTATTGTACAAGCTTGTCACAAGCTACGTGACTTTGAGGCAGTTTCAGCTGAAATTTGCTTGGGTTTCTACAGATAAGCAGTCATTGCAAAACTGATTTTCCAGTCATAATGAAAGTAGAAAGCAATCCCAGGATGTCATGCTTTACTACCATCACCCTCCTCTATTCATATCTTCCAGTCATTGTCATATACACACTTATGACCAACTCAAAGTGAGGGTCCCCAGGAGGTGCTGTCCATAGAGCAAAGTCTGCAAAAAATTGCAACTCCTTTGTGCTGTGTTTGCACAGGGCAGTGCACGTTTGCTTTCACAGACTGAGCCACAGAACTAACCAAACTATTTTCAGAACACACTTTGCTCTTTGATCATCCTCAGACTTGCTGATACAAACACTTAATTCATGGTTTAAATTTCACCTTGAATGAGGAGGTAAGACTTACATGAATTACTCCAAACCACATGGCAACCAACATCACCTTAAAAGGTTTTTTACAGCAAAAACATATTAAACTTAGCTGACTTGATTAGCAGCCTAAGCAGAATGCAGGCAAGACCAGGTGAGACTGCTGGTAGGGTACTAGATCTTCATCTCAGTTACTCTTCACTACTGGGGCTACTTGGCAGTGATACTGATCACCCCTATATTGCAATAGAAATCTTATTCCCACTCTCCTGACATCTACAGATTTCTTGCCAGTATTTACCAGCAACACTGATGGGAAATGAACTAAATTAAGTTGGAAACTGCAGATAGTGTTCAGATGTGGTATCTGCAGAGATGAGGAGAGAGCAATTACTCTCTCAATCACTCCTCAATCCATGGGCTGTGTTCCCATAAATAAGTTTTGCAGGAAGCACACCATAGGCTCACATTCAGCTCACTGTCCACCAGGATGACCTGAGGGTTCCCAGGCTCCCCTGGGGAGCAGAGATGCTGGCACCCCCAACCTGTCTTTCTGTAAAGGGCTCTTCCTTCCCAGGGGAAGGAATCAGATTTGCCCATGCTTAATTTCACAAGGCTCCTGTTGGCCTATTCCCACAGTCTATCTGGTTTCCTTTTAGTGGCAGCCTTGACCTCAAGGGCATGAAGTGGTCCCCCTCAGTTTGGTGTCTTCTGCACAGCTGGAGAGTGCACCCTGCCATCTGTTTCAGGTTACTGATAAATAAAGGTGTTTAACGTGACAGGTCCCATGACAGATCCCTGTGGTGCCCCATTTGGTAGCAGCCTCCAGGTATATGTCTGCTTGACCATGACCCTCCCAGTCCAACCATACACTCCATTTTTTACCCATCTACTTTTCCATCCATTCAGACCATAAAACCCTAACTTCAGACATAACAGTATTTTACATGCCTGTCCCAGAGAATGAGGATATGATCGCACATCACTTTGCATGACCTGCTCCAACAATCTGATATACACAGTTGGTAATGTAATTGATAGCTGGAGACTGACACTACAGGCTTTGCTAAGAGCAATTGAAAATTTTATCTAGAAACCCCAGAACTCTTGTTTTCTACTTCCAAGCACATGTGACAGGCATGCTCTTCTCATGGGAGAAGACATGGAAGGTACAGGGACATGACAGGCACACGCTGGTTTAATCACAAGGAAATTTTACTGTGCCAACAAACACCAACAGGGAAGCTACTTCCAGCCAGCATAGTGGATCCTTTGAACCTTCTGCTACCAAAAACAAAATCTATCCACAGGTGTCAGCCATGTATGAATGAACTTTCCTCCCCACAACAAGCACCAAAGCAGTGCCTGCAGGCAGCAGTAAGTCACCATGGCCCATTTGCCATACCTCAGGCCACAGATGCCTAGACACTAGTAGCCTGCAGGGTCAGGACGTTATGCTAAACAAAAAAAGCAGGTACTTTTAATTCCAAGTAATAAGCCCTCTTCCATAACACCTGGCAGTTAGGTAGATGCCTCGCTGTAGATCCTATCTGCTCTGTTGTCATTCCGCTGTTACAAATGGCACGAGAGCTGCACTGCATTTCACTATCAGCCTGGTAATGGCAGGAAGGGCCAGTCTAGAGCACAGTGCTTGAAACAAGGTAAGGGCATAAGCCTGGTGGAAACCACCAGTCAGCTGTATCTGCAATGGAATAATGGTCTGAAGGAGCTGTGCCCTCACTGGTGAGGATAACTGGAATGGGGGAATGCATGAGGTGGGTTACTAGCACACTACATCACACAAGTGCGCCTTCACCCATCCCACACGCAATGAGCTGCATTAGGTCTAAAAATTAAAATAGTAACCTTTTGCAAAATGGAGTTTTCATACACTGGGAAGCACAACCCTGGTGCCCCTGAAGCTGTTCCATCACTCCCCTCCTCAACTGAACAGGGACAAAGAAAGCGTAGCGAAAGGCTCACGGGTTGATAAGGATAGGGAGAGATCATTCAACAGTGACTGTCACAGGCAGAACTGACTAGACATAGGGAAACTAATTTAATTTATTGCAAATCAAATCAGAGTAGGATAGTGAGAAATAAACCCAAACCTTAAGATACCTTCCCCCCTACCTCTCCCTTCTTCCCAGGCTCAACTTCACCCAAGTTCTCTACTTGGCCAGCAGTGGGTCCATCTTCTAGCCAGCTGGCATTGGCTCTGCCAGACATAGGGGAAGCTTCTGGCAGCTTCTCACAAAAACAACCCTGGTAGCTTCTCAGTTACCAAAATCTTGCCCTGCAAACCCAGCACATCCGGAGAACTAAGAGTACAAGGAGACGGGGCAGCAATACTGACAGTGGGGCAGGGAGGAGGGCTGTGCTGCGAGCTGGGTGCAGCACAGCTGCTGCCAAGGGCACGGGCACCTACGTGGCCAGTGAGACCCAGAGCCCAGCTCAACATATCAGAGGGACAATGCTCGATGGGACTACAACACTGTTGACCAATAATACCTCATTTAAAAGTCAATGTACAGCACAAAATTATGGTGGCCTTAAGTCTTTCTTTGGAGCACGGACATTGCTCCAAGATTACTGAACTGCCTAAAAAAATCAGTCCAATATTACTACTATTTTTAATGCCACAAACAAAAAGCTACTGAACAGCAGACTGAAGGGCAGATCATAAAAGGGATTTAGGTGCTTTATTTATTATGGAAATCTAGGCAAAAGGCCAGAGTTTTCCCCGGCCTCCCCCACATAATATGTTCACTTAGCAGAACATGTGCTTTGTCTCCAACACTGATGCATAATTTATTTATTTACAGTGTGCACCTTTTCCAACTGCAACACTCCATCCCTGGAGATTAAGTGGAACAATTCCCACAGAATCCTAAAGCACAGGCCACACTATAGTTAACTTTCAGAAAGGCAAAGAGAAATAAGTTTTCTAGTAGCAGCAGCGAAAGAAGAAAAGCAGAAGTGAAATATCCTTTTTCCTGGCACAGCGAATATTTGAATGAAACCTTAAACAATGAAGGGAAATCATTCTGGTCCTCCTAGAGACTGTTGAAACGATATCAAGCTTTATCAGAGCAATGGCTGGAACAGCTCCAGAGCAGATCATGCCCGCCTCAGCAGGGACTCCAGCTGTTAGCAGTACTTTTGGATTCGTTTAAAACAAACAAGAAACAGGAGATGAGATGCGTGACCCAGACTTAATTTAGGTAATTTGTGAACACTGGTATTTGCCAGCTTATTGCATGGTCTAGTTACAAAAGCCAGAGGCTCAATAACAATAATCAAACCATTTACCAGGTGTGCACGTGGAATGTTAGTAAAAAATGTTTCCTACACTTTTGGCTATTGTGTCCAGCAAACTCCATTTTTGGAAGCAACTCCTCTCTTCATTAACCAACTCCAAACCTAAACTTAATCAAACTAACTATAGCAGGCAATAATGAGCAGGAATGTACCTAAGTTTTTCAATACCATCTCTTACAATGGCTGTTGGTTGGCTCAACTTCCTAGAGCAAGCACTCAAAATTTCTCCAATACTCCCCTTTTCTAAGTTAAAGAAGAGTTAGTTTTACACAACAGCTGAATGCTTAAAAATTGATATCCAGATGCATGCCTTTGGAGTGACACATACACACCACCATATGAAGACCAACGCTCCAGCAGTCAGGTCAACAGACATAAATTAAACCCTACAAAACTTGGAATTTGAAAAGCAAATCATCAAGACTAAAGCTTCTGCCTTGTTATTTTCAGGGATGTTAGCTTTCCCGGGAGGGTGCAAATCAACCACAAGTTAAACAAGCAGCAATTACCAGGTTTAGTAAGGACCCAGGAATCATCAGTAAATTCCACGCTGCACAGAAGCTTGCAAAAATAAATTATCTATCATTCAGTCTAAGTATTACACTCAAGTCAGCCAGAGAAATATGCAAGTCAAACTGCAAGACACTGTCAAAGTTTGAATGCTGATAAAAAACAACTGTCCATTGAGAGGATTTTTCCCTGCTTCCCTGTGCTTCTAGCAAGCAGAAAAACAAATTCTCTTTAGCTGATGGCCAGGATCATGCTGTGAGACACAATCTACAAAATAAGCAGTGCTAGAGCAGCCTGATACTTGGAACAGAGTATTTCAGAGAGAAGATGTCTAAGTGGAAATGAACAGTGCTGAATAGGAAGCAGTGGTGACACACAGAAGAAGCAGCTCCCTGTGCTCCCTAGCAGATTATATAGATGGTATTGTAACCCCATACTAATCCTGTATTTTTCTCTCAGAATTAGTATGATCTTTGCAACCAGCAGGGAAAATCCTGACCTGTGCAACATAATCCTGCCAACACCAACCACCCTTGCAGATTAAGCTAAAGACTCCACAATATGCTTTTCCATTTTCTGTGCCAGATTTTTACAGTATATTGCTGAAAGCAGCTACTTTTGATCCCTTTTATAGATAATCTCTGTGTACAGCTTGGACATCAGACAGGTATATTCAAAAGTTATGTGCAAAGTTGGTTGAAAGGTTCTATATAGGCACAAAGCAATGCTGATCTACAATATCACTATAATGGTTGTTTAGAAAACCAAGGTATTAAGAAGAATTAGCAGTGCTGTAGCCATTGCAGCTTTCACATATGTTTTTATTTGGCAGCATACTTCCCAAAATTCAGCCCAATATGTGGTTCTCAGTTCTGAACCTGAGGTCAAACAAAAATCAATTTTGACCAGTCCTCCAGGAAATGAGGACTACCAGGGTTCACTTGACTTAGTTTTGAATGCATATTGTGCTCAACCTGATTCTACTTCACAGATGTGCACAGTCTTCACATCCAGGAAAAAAAAACAAAAAGGCATCCAGCATGTTCTACATTAAAAGAACATGAGTAGTCTGACATTTCATGATCAAAGACAAGAGATTCTCAGTTGAGGCTTGACTGACACACAATCGCTATGGGGTGTTTCTTAAGTAATTTCTTATTGCACCCAAGTGTTTTCTGCCACACAGCTTATAATAGTTAAGTATAAAATACTCATGAACATTATTAAATTATTAGTTTGTTTGAATTTACGGAAGTTAAAATATTCAACTGCTATACTGAAGCATGAACTGGGACCTGGTCTAACTTAATACTCTACATAGATGGGAAGGAACAGAGGGAAGAAAATTATGTTGAAACACCAACAAATCAGAGACATTAGCTTACTGCCTATTGGAAAAGGAATCACCAGTTCCAAGAGGGAGTAAGATTCTGCTCACCTGAATCAAGCAATACATGAAATGGGCTTCAGTGGCAGCATTGCATGAGAAACTGACCCCTCATTTCTTTAGCAAAATTTGGTTATTGGTCTTCAATCAAATTCTTACTTGTAACGGCATAAAAAAATATCCTGTTTCCACGGATAGCAATTCCACCAGGTGGTGTGGTACTTGCTTGTCCTTGCTTACATGCAAGTTTGATCATCAGATTGAGATATTCCAGGAGCTGAAACTTCATCTCTCCTTTTCTGTCTTTTGCATGCACCATTGTAGCTTGCTTGTTGTTTGCAGGTACATGAAAGCACTTTTTAAAAGAATTTTTTGAGAAAAAGCCTGAGGGTGGAAATTGTGGGAAAGGCTAGTCTCCCATCTTCAGGAAAAAGATACTAAGACACTGGTTTATTTTTGCTTACCAACCAAAAGTCTATTATTACCTGATAATAATCTGATTACCGTAAAATGGAAAACTGCTCCTGCTTGTTAAATTTCTTCTAAGAACTAAGGGTAGAAACAAAGAGCTACCCATGAAAGCCCTGTTCATGGATTACCTTCATTCCACACAGCTGCAGATGACTGGCATCTTATCTAGTTGTAGCTCAAGGAGCCCCCAGTAAGCTTTCAAATTTTGTGGAATGTGTCTGTAAGGAAACCAGATCACAGACTGATGCTGCTTTAAAAGTGAGCTCTCTGTTAAATGAATCTGTGATGAGGTTTAGGGAGCTTTCCTAATGATTGGCAACAAAATTTAGTTTTTCACAGCCTACTAATATGAAGGACTGTTTCAGCCTGTGACTACTATTTTTTAATTTTTCTCAAGAGAACACACACTTAGAAATAAATCTGGATGCCCTTCAAGTCCAAGCTGGCTGCCAGAGCAGAGCCATTGTGAAATGGGAAGGCAGAAAACAGCCGTGCCTCACGTGTAGGCAGTGGCCACCTGTCAAGAGAACATGGAGCATTTGCAGACCAGCCTTTGGAGACAGCAGTGAGTTCTGCTGAGCTGTTCCATTGCTGGATACTTCCTGGGATCCTACAGGATCCTAAAGTCAAGGGGCAATTCAAAAACTCTGGAAGGATCTGACCATGGAAGAAGTCCTCCAGGTTCCCAAGGGTAAAAGAGCCACGGGCATTCATCTACTACTGTATACAGTCTATATTGCTCACATTTTTTTTTAAAAGCCACGTAAACTAACACTGCTTTCAGACCACCACCCAAATTCTCTATTCAACCTCTGGGCACAGCAAGGAGAAAACAACACTGAAAGTTAAGGAACAAATCTGAAACTGCCATAGGATCACAACTGCCCTTGCAGTGAGCATCTCTGCCTGTCATAATAATTAAAAGAATTAACCTCCTTTCTTGTATGCCTAATTAACCTATGTAAGTCTTTGTGCGTGTCAATGAACACTTTTCTCCGGTACTGCATGTGCTTCTCTCATCTTCTGCAAATGCATAAATCAGGCTAGATTTTTATTTCACATCCTGGTCTGACCTAAACCTACGCTTTGGTCTGTGCTGTTACTGGGTCGCCGTGCCTCGCACGCACACAGCGGCACCGCCGCTCCAGAAGCGATTAGCGTGCTGTGAAAGAGCAGGCATACCATCACGGCAGGACCCCAAATTTAAAAGGCTATTGCCCGTGAATTAGTTCAGTCAAGGATATTCAGATTAAGTCTCCAATTAGCAGCTGTAAACATGCGCAGTGCACCGATGTATCAATAAAGGCTGCTCAGTTTAGAGAGACCGCCCGCCCCTGCGCCTCGGAGCCCTGGCTCGGGGCCAGCGAGATGATGGCTTAACGACAGTGCTACGTGCGGAGCGTGAGGCGATCGGCGATCAAAAGCGAACTTCACTCCAGAGTGCACTTGAGAGACAGGCTGCGGAGGGAACAGGGGAAACCCACACAGGCAGCGAGCACACAGCCGCTCAAGACACCTCCCGGCGCTCCTTCTCACTGGGCTGTCCCTCCCTCCCGTGCTGCCAGTACAGGAACAGAGCCTTATATCACACGCTTTAAAAAAAAAAAATACTGTCGAATTACATTTAGGATTAATTTTGCCTTTGGTGAAGCCCTCTTTCATCACCCAGAAAACTTTCAGTCTCCTCCTCTCCCCAAAGAACCAAACCTGGCCAAGCTGCACTAATGAGAAAGCATCCCAAGCAATTGATGCAGATGGAGAAAGCATCCCCTGTAATGAGCCCTGGGGGACATCGTGACAAGCACCACTCCCTCAGAAAGGCAAATTCATAAATAAGTGCAAGCTCATTAAGGAAATCTGTAAGGACTGTCCCTGTATGTTCAGTTTCTCAGCAGGGAATAACCAGCACAAATATCCTCTGAGGAACATTTCTCATCTATGGGGTAGAAAGACAGTCTCTCAGTTCCTGAAATATTCCAGCCTTTCATTCTTCATCAGCACATCAGATCTTTTCAGTTCACTACTAGTCACCCAGAGGATTACACCACTTTTGTTTTGTTCAAAACATTTCAAGAACTGCATATTTTGATGCCCTTGTGCTTGCACTAATAAAGGTCAGGAAACACAGCCACAACATAGGCAAACTTTTGCTGCCGTTGGAGCTGCCAACATCTTTTTCTGATTATTACCCATTTATTTTTAGCCTGTGGGCCCAGGACAAGTGAGCAGCAGTGCCCAGAAGACTTTTATCAGCTCAATTCGGTATGCAGCACCTCGGACACTTCCCGCGTGCCCACCGGGGCAGCCCTGAACATCCTGGCAGGCAGAGGTGATGAGCCAGCACCCTGAAGCAGTGTGCCAAGGGGACAGGAGGCCCCAGCTGCCAAGAACAATCCTTCCTTGAGGCCACCACCCAGCACGCCTCTCGTGATCCTGCATGATCCACCACACTAGAGGCAGCACCACACTGGGGGAAATGTTTTCCTTTGCCCCCTTTGGCCCAGTGAAAAACACCCTTCACTGCCAGAGAGGAATGCAGGGTTCAGAGAAGCACATCACACTTGGCAGGTACCCCAAATATGCCTCAAGGGTCCTCCCTCTCATGTACGTCTGGGCTTCTGAGGCTGCTAAGACATCACTGCGCTGCATAAACAGAGAGATCAACATTCTTAAGTGCTTGTTATCACAACAGTACCACCAAATTAATGCTAATTGATGAGACCAGTTATGTCCTATGTTAATTTTGGAAGGAAGCCATCTCACTCACTACCCGTACCTTTACAGAGGATCTTGCCTAGACAACAGTACCCTGCATTAAGATTTTGGATGAATATTTAAGGGTAAAACCCATTAAAATTATCTATAATAAATTACCATCAGAAATAATTTCTTCTATGGTTCAATAATGTCTAATATTCACCTCTAAGGCTTTGCCTGCATATACAGTTGTACTGGCTCTGTCTATATGTGCACTTTACAGCAGTGCAATCCCCCAGTTAAAGTGGATAGATGTGTTTCAGTGATACGCCATCCTACTGTGCAGGAAGGGAAACAAGATCTTCAGATTCAAGGGAAATTTGTAATAAAAACTGTACACCTGGACTAAGGCTAGGCAATAAAATGTATTGGTAAAAAAAAACCCAAATAAATCTTCCTAAGTGTTTTAGTGCCTTCCCTCTCCACCATGAGCACAGCTGGTAGTTGCACCACTAAGGTGTAGACAGACACTCAGCAACTCTGAGCAAAGCAAGCATGAATAGACAGACATGCTATGCTAGACACCACAAACTGACTGCCAGCCTTACATCTGCATGTCTTAAAGATATTCACAAAAGCTTGTCTCCTGAACAAGAAGTCTGCTCCTTAATTCAGCCATGGACAACATTAGATTCTGTATTTTAACATTGGCTGCTGAATTCCCACTTCCCTTTTTCCACTGGTCAAGCGTCTCCCATGGATTTATGCTGCCACCACCTGACAGAAGAGACTAACCTAAAGGCTAGCTGTGTTGTGGCCACTGACACAGGCTTAGACTCTCCTGCTGGGGCAATGCCATGCACATAGACACAGCCATGCCTGACACGTTTCAGCCCGCTCATACCTGCTGCTCTGCTCTGCTGCAGTCCCCTCTGGAGCCCTACCCAGTCATTCCCACCACCACAACTCACTAAAACAGCAGCCCTTAGGAGATTTCTCAAGGCTCAGTTCAGAATTGAGTATTACAGCAATAGTGTTCTATGGCATCTAAGGTAGTTTTTGCAGGAAGCACTGCAACTGTTGAGCAAGGGAGGCAGTCTCTCTGGTGTGAGTTCAGGATGTTTCCTGAGGATGCAGAAAGCCTGGAGTGTTCTTTCTGGCTCACTTCCCTCCTTCTTCCTCTTCCTCTCCATAATCTTTCTCCCGGCAGCCAATGTGACAAGAGCAGTATGTACTCAGAGCCACCACAGGGGAAGCCAAGGCTGAGCCAAGCTGAAGGTTGGACAGAGGCCGCTATCCCAGGATGCCAGCTGGTTGGGCAGCCAGAGGAAGCAGCCTTCTTCCCTGGGATGGAGATGAGAGATAGTCACTGCACAGGAATGACATGCTGTGCTAAGAGCAGGGGTAAGAAACCACCTGAGGAGGGGGGGGGAGGGGGTCCTGCAGCTGGCTTTGCTAGAGGTATGGGCTACAAATGCATCTCTGTGATAGGAAGCAGAAAGGGGGAAGGCAGGACAGATACTCGAGGGGGAGGCAGAGCTATAGGGTTACATATACCCGTTTTGGTGTGGAGGTCAAGTAGATACTATGTCTGCCCATAGCTATGGTCACCATTGGCACAACCAGTCCCTTTCCTAACTGCAGCCAAAACACTGTACTAATATAGCTTATAACTAGCAGCAGTAGCTTCTACAGATGGTAAGCAGTGAAACATGCTTTTAACTAAGTGCCAGCAAAGAAAAAAAATTTATTTGTTTCAGTTGAAGACATCCAAGTGTAAAGAAACAAACAAAAACCACATCAGCTACATTTTTACTCTCACCAAGAAATTATCAGTGTAAATGTGAGACTGCACTGAGCCTTTAAGTCACCAGTTAAACATCAAGTAATGTACTCAAATATCTTGGTAAAATGCATGACTTTGACACGTCAGCATTTGACCACCATGAAATGCTGAATTACACCAAATTTGGCAATGAGGACCAGCATTCACAAATCTTCTCACAGCTCCTTCATGAAGAAGTCTGTAAAACAGTTAACCAGGCAGTGACCCTTCCTGCTGGCCTGCTTCAGAGAAACCATGCATGTGCTCCATACAGCAGATGACAGAGGGTAAGTCAATTTACTCAGGTGGAAACATTGGCAAATACTGGCAAGAACAGAGTTACCAATACATTCTGGGGGATTCTCTCCTGTTTGTGCACATCTACTTATATGACATGGCTTTTATGTCTTAACAGCAGGACATGTTACAGCATTTATGGTGAAGCTTCTCAGTTTTCCACTTTTCAAACCACTTCTACCACATTTCCTATGGGAAATCAGCAGGGGAAGGTGCACTTGACACATACAGTCTTGAGCAGCAAGCACAACACCCTAGGACTGTTAACAACCCAGGCACGGGTAAGTTGAGGACTAATTGACATTTCTCCACTCCCACCACTTCTTTAGTACCTTCTCTCTCAAATTCTCCTGGTTCTGCTCTACTTTTTCTACCCACATGGTCCAGTGAGGGGCTGTGAAAGATGCTTTCTTCACTCCCTGGAGTCCCAAGGCAGTCAGGAAGGTCTATGCTGACCTCCACCACCACAAAGCCCACTTTTCTCACACCCCAGGCTTCTCCCACTCCATATGGTATTCCCCAGCATGCACTGCCTATCCCTCTACACACATAACTGGAATAACTGCTACTGTTAATACTATTAAGACAAGTTTGCCATAAGAGAGTCGGTTGCAAAGGTCAGATAAAAATCATAACTACTATCTATTTCATCAAGTGAGGTTCCTTGCTGCCTCTCAAGAGACCACATAAAAGATAACCTGCATTTCAAACATAAGAAAAAAAAAATTATACCAAGACCAGGGACGGCACAAGAAATGGAACTTCTCCTGAAATTTTCTAAACACATTTTAACATAGTCTAAGCCAAGCACCAGAACATGTGCTTCAGGTCCCACTGATCTGAAAGAGACTTTAAGAAAAAGTACTTAAGTGAATTAATGAACTGGAGTCAAAATTTTAAAAACACATCACTTTGTATAAAAATTACAGTACAAGATTACATAAGCAATGATTAATTGTATTATGACTTACAGACAAGAAAAATGCAGATGTATCTCTCGTTTGGATTTTCAGGTCCAGAAAAAAGCACAAAAAACAGACTATTTATTTTGATCAAAAGATTCACATGAACTAGATAGATACAAGACTCAAAATAGTTATCTTTTTTTGCTACAAAGGAGGATGCAATTCCTTGATGTTTGGCAAAAGACTTGGCTACTCTGCCACTTCCAACTGCAAAGCTTTAGACAAACTGTGCTGTTTCCAGTCAATGCAGATAGAGTGCTATGCTGTACTCCTGTCATTTACACTGCTCATTTTTATCTGGGTGGCTAAACATGAATATTTAATAAGCCTCCACAGAACCACTACAAAAGTCAGCAAAATTCTCTTGGATTACTTTATTTGTGAAAAATCAGAGCAACAAGTAGGTTGTTTAATCAACTGCTTTCTACTAAGTGCTTTGCATGTTGGCACTAAGTTTATTCACCTACTACCTAATCTTACCAAAGCACAGTGTCAAGAAAAAACTAACTATAGGGGAAGAAGCTCCTTTCTGTTATTGAGAGATAGTAGATGCATATGTGTGAGTGATGGAGAGGAAGCAGAGCTGACAGCTCTCTCCAAACCATTCACAGGAATGATCACGAGTGGTGTGCTGATGGGATGACGTGCCTGTGAAAAGTTTAAACAGTAGGAGATAGATTATTTACTTGGCATGAGGCTCCTTCACAATCTTACTTCACCTCACTGACTGAGCAGAGAGACCTTCTTGCTTTTCTGAGCAACTCTAATCTCTTTTCAAAGCAATAAAAGGTCTAAACCAAATTGTTATGTAGTGTTATGCATCAGTCAAAATCTTCTGTCAAGCCCCACCAAGTTCTGTACCACTGCATCAGTTATTCACCCTGAAGCCCACCACAGCAGCCATCAGCCCTAGGCACAGGTACCAGAACCAGTTTCCAAAACACCTCTTCCCATGAGCTCCTCTACTAATAAACCTTACCAATAAAGCCTTTTCACAGAAGCTTAAGGACATGTGTTGTTGGCAACTTTCTAACATTGTTTCAGTCTTCAGCTTTATGACAGAAGGATTATAGTCATGACAAATTCAACCCAGGGCTTTAAATTCCCTCAAGCTGGTATGCACACATCCTCCTTTTCCATAGATCTAAATAAAACCAGTAACACTTACTCCTGAACTTCCCTTCCTAACCTCCTCAGTCTCTCAAAGCCATCCACTTTGCAAGATGGATGAGCACTATGAGGCCTTCTGGTGCTGAGGGACCACTTGCTCCTGGCCTGCTACACAATGGGAAAACTCAATCCAATAGCAAGAGGAGCAGAAAAAAGTGAGTACCTCAAAGAAACAAAAAAGAAGAAAGTACCTGGCCTTATTAAGAATTACCTTGAAACATTTGATAAAAGTATCGATCTCTTCCAAGTGTATCAAGTTTGTTCAGGAAACATCAAAAATTCATCTATTTAAAAATGCATTCATGCTTGGATCATTGTGGTTTCATCTCCTCCCTCTCACACATATGGGAAGAACTTGCAGTACTGTTGAACACTACCACCTCAGGAAAAAAGTTGTAAAAAAAAAAATAATCTGTGCAGGATGGAAGAGGACAAAGAAGATACTTCCATGTAATAAATCAAGCAAATTTCTCAGGAAGCAACAAGCAGGATAAGTCTGTATTACATTGAGCCACCATACAGATATATCTGGAATTTAAAGAAAGAAGAGTTTACTATGACATCAAATAAAGACATTGGGACTAACACAGCTGGAATCCTTAATGCAAAGTAACAGGCCACTTTTACTGTGTACCTCACCACTGTACCTTACCAGTGTTATGAGAATCAATGTCCATTTTAACATATACTGCTATTAGCAATGAACTGTATGTAACGGACTGAATTATTCATTAACAATTACCTTCGGGAAAGGCATACGAATATTAATAGCAAGGATCATTAGGGAGAAATTCTTCAGAGAATGGGTGATTAGATACTGGAATGGGCTGCCCAGGGAGGTGGTGGAGTCACCATTCCTGGAAGTGATTTGATGTGGCGCTTAGTGCCATGGTCTAGTTGACATGGTGGTGTTCAGTCACAGTGTGGACTCCATCTCAGAGGTCTTTTCCAAACTAATTGATTCTATAATTCCATGGCCAGCTCTCCTCCCTCCCAAAATGCAAGCTCAGCGGGACAGGGCACTGAACTCTGAATCTTGTCATTTCCCCAGTGGCTTTCCCAAGGATACTGCACCTTGAGATGCCCCACACACACACCCCTGTGAGTACAAAGGACAAACACTCCCCATACACAGAGATCTTCGTGCCACCTGTGTTACAGTGGCATTCAGTGAGCAATGAGTCCTCACTCATATATATAAAAGCAAGCTGAGTGGCACATACTTATTTAAGGCTTGCAAGTGATCAAGCTATTGGTCAGCACACCAGTAAGGCAACATCTGCAAGTCCCTGGCATTAAGAGCTGACACAGTACCAGCAAGAACTGCAACCAGAGCAGACATGGCAATGAATAAGAAGTTAGTGCAGAAAATGCATGACCAGTACAGGAGAGACTGTGGAAGACTTCACTGCTTTGCCACCATTGTGTAACACCAGAGTCTAGCAAGACTCATGAAGAACTGCTGGACTGCAAAACTACAGACAACAACAAAAAAATTGCCCCGATGCCACAAACACATGCACAAACTCAGGATAAACAGACCATTCATATCTTTACATTGCCTGAGTGCACTGACATTTCCCTTCACTTACAGGATTAACCACCTTCTGCCTTTCTCTGGTACTATGGCTGTGAAGCATGTGACCAGGCTCCTGGCACAGTGTGATAAAGGTCGCTGATGGATACAACTTCTCTGTCAAGAGGGGAAAAGGAGAACCAAGAGAAGCCACCTGACTGCCAAAAGCTCTGGTGTAACACACACTGAAGGCAGCATGTTTTTGCCACTGCCCACCATGAAATAAGTTTGCCAGTACACTATAGTCAGGTTTTTAAGAGTGGTGATACATAACAGCTACTGAATTCAAGCTGCTCATAACTTCAGCACCTGAGTATTAACTCAAACACCATTCCCTTATAGGCTTCCCATACTTCTGAACCCACTAGCAGGTATGTGCATCACTGTCCGTAAAATATTGGTCCATTGCTCCAACACCCTGTTCCTCCTGAAAGAAGAATTTATCCAAAAGATTCTCCAAGTGCCTCTTTCAGAGAAGTAGTTCTTTTGAAAGTTTCAAAAGTCATTGAGAATAATTTGATGAAGAACAAAAACAAGTGTTAATATGCCCAAGTTTATATTCATCTAATTGTCAAGTAAAAATTATACATTCCTGTGTATAATTAACCAGGCTAACTAATCTTGCTTGACAAACATGGATATAAACATCAGCTTTGACACTGAGCCAAAGCAACCACACTAGGATCTGTGCCAATGCTGAATTCTTCAGTCTCGTATCATAAAACAACTTGTCTGTTGTATTTACAATTCCAGTGGTTCTGGACTCTGCCGGCAGCTGGCCAGAAGAACAGATTTGAACTTATACATTATGCCAGAACATGTGCATTTGATTAGAAGAAACAAATTATACATATTTCTTCTGTATGGTGGTATTCACCAGACCCCCCATTGCAAACTAATTGGAAGGTATGTTTTGCTACCCCTGTATCAAAAATACTTTGTAGCATACAATAAACCAATATATCTCAAGAGGCAATACTGCTCTTCAGCCTACCACAGCTATAGTTTTCTGTTATTCTACTCTTCAACTCAGTACCTCAAGTCAGAAAATTCAGCATTTCACTGTGTTTTAATTGCAAAGGATAGAATTTGAATGTTACAGAACAGCACTTTTCTTTCTTCATATATGAATGCAAAAATATCCCACCTCATTACCTGAGTTATGAGGGACTTATAAAAACTACCCTGACATCTCATCCATTTATTCAATCCTCAGGAACAGAAATCTTGGTAACAACCTGCTAGGCAGACCATATTTCAAGACCTACCTAGGAACACCCCATCATGTGTTTGGCAGAAGAACCCACTCTGGTTTCCAACAAATGCTCACTAGCTATGAACTGTTACCATAAAAGACCTACTTCTCCTGTGACCACTAGAGAGGGTCCACCAGGATGGGATGAGCAGGGTTGTATTATGGCAACAAGCAGAGGAAGAAAGTTTTCAAGGAGGTTCACATCCCACAGGGACTTCTAAATTAACTAATCTCACATTGAAAGCACTTTTTTTTTAACTTCAGGCCATACAGTTGACACTGAATGAGAGCACTTCTGTCTGAGCTGAGAACATCAGTTGACACAGAGCAGCTCTTAAGATTATGAATTCTTGCTTTATTTTCTAACCAGCAGGGCTCACTGGTGTCCAAGAGATGCAAGATGGGCTCAAGGCCCCCAGCGGCAGGCCTGACGTGCATTTCAGCCCTTGGTGGTACCCAAGAGGGTATCTGTGACTCAGAGCAGGACGTGCTGCTCTCACGATGAGGTGCAGAGTCCACTCAGAGCGCAGCCACACCAGTTCAAAGTACCTTCCACCCCTTGCCACAAGGACCAACGCAGCTGCTGGCAGCACGTCAAGCGCTGACTCAGCTGAGGTAGCCCAGGGTAGCAGGCACTGATGGCATTGCTCTGGGACCCTGCCCAGTCACAGGGAGAGCTGCCCTTCTCCAGAAAAGGGGAATACCACAGCCTCAGAGCAGCAGCTGAGTTAGCCCACTGCACACACAGCTTTAGCATTTCCACACATCAGCCAGCCAACCTGTTTTCTGCCATATCTGTCCCTTGCCTCCTCACATCAGGGACTTCCAAGATCCCCCAGGCTCCGCAGAGTCTTTAAAAAAAATAAAAAATAAATTTAAAAAGATACATTCCAAAGACGCTACCTACTACCAAAACATTTCTCAAGTCTTGCAGGAGAAATTTATAGTACTGTCTTTTTGGGACCTGAGGAGTCAGAAGCTGCAGCACATCACCCTTTCACCTGTAGTCCCTGGAGCATGACCTGATCCAGAGGGCACTCTGGGTGACTGGCCCCACAGAGCAAGCTGCAGCTTAGCTTCTGACCACAAACACCCACCAGCTTTTCTGCACCAAGTAAAGCTCCAGCAGAATAGTGACAGGTCCTCAAAAGCAGAGTGACTGCAGTCCTCAGGCCAGAACATCCTTCTGCACAAGGACATCAATCTTCTCACTCTGAGAAGACTAAATTTGGGTCAATTATGCATCAGTGACGTCCTCAGCCATTTAACTACTCGAAAAGGGGAATCATTGTATTACCTTACTAGAAAATGGAGACTAGTTGATGAGAATGCAAAAGCCAACAAGCAGTGCATTGGGTCTGTCAACCTTTAACAATTTTTTCAATCATTTAACCAGCTAGTATTTTAAAATATTACTTACACCAAAGAGAGATCTGTATCACTGGTCTGCAAGGAAGAAAGGTTACATTTCATGAGCAGCCCTCAAATGTCAACCAGTAGCTCCTATGAATATCCAGCACCCTTGAAAATTTTACTTCTGTTCATTCTCTCTGATGCAATCGTAACCTTCTTGAAATGCTCTTGAAATTAATTTGAAACCAGCACAATTCTCACTGACTTATTTCTCTCATTCAGCTGAAAGGAAAATTTCCTTTATTGGACTAAAGCTGTTCAGGTCTTACTATATTTGTGTAGCTACAAAATATGAAGCACTTCACACTAAATTGACATAATCTGACATAAGTTCATTTACTAGGCAAATCTCTCCCCTTCTCCCAACACTTCGGCTGAACACTAAAGTCATACTACTTATTTAAAAGTATAAACCTTTAAATAATGATGGGCTGATATGACATAAGTACTTTTTCATGACAAACTGAGTTACCATGTACCTAAAGGCTTACATTTTACACAAACCATTCTGAACTCTTAGTTTCAACTAATATCCATATCCCAAAACCGTAAATTACAACAGCACATGTCCCACAAAAGTTCTGGTCCAGCTGCTCATGAACATCCCACATCCCTATAGATGTTAAGCTGTGAAAGTATTGCAGGCATTCATTTACATGTATAATCCATCAAATAAAATAAAAACACACTGGATTTAAATGTAGGATTTATGTGTATGCATTTATAAGACTTCAGATGGTAATCAGAATGGGAAGGTTTCATGGTGCAAGAGAAATGTCTTAAACTGATGTGGGAACCTGCATGCACTGTAGCAGACAGTTAGTCACAGGAATAATCTTCCTGCTGAAGGCGTCCTACATCTCAGTTACAGACAGCAGGTGCTATTCCAGGGCCTCACATACCCATGATACTTATTATTGTAACAAGGGGATTGGTTACTATTAATGTCTGATGAAAATTTCTCTGCATTTGGTTTTACAAACAATATTGAGATATTGAGTCCCTTTCAGTCCTGAACTGTTGTCTAGCACTTCTATGTACTGTTTGGAGTCTGACAACTTCTACATTAAAGCACAAGAGCCAGAAGTCTTTCTTTATAGCAAATAACTTGCTGCCTATTTATAAAACAAGTTCTGTTCTGTTTGTTATTACTATTTGTACAATAATGCCTCCAAAAACACCAAAAGTCTCTTTTAAAAATCTTCTCTACAGCCCAAAGTCACTGCCCAAATGACGCTTCTTCCCAGCCAGTGTCAACAGCCTCCATTCATCCAGCTTATTTGTTTTCTAAATACCTTGTAAAAATGCTGGACAGCCTCCTTACACTCCAATACAACTTTTAAGTAACGCCCCACAATATCCACCCCTACACACACCCCCTCTTAGCCAGAAACGCACTTGCAGTAAACAGAAGTCACCCAGAGAAAGGATGAAGATGACCTTAAAGGTGTGCCAAGGCAAGATGGTTATTTATACCTCCTTATACCAGGCTCTCAGCAGGAATAAATGTAATCCAATCTAAGCACACTTTAAAGCATATCTACCCAAGCTTTAACTGAATTGATGAACAGCAATTCAGTGGAGATAAGCATAAGGAACAATGTTTCAACTTTTTATTATTCCAACCACTGTGTGCATTTCTGCGGGGGTGCATGCACAGGTTTCAGTGCGTTCCCAAGCAACTGGTAAACATCACTGAACTTTTCACTGGTAAACATCACTGAACATCATCTTCGTTTTTCAGGAGGGAATCTCAGTACCACTCATACATGCCTTTAGTCCAGTGCAAATTAGGATCAAAAGAAATGCCTAACTTCTCCCTATTGTCACTTATTTTTAAAAGTCTCATTGGTTTTGTTTCTGGCATATCTCTAAAAGCAGCGGACCTTTTGAAAACGCACTATGTCAAGTCAGAAATAAAAGAAATAAGGATGTTTTCAGCATTCAGGACAACAAAACAAACTTATTTCCAAGCTAGTTCGCTTTGCCATAGCAAAGCAGACAAGGAAAGAAAATACAAGTTAGCCCCAAACTAATAGCAGTGCAAGTGCAAATAAACTTCATCGGGAAAGAAACTAATAATGCAAGTGTCCTCTCCATTTCTGAGAAAGCCTAGAAAAAAAACTTCTCTTTAAAATAAAAGTTTGCTGTGCTCAAGCGAAACATCCCATATTTGTGCATACTCATTGAAGGAACGATAACCTCTTCAGCTGTAGAACGGCGACAAGACTTGGAACCGCGAAACTGTTTAGGATAATACTACTACATGGGCGCAAACATCCAAATAATCGGATCAGAGCCAGGTACGTTCGCAGCGAGGGGGTGGAGAGCTTGCTCCCCCCGAAACGTAGCCAAGGTCAGACGTTTTTGGTGGGGTACGCCCCGCGCTGGTCCATCCTATCCACACCTGGATGAGCGCAAGCAGAAGCCGGGTGCAGCCGGCTCCAGCCCCACCGCGAGAAGCGAGGAGCCGCCCGCAGCCCCCGGGACGGCTGCGAACTGATGGCCGGTGTCACACAGGGGAAAAGGCAAGGGACCGCACGGGGTCCGGCAGCCGAAGAGCCGGCAAAAACGCAGCAAGAGGAGCCGCCCCGGAGCGCTGCTGGCACCGACGGGGAGAGGAACCCGCAGCGGGCAGCCCCACGTTCAGCGGGACCCCCGTACCCGGCCAGGGCCGGAGAGCGGCTGCCGTCACGGCAGTCCTTCAGGCAGCACACGGCACCCGGGGCGGTGCTGCGGGACAGCCCCGCGGGGCTACCCGAGCCACAGGCACCCGCTGACAGCGAGTGCCCCTGCAAAGTTTCCGGCAGGTCGCGAAGCGGATCGGGCCGGCTGGAAGCCGGTGCCGGCGGGCAGACAGGAGGTCGGGGCCCCGCGGACCCTTACCTTGGATCGCTCTTTCACGTAGTACTTGCCGAGCCGGCTGCCGCAGTACATCACCAGCCGGTCTATCAGCGTCAGGAGAAAGTTGATGGCCTCGCAGCCTTCCTCCGTGCCTCCGATCCACTTGATCTGGTCGCCGCGGAGATGCCGCTTGGCGACACCGCGGCTGGGGCCGGCCAGCTGCCCGTCGGCCAGTTCCCCGTCGCGGTGCATCCGCTTCACCCGCTCCAGCACGCAGTCCCCCACCACCTCCCCCAAGAAGTTGTCCAGGTAGCAGAAGCCGATATCGTGCAAGCAGGGCACGACGTACTCCAGGGCGATTCTCTCCAGGTCCAGCCTCATGATGTGCCCCAGCGGCATGGCGCGGCGGGGACGGGCGCGCCGCAGCTCTGCCGGCGCCCGCGCTGGGAGGCGATGCCCGTCGGGCCGCCGTCCGCTCCAGGCCGGGCAGGGCAGGGGCTCCGCCGCGGCGCGGGGGCCACGCAAAACTTTGGCCGCTGCGGGCTCGGCTACGCACCGCGGCCCGGCGCTGCGGGAGCGGCGGTGCTGCCGAAGCCCTGCGCTGCTGCTACTGCCGCCCCAGCGGTGTGCGGGAGCGGCCCGGGGCGTGCGGGAAGGGCGGGGCAGCCCCCGCCCGCGGCGAGGCGGGCGCAGATGGCCCCGCGCTGATTAATACGCCGGCTACGTGCGGGATGTGTGCTCGCGCCGCCGCACGTGGGAGGGGCCGCCCGGCGCGGAGCGTCGCCCCGCCCCTTCCCTCCCGCGGCGGCCCGGCCGGCCAATGGCGTGGGGCGGGGCGGGGCCGGCCCGCGGGGAACGCGCGGCGGGGGCTCCCACACGTGCGCGGGGGGCGTGGCCCACGGTCCCGCGCGCCCCGGAGTGGGCGTGGGCAGCGCCATTGAGGAATTCTCCCCTGGCATGTCGGCTGCGACCCCCGCCGGGCCCCGCGGCCGGGGGCACCGCGCCGCACCTCGCCTCGCCTCGCCCTGCTCCGCCGCTCCGGAGCTCTTGGAACAGTCCAAGTGAAGTTCGCCACTGCCCCGCCGGGACTCTCCGGCCGCCTCTTGCCTCCGCCTTCCGCAGCGGCAGTTTCAGCACCAGACGGAACTGTTGCATTAAGCGGCAGATACAGCTTTTCTGGGTGAGGAACACACTGCTTT
The DNA here is from genome assembly GCF_963662255.1 of Cinclus cinclus. Classification (NCBI taxonomy): domain Eukaryota; kingdom Metazoa; phylum Chordata; class Aves; order Passeriformes; family Cinclidae; genus Cinclus; species Cinclus cinclus. The sequence continues at coordinate 37,261,212 of NC_085051.1, forward strand.
ATAAAAGGTTTACATAGCAAAATAGCACTTCCCTGAACTATTTGTCCCAAAGGGCCCGCCGGGTTCCTTGCCTGTGGTAGCAGGAAACACCTCCCGGACCGTCGGCGGCTTCGTGCCACAACGGCACAGCTGCGGTCACACCGTGACAAACTTCCTTCCCAACCAAAATTCGCCTTTTTCCCGCGTGCCCCCTTGCCGGTACCGCCGTCCCTGTACCGGACGGCCGCGAGGTCCCGCGGTCGCTGGTGGCTCTGTTCCGACCGCGCAGCATGCTTTCACGAAAAATGCCTCCTGAGAAGCGAACAGCAGACAACCGCTCAGCTCCGCTCACACACGCAACATGCCCGGGATAAGCTAAGCAAACAAGAGAAGCCTCCACAGAAACCAAAACCAAAGCAAAGTCACGTTGCGGAGAGGTGCTGCCTGCGGCCAAGCCGGGCGGGACAGGGCGGCCGAGCCTCAGTCGGTGTCTGTGAAGTTACCGACATCACACTGCGCCGCAACCGGCCGTGTGCCGAGGGCATCGTCCGTCCGTCCGTCCATCCATCCATCCATCCCTTCCTTCTGCTCGGCGGCCACCTGTGCTGCCCCACGCGGCCCCGCGGAGTCCGCACAGACACAAAGACAGACAGACGCGAGCGCGCACACACACACACACACACACACACACACACACACACACACACACACACACACACACACACACACTCTCCCCCTCCGCACCTCCAGGATGGCAGCGCGGGCTGAGCTCCGCCCGGGATCCCGCAGGACGCGGGTCCGTGTGTGTGCCTGCCCGTGGGGCCGTGCCCGCACAGCGCCCGGCACGGCACACCGGCACGGCACGGCACACCGGCACGGCACGGCACGGCACGGCACGGCACACCGGCACGGCACGGCACACCGGCACGGAACAGCGGCACGGCACGGGACTGACACGAGTTCGGCTGGAACCCGGCACGTTTCACTCCCAAAAAAGGCAAAATCTGTGCTGGTTCTTTTCCTCCCGTTCACGTCGCGAATCCTGACGGGATTGCAAGCAGTCCGTGCTGCTGCTGCTGCTCGAGCTGCAAACTCCAGGCCTCGGCATATGCAGGAGCGGGTCACGTATTCCACGTTTGTTCTCCTTGAATCCAGTGGTATCTACCCCTCAGTGCATAGCACTAAGCACAGGTCTAATCCTCTAAAGTTATTCCCTAACAGCTCTGTCGAGAGCCAAGCAATAGTACATCAGATAAATTTGTATGTGGTGAGATATGGACTGTCAAAGTACCTTATTTGATTTAGGTACACACTTCACATTAAACTGAGGTTATAATTAATAAGATACAATCCTGAAATTTATTAATCCCTTAATGGTTATCTGAAAAATCAGTCATGTATGATAGGTTAAGAGCAGTTGTCATAATCAGCAAGGGATGCGAGATTAGTTCAACTGCACAGTCTCAACGTTATGAAATTTGGATACATTAGGAAATATTATTGATACATTATTGTACTGTTCACATATTTTTATTATGTAAAAGCCATTATGTGCCACAAAATCTTTGATTCTTCCCCTTGTTTACATACACCTGGAAAAATACAGTCCTGTTCCAGAATCAACTATTTGTAGACGCTGGACTTCTAGCCTTTCTGTCAAGTGTAATGTCATTTTGACAAGTCAAGAGCTAAGAGGGATGCCTTCTGGCAGTAGCTGGAGTTGGTCTTTACAGCTTTATTTCTCTCCTTTGAAAGTTTGAAATTATGACTTAGACTGGCACCAGATCTGAATCAGAAAAAGTCACCTTAGAGAGTTAGAGATTTGTCTTAGAAAACTGAGTCCACAGCCCCACTTGCAGAGTGATGTTCACAGAGTTGTTTTTATTCCTCTGGCACTGATGTCATGTCTTCCTCAGGAGGGTATTCGCTGCCCTTTGTTGGCAAATCAGATTTTCTGGTGGACAAAGTGTTTTGTCCCTTGAAGCATGATGTGCTTTCCATACTAGAATTTGCAGTAGCAGTCAGATGCACTACTGTTCCACGTGAAGATAAAACATCAGGAGGAACAAACCCCAAGACTAGTGATTTTATGTCTTTTTATTTACTGGTGCTATTTTACTTCATCTCTTTGTACCTTGAGGATGATAATTCCCCTTCCATGACGATTATGAAAGTGGGTGATAGAGATTGTGATTGCTTAGGTTAGAAATTCTCCATTCGTACAGACTGCACCCAGAAACAGTTTTCATTCCATCATTTTACTGCAATGTGTTTGTAACCTGAGCAATCACAGCCTCTACCACACATCACCTCGATCATAACCAAGAAAGCACAAATTCCTGCCTAGCCCACAGACACTCTGCAAGAGCTGTCTCATTCTTCTTAGGGGTACCAAAGCCGAGTCAAGAGGTGCTGGGCTGCCATTGTAGTAATTCCCAAGCTAAGCCATGAACTTGCCAATAAAAAGGCAAAGCAGTCCTTGGAGTATACTGTAGTGTATGAGAACCACTCAGAAGAACAAAAGAGTTGGAACAGGACCAGATATTGAACCTTCCATAGCACTCATGTGACCACTCCACTGCTCCCCAAATAAAGCTATCACAGAGCATGTACAATGAAAGTGTTGCACAGGGCACAAACAAAGGCATGAAGGTGTGAAATCAGACAATTCACAATGTCTCCTGCACTTTTGGACATGCATAAAGTTTGTTTATATTGCTGTGCATCACAGGCATGAAAGGTGTCATCACACTTTAATTAAAAATCCTACATCATTCAATTATATATGAGCAATCCCTCTGCCATGTAAAGCTCTGTTTGTTCTCACAACGTAGATTTCTTTTTTCACTTCTAAAATTAATTCTGTGTTTTCTTATTTTCCATTTAATCTAATTTTGAAAACTTCTGGTTCTTGCATATCTGCTGCTTTCACTGCTAGTATGGCACACATTAGAGTTCAGTAGACTAAAACAGGACATTAGCATGCTGGCAGAATGATTTTTAAGGAGATTTGTTTTAGAGGATTAGAATAATTGGTGTCAGTCAAGCCTGGATATTTGTTACACACTAATGATACTTTTTTGACAAGAGAATTTACAGATGAACTACTTCACACTTTTTCAAAGCAGAGAGTTTAAAATATTTTGAGTCGTGTTTTCAGATTTTTCCCGCTGGAAAGCCAGACTACTTCAGTGCCAAGGTCTGAACTGCAAAGGCCCCAGCAAAAGAAAGGGAAGAAGGGAAGAGTATTCTTTATATCAGTAAGAAAATGTAAAACTGTACTCCTAATACCTCATAGCATGATTTGTAGAGCTGAGGTCTCATGATCTAGTGAGACAGTAACTGAAGTTCTGCTTACAGAAGGTACTTTTCTGACAATGTTGGTATAGTTATACAACCTCTCTGGCCAAGGGGCAGGTACTGTTTGTACAGGGATGATATACCAGTGCCAGCACACCTTGCCATGACTTCTTAAGAGGTCACTAACCCCACCTGCCCTGCCCATCCTTCTGCTGCAGGTTTCAACCTCTTCTCTGCAGCAGTGGCAGAAGAGAATGTGAGTATCTGCATCAGCCCCTTCAAAAGTGCAAAGTCCAGAGCCTCACATCCACCTTCACTGGGGGTTTAGTTTTACACAGAAACAGCTGAGGCATCAGCAGCTGTACCATTCCTTTGCCTGCTGTGCTGGTATCAGCTCCTGGCAGAACAGCCGTGTTTTGGTGTGATGTCTCCTCCAACTGCAGCCACAAGACTTGACAGAGCTCCTTTGTCAGCACCCTTAATATTACACCACACTGAAAGCAGGAGTGAGGGCAAAGCTACATGTCATGGCTTGAGCTGACCTAACAACTCATTCAGTGCCTTTTCCCCCCACACCTCTCTTTGCACTTGCTTTGGCACACTTTGGACTCCTATGGCTGGTCTCCTTTGCCAAGGTGGCAGAAAAGCAATTCTGAGCAAAAATAAAAAGAGTCATTTAGGGAGTTAAATTATCTTAGGTCCAGTGAGATGTGCTGGAAGGATAGGAGCCATTGGGACTGAGTGGTCCAGTCACAGGCAGGAGTGCACAGTTTGATAAACAGGAAGGAGCACCAGCTGTCTGGCTGAGGTGCTGACTCTGCCCCTCAGCTCTGCCCTGGTAAGACCCCACAAGGAGTGCTGTGTCCAGATCTGGAGTCTTCAGTGCAAGAGGTACATGGACCTCTTAAAGCAGGCCCAGAGGAGGGGCATGAAAATGATCAGGGGGCTGGAACACTTCTCTTATGAAGACAGGCTAAGAGAGCTGGGAGAAGAGAATGCTTTGGGAAGACCTCATTGTGGCTTTCCAGTACTTAACAAGGGCTTTTAAAAGAGAATGAGAGGAACTTTTTATATGGGTAGATTAGTGATAGAACAAGGGTAAATGACTTAAATTAAGAAAGAGACTTAGACCGGATGTAAGGAGGAAATTCTTTACAGTGATGTTGCTGAGGCACTGGAACGTGTTGCTCAGAGTTGTGGATGCCCCATCCCTGGAGGTGTTCAAGGCCAGGTTGGATGGGGCTCTGAGCAATCTGCTGTAGTGGGTGACATCCCTGCCCAGGACAGGGGGTTTGGAACTAGATTATATTTAAGGTCCCTTCCAACCTATGGCATTCTATGATAGCTCAGCTGTCATTGGTATCTTCCTTTCTTTTCCAGACAGCCTGAATGAGGTTTGAGTTAGTTAATGTGTGATAAACTTCCAGGTAGGCTTTGAGTAGTCTAAACATCTGCTAAAGATTACCTTGTTTTTAGTGGGCTGAGTATCTGATGCACCAGTATCTTCCAAATCCTCATCTTGGGAAAAAAACAACACTATAAATGTTGTTATGGCTAAGGGAGCTCAGCTAGCTGTCAGCCACAATCAAGTGTTTTATCAAAGTTTTCCTAAAGCAGTCTGGGTGTAAAGATGGCTTTTTGTGAAGTGAGATTTCCAGCTTCCTGATAGGATTAAGTGATCCTATCTTGTTCCAGCAGCCCCTGAGGAATGCCAGACCTTAAACTTGCAGCTTTTACTGGCTGTGGTGCATCTCTTGTAGAGCAGTGGATGTTTGTGGTGTGTTGTCAGCTGCTCGAGGAGCCTTGGCGTATTCCAAACTGTCCTGCAGGGGGTTAGCAAGTGAGCAGAATGCAAGGAGAGCAGAGTTGTTTAGCAACTGCACTTCTTGCACAGTCTGACTATATTGCACTAGGCAGTTAATTTTATGGCTATCAAGTATCATGCTACCAAGAACTTGGAATTAAGTATGGCTATGAGGGTAAAAAAGGCAACTGTTGAGACTTTCATTATGTAAATGGAGAAGTTAGGTGTGACAAATAAATAGCACAAAGAAGGGAAAGCAGTAAATTTTGAGAATATAATATTTTTTGTAAAATAACATTTCAATGAATTTTAAATTGTTAACATATTTGTAGGAATCTGAGTATGCAGATATCCATATGTATGTTTCCATGTTTTAGAGAGGTTTGTCTTACCTTTTTGATTTGGATTGATCAGTTAAGAACTGTATCCAATGCAAGTACTTATGTTTGAAATTAAATAGAAAATTACCGTAGATAGCATTATGATTAATTTTAAGTTACTTCTTTTTAAGTACATGTTCCTCCCCATAAACCATGTCCCTTTCTCCCAGGTTTCTCTCATTGTTTCTGGAATTAAACAGTAAATCCTGATGAGAGAGAAATAAATCTGCACCAAACAGAGCGTTGTAATAAAATAGAGGATCTGTCCAGGAAAAAATAATCCACAATCCTTTGATCACAAGACTGGAGCCATAGATGTGTTAACTGCAGTGCCAGAGATTTCAAGCCAGATAATGATAACAGTCAGAAATATAAAATTTTGACAGACAAGAAATCAAAGTTCTCCATATTAAAGAGACTTTTAATGATAAAACCAGATCTCAGAATCTTTTCTGTATCTTTTCTTTCTCAAAGACATCAACTGACCATTAATATAGATGAAGAAGAATGCCAGAAATAAAGTCTTTTAAGTATCTTCTTGCTGGTTTGCAGTTGTTGAGTTTTCACATTTCTAGTTTTCCCATAGCTTCCAAGGAAAACAAGAAAGAAGTATGTGATACAAACAAAAATCAAAACAAGAGGATATTTGAAGATAGACAGGTTCAGGGATCAGACTTGCCACTTTTCCTGTTCTATTAGTTAATGAATGAGCAGTCGTTTATTATCTGGGCCTTATAATTAAATTTGTCGCTGTGCAACTGTCAGTACAGCCAAATTTAATTTCAGAGAAATCTCTAGCTGGCAAGAAAAATTACAGTTGACTTTCAGCAGTTACTGAAATGCCAGTAAGATAGTAGAGCTGTCTGGGTTGGGTTGTTGTTGACTTTTCTCTTTGGATGTTTTGTGTGTGTGTGGTTTGCAGGTTTTTTTTTAATTTTTTAAAGTTGCTGAATCAGAGACAACAAAAAAACCTTATAAGGGAATAGAATTCTGGTTCTTCTTACCTTATTTTGGATCAGTATGAATACAAAAACAGTCTTCAACATGGGGGAGTGTGATTTTGCTTTATCTTATTTCATCTCCTTGCCTTTTTATTTAGGAAGTCCTAACCTATGAGAGGAAAATTTTTAAGCAACTTAGTAAGCATACATTTTAAATCTCATGCCTTATCTCTCAAGAATTATGGTCCTCCATTTTTTCTTTAGATTAAGATATGATACTAATTAAATAAATAAACAGAAACCAAGATTTTTTAAGTGCCTGAGTGAGAAGTTAAAATGTTTCTAGATTACTTAAGATAATGAAAGCAGTATGTTTCTGCCCTTTTATTCCTATCCTACAAGTATAGGTCCTTTATACTAAAATATAGACTTTTTTGCATCAGAAAGATAATAAATCCCATAAAATATAAGGCATAATCATATTATTAAAAATAGAATTTGCACTTTTACATAAAGATCACAATAAAATATTTTGGATTTCTGTCATACAAAACTAATACAAATGTTAGCTTTTTCTATATTGTAAGTTTGATGATTTGGAACAGATGTTCAAGCACTTGGACATCTTACCCTATATATGTAATTACTAGAGCTGTCCTCCTAATCGTAGCATGCAAAATTGATCACTTACCATACCTAATTAAAGCAATTTTTCCTCCTAATGCAGAACCATGAAAATACTGTTCCCTAAATTCTCTTCTGAATAGCTTGCTAATAAAACTTACACAAAATATTTGTTTTCCTCTCCTAAATTAATTTTTCTAATAAAGCTCATCTATTTTGTAGGTAATTTGCCAGATGTTACTCTGAGCAGTAATGCCTAAATTTTACTTCCGCTGCATAAAATGTAAAATACATGTTCATGTAAAGTTATAAAATTGATTATTTAGACATATAAATAATTGTAATGTCAGCCTTATAAAAAACTGCAGTTAGTTGGTCCTGTACACAGTTCTAAACACCCTCATGGCAAGGAATAGGGGTCGATCTATTTAAAATATTACTTTCTTCTTTTTGTAAATAAAACAATCAAAATCTTGACATTCATCCATTTCTGAGGATCTTGTGGGTGGCTACCACTTGTTCACACATTTGATTTTCTGATAAGCTATATTTTTTCTTGTTGCAATTTTTTTCTGGCTCAAGCACTGATAGCAAGCTGCCCAGCCACATAATAGCAACAAAAATCAATGCTATTAGGTGATTTTCATAAGTTAAGTGTTAACAGCAGAAGTCACAGTAGTTATCAATCACACTTGCACAGCTTTCAGCTCATGTTAGCCAAATGCTGAGCTATTCCTCTTAAACCTGAAAGTCCTTTGTCCCAGTGTTTAGAACAGTATACACAAGGTTTTTCCATCTCTGACAGGAGGCTCCAACTCTCTTTGCTGGCCAAATGACATCACTTTTCACAAATTACTTACTTGTAATTAAAACCTGTCTTTTCAAACATATTTTGCTGTTTCCAAATAGCCAGTAGTGTCCTTCCCCACCAAAAATTTTAAAGGCAATGCAGAAAAGAAAATTGAAGCCTTCATGTAGTGCATTAACAAAAAGGAAGACTCTTAAAGGAATTATAAGTATTGTGAAAAAATACTGTCCATATCATTTTTCATTAAGTGTTGAAATTATTTTTGTGTCCTATGGGAAAACTTAAATGCAATTTGTGTTACAGGCACAAGATGGTGACTTAAGTGATAGATCACGGGGTTTAATGGAGAAAGGCCTTGTATAATTACTTTCTTGCCCAATTAAAGCAAAAGTAGTGGAAAAATAACCAAAAGAGTTGGCCATTTATTTCATTCATATATATTTAAAACACTGATTTTGTAGACAAGCCAATGTTCCTACAGCCCAAAGCAAGGATCCAGTTACTCCTAATTATCAGAATGGATTAACTGACTTTAATTCATGTTTTTCATAATTCTTCCACAGAGGTTGATGTTAATGTTTTTTTCACTTTCTGTTTGACTGTGAAATGTTAGCATGTCAGGATGCTAGTATGTTCAAATAGAACCCTTGCATATTGAAACCATAATCTCTCCTTCAAAGAGGGACATTTTTGTGACCAACTTTTTTTCATGAGGCATCTTTTGAGCTGCCTTTCCTGAGCAGACATTGCAGTAATTAGACTCAGTTCAAAATGTCATTCTTACTTAATAAACAGATCAATCAGTGCAGTTTCTTCATTGCCTTTCTGGGGATTTCCAAGTCAGAGGGTAAGTAGCTATTTACTGCCAAAAACCTAATGGGGGATTCAAAAGCAACCTCAAGGAAGTCAAGCCTGGACAACACAGAGCAACACCACCTTTGGGAATGTGGCTGCTCAAACCAGAGAGGAGCAGCTAGTATCTTCAGGGGGGGATTTACCTAAATTAAGATAATTTGACCAGGTACAGATAGCTGCCTTATCCAGAGACTGGAGCAGCCAGCCATATCTTCAAGGCTTTATGTCTGTGCTAAATGATCCTCTACATGATTCTTTCTTAAGCAATTTTCTGAGAAAAACATCTATTTTTTCTGGATGTATGGAAGAAATATAGATAGAGAATACCCATGACTAAACTTGTCTTCCCATTGTGTGGTTGTGAATGCAAACTTCATCTGGGCTGTTATCTGCACTGCCGTGCTCTGAATGATCAGATAGTGTGATCATAAGAAAAAACTCCCATGTTTAAAATTGTTACTTTTCTCCCTTCCCTAAGGAAGAAAGAGGTGTTTATGTTTTGCAAAGGAAGATTTTTGGCAAATGACTGCATCCTTACTTCACTAGGAATTACTGATTATGCCCTCTGGCTTGGGGGTGAGGAATCAGCTGAAGAGATCTGTGCCACATTGCATCGTAACTTTACAGGCTGATTACACTCTTTGCTTAGGCTTGATCCAGGCATGAGTCTATCCTGCAGTTCCAGGAGAGTGTTCTTAAGGTCATGTTGTATTCCAGGAGCTATTCTGTCTTTGTGAGTGAGAGCAAACTGCCTGATGACAACTCCTGAAATCTTGCATGTGACCTCAGTCAAGTCTTTGGGGAAAAAAGAGATTTCTTCTAGCAGATTTATTGCTTTTATAGAGGCCAGATTATCAATAGGTTATATAGTGTATTGATCCTAGAGTGGATTGATTCATGTTCATCTTTTTTCTTGACATTTTTGTTATAAACATCTGTCTTTTCCATGAAATACAGAAAAGATAAATCACCATTTTAAAGATAGTCTTTAAAGTAAGCTGCTGTTTCATCAACAAGCTGTCTGAGTGTATGTGTATCATTAAATATGTGACCAGGAGTAGATACAGGATCGATGATAAGGATAGGTGGTTTTTATAGAGAAAACTGGATCATCCTGTTAACCTGTCTGGTATCAGCAACATATTTTAGTACAAATGAACTATGCACTAATAAGCAAAGAACACAGATAAGATCTGGGTCTCAGCATGCATGTATCTTTAGATGTATAATAGCTAAACTGTGTACTATTTTATGCTCTGACATCCACAGTGATTTTCAAAAGGTCTTAAAGGTCATGGAAAATAAGTTTGGTTTGCAGGGTCATGGCTGAGAAAGTAATGTAATCACGACAGAATTGTTCATCTGAGCATGGAAATTATGCCATGAGAATTTACTTTGCTCTAGTAGAACTGCATGTGCAATCCACCCATATTTATCTGGCACTGATACATCCTGCTGACACTTTGGCGCACTCTTTTCTACTAGTGCAAACCGTCCCAGTGGGCTACAACAGAGCAGTGGAAATGGTGACTTACACTGATAAAGCCATCTCAGGGCAGGTCACATCCCACAGTGTCTGTGGTCAAGTGTCTGGCAAATGTTTTGAATGCTGCTATCCATAATTCAAAGACAAAGTGATATTAAAGGACTTTTTACATTATGAGATGCTACATCCCCACTTCTATTCCCTGTCAATGACCATGAACTGCATGGCCAATAAGGTGCAGAGAGGAAGTCATGGATTGTCTTGAACAGAAAGGCAAAGTACAATAAATTGAAAGCCTAGCATTGGTCTGTGTTCAGCCCTAACACAGAAACAGAGCCCAGAATCTAACTCAGATGCCTGAACTTTTATTACTCTACAAGAAACAAACTCAGCTAAATATTTGGTACTCATGCTGTCTGTCAAATTCCTGAAGAAAACCTTGAATTCAAGTCATGCTTACTACACTGAAATTTTGAGTAAGCATCTCTGCCCCTACCTTCCCAGCTGATGAAAACATGTATGAGTGAAAATGTGGGAATCCTATCTTTCTTCAAGCTCATCCACATGCTTTCAAATTATCTTCCATTTCCTCTCTGGCAAGATTTTTTTCTGATTCTCCACTATCCAAAACAAACAAACAAAAAACCTGCAAAACCCTAAAGATTTTACTGAAAATAGATCATAAGTTTCCTCAAACTGACTAAAATCCTGTTTTATAACAGTTCAGTAATTTCCAAGAAGTGGTCTCCTCTACCTCACATAACACCCAAAGGCAAATAATTACTGCCAAAAGCTGAATGCAAGAGCAAAAATTAGTCCTTCAGGAGGTAGCATTTTCACCTCAGTGATATAGTACACAATAATTTTTGATCTTTTTAAAGCATGTGATTCAATCCATTAATGAAAAATATTTTAATCATATGAAGTGCGTTGAATAATATTTTTACAACAAAACTAATTTTCTGTAGTGCCATCATATAGAAAAGCAGAGGAATAAATTATACAATAGATGCATGCAAATCACACTTGTTGGTTATGTTACGTGTGGTGTGCAATGTGATGCACACATATAAGCAAATAAGGGAGAAGACATCTAAGATCGCTTACAGAAATTCAATTACATTATTTCCCAGATAACATATGAGAGTTTTAAGTAAAACTGGAATTGTTTTTCTTCTGCTACAAACTCAGTCACAGGTAAGTAAACTTGTCTTGTGTGTGCATCACCTAGTCTCTTTTTTGTTCACAGACTTGAGTAGTGGATTGTGCCATGCACGTTTCAGGTCATGCTCTGTCTGTCTTAACTTGTGATAGAAGTACTGCAAAGGCAGTATTTGTTCAGGGCATGGGAAGTAGTGGCATCATCTACAGGGCAGTGTTACAGTGCTCTATGGAGCTTCTCAGCCACTGGGAGTCTGCTCTGATCCCCGAGTGCAGACGCACTGGAGAGGGAGCTACAGAAGCCTCTTGGCAGAAGCCTCTAACAGCTCACTGGAGGTAGTGAGTAGTTTATAGCTATGGAAACCTGTTAGCACTCATGTATTTAAAGGCAGTATTTCACAATATGCTTAACATTTTGCCAGCACTGCACACAGGAGGAAACTGAATGTGGCAAGAAAGGAAAACGTTCCTCGTATTATTCCACCAGCCCTTCAGAAGGCCGTAAAATATATTTGCTTAATATTTTCCCAGCTTGTGTCTTGCCACTTAGGGATTTCTCTTGAAAGATATTCCCTCAAGGATTCTGTCTGGAATAGTTTAAAATCTGTCATTGAATACTTCTGCTTACCCTTCCCTGTCCCTTTAGATCTGTATTCCCAGGAGTTTTACAATATGCTGATTTTACACAGTAAAGAAAAAAAGCCCTCAACACCCAAGGCCTTAAATGGAGTGTTTGCTTTAAGGGTCTAATAAAGGTTTAAATATATGTTTTTAAGTGGGAGAAATAAAACAACTAGGAACAATTCTCTTTTCTTTGTTTTTCCAGTTCACCCATGACCTCAAGAAGGAAATTTCTACAATCTCTTACTACCCCTCTGAAGAATTTCTGGTCAAGGTTGGAACCATATGGGGGGAGGGGGGGGGGGGAAGGGGGGGGGGGAAGGGTGGTGAGCATATATTTTGTAATCTTATTTCCAGAGTTCAACACCAACAGAAATGGTAAATCCTATGGTAACTGGAGCTTCACAAGGAGTGGTACCTGGGTTTCTTCTCCAATCTAGTAAAGCCATCCAGCTGCAATGGCAAAAAAATACTGAAAGACATGCAGCTGGACAAGGAAACATAAGACAGAACTACTGTAAGCTACAATAAGGAATATGCTGGCAATGGCAGGAAATACAAGATCTGTAAGAGCCAGTTATGCAAATCATTGCCACCAGCAAATACGTACATCACGCTCTATCAGGTCACCACCTCCTTCTATGGAACTCTCAATGGACTTCAACATCTTACAACAGTGCCTTGTTAATAAAGTTCAAGTGTTTTGTAAATCAATGCCCTTTTATTATAAGTGATAACCACAACAATAAATAGAAGATGAATAATAGAGACAGTAGAGATAAGCACCAGGGGTGCACCCTTACAATCACTTTTATATCGTGATCACCAACTCTCAAATTAGTGCTGTATTTCCCATCAGCACACCAAATGGCAGTCCCATATGTCAAAAGTGAACTTCACAGATTTTATGTACCAAAAACTAAACAGGGGAGGCAGTCTCATGTATTTTCCTTGTTGAACTTAAGTTGTATCCACTTGCCTGTTGACTTTTTGCAGAACAGCTCCATACCCTCTGTGATCACCTGTCACTTGTCTTCCTTAGCAGGAAGAGAGCACTGCATTTCGTCAGACTGGAAAAGAGAGACAAGCAGGGACACCTATTATCTCGATTAGTATCATGAATATCAACTAGGTGATCAGGGGAGGGAGAAGTCCTTCTTAACAGCTTTGCAAAATCCTTCCTGAATTGCCTAATGCTCTTCTCCACCCCAGGCTGATTGTACTGAGGCACTCCCAGTAACCTGCTAACATGGGCGTTACTTGCTCCCTGTTATCTCCCAGGCAGGTGGGTGAGGATGTCTAAAATAGCACCCACAATCAATTAGGAACTTGGAATGGGTGCTTGTGGGAACTGGAGTCTCCCTGTACATTTTCTTGCTGAAAATCCATAGCTCCAAGGATATGATGCACCCAGGGTTCTTTGTTTTATTGCTGGCCAATATAATAACCAAATTCACCAAACTGTTCATCTGCCTTGAAAACACAGCACTCACAAGCAGTTATGCTTTGTTCCTCTCAGGCTCTCATGTGCTCCACCCTTGAGCATACACACTTCAGAGTCCTTCCCATTACAGCAGCAAATATGCTGACCTACCAGCAGGAAAGTACTTAACTATTCAGTCCTCATGCAGGTGATGATATGCTCAGGAATGAGACAGTCAAATAAATTAATAGGTTAAACAAAGCAAAAGTCAGTGTTTGAACCTCAGCTCCCACTGTTTTGAGGAGAACTGGAATACTGACAGAACTCAAGACCATCCCTGCTCCCAGGGGACTGGCTGCAGGGTACAGGGTCCCTCTGTGGCTGTCGGGAGCCCAGGCAAAACTGACTGGGTGGCCATCAGCATTGCTTGCATATATTTTTGAAAATGACATTCCATTACTGTTTTTACTTGTATCAAAGGAAGGTTATTTTTTTCTCTGTGGTCTTTGGAGCTAGACTTTCCTCTGAGTTTTATTAGTAGAGACTGAAGCCAGATTAATCCAATAAACCTGTGATATGTTGTCCTTCTGCTAATCACATATTCATCTTTTTGATAGAGTGCCATTTATACCTGGGAATATAATGATAGGAAGCCTGTGTGAATTGTCCAGTTAGTCTGTGCCAAAACTCTTTCCACTAGCACTAACTGAAAGCACTAACACCCCAAAATAAATGAAAATATTTAGTATAAATCACCATATCCTGTCCATGTCCTAACATCAAAAGGGTTAAGCCTTCTATTCTGTTAAATTAACAGAAGCACTGTTACTATTTCCTCCTTGCTTGGCAGCATGGTTTCCTCTGCAATAACATCTGTGACACCACAGAAATTTTTCAAGACCTAATTAGTGATGTCAGAAGAAAATATTAGATCACCAGATAGTTTGGGGAATAATACAGTTTTCATGTACATATATATATATATATATGTTTGTTTAGCATCTTGAATCTTTCTCATGCCCCCATGAATCTTGTGTGGCATCAACCCTGGAATGCAAAAATAATCTAGGGAATTTCTGATCACTAAGTTTAAGGCTAAAAAGTCAATGGTTTCAGTGTGCTGCATTGTTTAGGTGTAAGGTTAAATTCAGAGATCAGATTGAGTTGCTTTTCTGAAAAACCTGTCTGAATAGAGTTAGGCTGTGCAAGTTCCATTTTTACTTCCTGGCACTGGACTGTGAGGGGAGGACCTCAGAAAATGCAGAACAGTTCATTTAGGAGAGCACTAGCTTGGCTAGGAAAGAAAAAGACATTAAGGCAGTTTTTGATTTCTAATTCTCCAATCATTAAAATATTTTCTGTCACCAGAAGGAGAAGGGTTAAAAAAGATCACTGGCTTTAAAGAAAATACATTGATTGAATTCTTCAGAAAAACAGAGCTGATACGTGAATTTAATTCCTACATCTTCAAAGGAGTCAGCTTATACAAACTGTCTTATATAAATTAAAATGTTCAAAGGATCTAGTTCACCGTAGTTCCCAAAAATCAAATGTATCCCACTTCAGTTTTATATATTGTTATATCTAGAGTTTTCTTTTCAACCCATGTTAATGTCTGTCTTGTTCAATCCTGTTTATCTCCTGACGTATTTTCAGTGGATAAGAAATTGACTTTTAGTCATATTCTAACATCACTAAAGTGATCTTATAGGTCTTTTCCAACCAAACTGTTTGTATGATTCTTTCATTCTATGAGTGCTGAGTTTTGCCAGAAATCTGTGGCTTTAGAACACAAGGGCAGAAATCTGCTGTTCATGGCTGTAGCTATGCCCATAAAGACTGTGAAGTAAAACCAGAGTTGTGCACTCCGCCAGACTTAAAATAAAAATAAATTTATTACTGTCACTGGAAATAGCAGCCCACAACCGGGAAGCAGAATTTAAAAATAACTGATTTTAGCTGTATTTACATAACCAGGGCAAAAGACAGGTAAATCAATAATAAATTTTAAAAAGATTACTCAAGTACCTTATTCTATGACCTGTGCCAGATTCTGATAATGGGAACAGTTTAACAACAAATAGTGTGTGACATGAGCAAAAGATATAAACCCACATCTCCATCTTCTTTCTTTTACCCAGTCTTTGCAATCTCACCAGAATAATCAAATATAATGATGCGAAGATAATCTGGGAGTTATAGAAAGTGGTTCCCGTAACACAGCAGTACCAATTACTCTACACTTTTTCCAGACCAGCTAGTGCTTCTCTTGGGTAACCTGAGAAGGTTCACAAACCTGTAGCATAGAATACTATTTTCTGATCTTTCATGCAAGACCTCATGATGTCTTATGTTTACCTAGCATAACCTTTGAATATGATTCAGTAATAGGTCATATGTTTTCCACAAACAATTTTCAAAACCCTGGGTTTATGAAGCTGGCAGCATGCTTATAAATTTCGTAGCATGGATTTAATATTATATGTAGAACTGATAAATTAGTGTATATGAGAAAGACAAGTTTTCCTACCTATGCTATTTAATTTGTGCTGAGAATAGTTACAGTTAAGTAAGGAAAAGCAGAAGAAAATAACGTAGGTTTTCCAATGCAATACACCTAATTTATCATTCCTTTCTCTAAGCAGATTTAGATAGACAGTGCAGACTGTGAACTCCAATTGACAGTAAGCAGAAGTATAAAATGGCAGTGAAACTGGTAATTTAAGCATTTCCAAAGAGACTGCCCACTGTTTAAGGCATAATACTTTCAATGATCAAAGAAAAATCTATGCAAGTTCATTTTGTTAAATATACTGTCATTTTCTAATAGCAAGATGTACTGCATTTTGCTATTTTATGGCCACTGGTGTTATTCCATAATTCTGCAGAAAAAAAAATCTACAGAATTGTCCATTTCTTTATGTGGTAAGAACAAAATAATCTTTCCACATAAATAAAACAAGATGGAGATTGTATACTTAAAAAACTCAAAGCATTCCCTTCTGATGCTATCTGAAAACAGCAGCAGGTTGCATCCACTATTACCGCTTTTTTCACATTGAAAATATTGTATGTATAGGAAAGGTAGCTGACAATATTAAATCAGTTATGTTACACACTGAAATGGTTAGTCAGAATTACATAAAGAAACAGAAACCAACAACAAATTTCCATAAACTTCATTTTAATATGACTATAAAAGATTAGGCTTATGATGACCAAGCCGAATACAAGTACTAGCAACTTTTTAGTAAATGTGCACTAGGGCATAACATGAAAGTTGCTATGCAATGACAAAATTTCTCTCACTCCAAGGTGAATTTGATGCTGGAAGACATTTCTATGAAGAATACTGTTTTCTTGAAAAAAATGAGATAATCATAATGACTCTTCAATTATTAGCTGAGACTTATGACAAAATACATCTGCACCCCGAGTTGCTAATAGCACCCAGCTGATGTAGGTCTTTGTTCCTTCCACACAGCTCAAGCCACATGAGGATAACATTGACCTTATTTCAAGGAAGAATTATTCATGTAATTTCTTTTAGTTACAGAGGTCATTCACCCAGTCATACCTGACTGAAATAGAAGGCATGGATTTACAAATTCAGTGCCAGACACACAGGATTGACAAAGCACTTTAATATGTAAAATTAGTTCCAGAACTATGAAAGGCAGAGGAAGAGACAGATCCAGCATACTCACTGAACTCTATGATATGAACTCAACTATCATTTAGTACCTCAAGCAGTCACCTACTTGAGTATCTTTCTATTTCATCTCTTTTATGTAAGTGCATCCATTTCTGTGTTTATTCCATCATCTCACAAATACAGGAAATAATTGTGAGACTCTTTCAAATAGAGCTGTGCATCGTTGACACTATTTTATCTTTGCCATAGTTATGCAAACAAAAACAAGTGTATGATGGCTTTCTGAGTTCAACAAGCACTACTTACAGTAGCTTTTGGAATCACAGAAACAAGGGCAGGGAAGGACCTCGGGAGGTCACCCATTGACTCTCCCTGCTGCAGGGCAGAGCCAAAAAGCTAAATCACAGCTAAATAGATCTGAGCTCTCCCTAGATGTTACTATCTGACCCATGTCCACACAATAGCTGCTGGTGGCTGTTCACCTCAGCTTCAAGATCTGGTCTGTTTATAGCTACTTTAACCTGAATAGATGATGTGATCCATACTGTGCATTGCATATACAGCTTTTTTCTTTCTGTGCTCTTGCAGTGTCCTTTCACAAAGCCCTCTGTCCTCTGCTGGCCTGGAAATCTACACATTGCAGTGGAAAGAAAGGCATTTCCACTGTCCCTATAACCACCCTATGATTTACAAATAGTTTCATCACTCTCTGTATCCTCACATAAATCATCTGCTTACACAAGCCTGAGCAGTTATAAATAACAAGACATGATATCATGTCTTTAAAAAGCCACAACATTTCCCAAGAAACCAATTACCCAGCAGAAAAAGAAGGGAAAAGGGCAAAACTGACCATAACGTAACAGGTAAACAAAATGAGTGCGACTCAGTTTCCTGCTTTCTTTCATTTGCAAACCGCTCAGACAAAAAATGTCATTTTGAGATCTGACAGGTAACACATGACATACCACAGCTGATTGAAGAAGACATTTTTGGGAAAAAGAAATTAAATGTTGTGAATTAACTTCACAGATGGAAAGTCAGCAAAGCATAGGAGGTCTACTGAAGAATAGATGTTTTCCTTATTGAATTCTTCTGCTAGCAAGAATATAAAATGCACAAGAGCAAACTACATTCTTCATTACTTAGGGCAGAGTAATTAACCTCATCAAGATTATTTCTAAGAATGGTAATTTTGGATGTTTTAGGAAAGTTTAACTGAGACCAAAGCAGCTTCTTAGATTTTAAGGACTAGAATGCTGGTTTCAGATGGGGTAGAGATAATTTTTTCATAGCGGCTGTTATGGGGCTATGTTCTGGATTTGTGCTGAACACGGAGTTGATAATACAGAGATGTTTTTGTTATTGCTGAGCAGGACTTACACAGAGTCCAGACCTTTCCTGCTTTTCATACTCCCACACTGGTGAGGGGTCTGGAGGTGCTTGGGAGGAGACAGTCAGGACAGGTGACCAAGTGACCAAAGGGATATTCCAGAGCATGTGACATCATGGTCAGGATATAAACTGGGGGGAAGGAGGAAGTGAGGGGCATTTGGAGTGATGGTGTTTGCCTTCACTAAGTCACCATTAGACATGATAGGACCCTGCTGTCCTGGAGATGGCTGAACACCTGTCAGCCCATGGGAACAGCGACTTAATTCCTTGTTTTGCTTTGTTTGCATGTGCAGTTTTTGCTTTCCCTATTAAACCATGTTTATCTCAACCAAGGAATTTTTCAGCTTTTACCCTTCTGATTTTCTCCCCAGTCCCACTGGTGTCGGAGTGAGTGAGCAGCTGCTTGGGGATTGATTGCTGGCTGGGGTTAAAAACCATGACAAGGACCCAGAAAACTTACATGTAGCAATCCTAAGAAAAAGTAACTAAAACAGCTACATAAACCGTCTATAAAGAAATGTGTGCTGTGAAAATAAAAGCAACTAGGGAATGTGGCCATATAATGGATTTCCAAATCTAGAGTTTAGGAAGATGATGATGCCAAGGAGCTATTTGTCTGGCTAAGCATATATAGTCTGGCTTCCAGAAGAGACTAACACTAAGGGTCCCAATGGACATCAGTGACAAGTGATGTCCCCTCAGGAGTACTGTCATTCAATACCTTCATTAATGACATAGACAAAAGGATCGAGGGCATCCTCAGCAAATTCACAGATGACAACAAGCTGAGTGGTGCTGTTGAAACACCTAAAGGACAAGGTGCTATCCAGAGAGACCTGCGCAAGCTCAAAAAGTGGGTGTACAGGAATCTCCTGATGTTTAACACAGCCAAGTGCTGGTGCTGCACCTGGGTCTGGGCAGCCCCCAGTATCAGCACAGGCTGGGGATGGACAGATGGAGAGCAGCCCTGCCCAGAAGGACCTGGGGGTGCTGCTGGCTGAGAGGCTGGACATGACCCAGCCATGGGCACTGCCAGCCCAGAGAGCCAAGGGTGTCCTGGGCTGCATCCAAAGCAGTGTGGGCAGCAGGGCCAGGGAGGGGATTCTGTCCCTCTGCTCTGCTCTGTGAGACCCCACCTGCAGTGCTGCCCCCAGCTCTGGGGTGCCAGCACAGGAAGGACATGGACCTGCTGCACTGACTCCAGAGGAGGAACACCAAGATGATGACAAAGATGGAGCACATCTCTGCTACGAGGAAAGACTGAAAAAATTGGGATTGTTCAGCCTAGAGAAGAGAAGGCTTTGGGCTGACCTAATTGCCGCCTTCCAGTAGCAGAAGGGAGAAAGATGGAGAGGGACTTTCAAAAGAGCATGTCATGACAGGACAAGAGGGAGTAGATTCAAACTGAAAGGGAGTAGGTTTATATTAGATATTATGAATATTTTTTTTACTCCAGGGATGGTGAGGCACTGGAGCAGGTTGCCCATAAAAGCTGTGGGTGCTCCATCCCTGGAGGTGTTCAAGACCAGTCTGGATGGAGCTCTGAGCAACCTGGTCTGGTGGAAGGTGTCTCAGCCCATGGCAGGGGGGTTTGGAACTAGATGATCTTTAATATCCCTTCTGACCCAAACCTTTCTATGATTGTATGACTGTGTGAAAACCAAGAGGGAATGGAACTTGCTGGAAATAACTTTAACAGTTCGGTTTGGAAGAGCACTGTGCTTTTGACTGTTGCCAGTGAAAGACTTAATTAATGCTGTTCTTTCATGTTCTGCAGCTATTTACTTATGCACAGATATGTATATACCAGTCACAGCAGTACTGCTCCTAGGAAGGAAGGCTAAAGCAATGGTTCCTGAGTGTTACAGACTCTGGTAAAAAATTAGATTTATGCAGAAAGTAATTTATGATTTACAGAATGAAAAGAGGTGATAGCATAATAACTGCAGAGGATTCTCAGCTTTGGAATGATAACACCAGAAAGGACTATGAGTATGCAATCTGGCTGAGGATATGCAGCATGATGGACCAATATTACACTTACTTCATTGGCTGTACCTGTCTCACAGGCTGCAGACATCTCCAACACCAGGGCTTCTAGCCTTGCTCTAGACAGGCCTCATCCATAAGGATTTGAAACTGCCTATGACATCCAGTTATTCAACTTATATAATGACTCAGTGTTGCAAGCTCATGGAGCTTAGCCAGACTGAACAACAGTGGAAAGTTTTCAATTTTTTTTCTTTTCTCAGACAAGATTTTTGAGTCTACCATCTACTTCTCTGCTCACAGATCCCTGTTCAGAACCCACTGACTATCCATTTCACAGATCTCATGGCAGGGTGCTTCAGTTTTGAAAATTTCTCAGTTCCCACAGTTATTCTATTCCTACCATGTGAACAACATAGTTACATCATTCTTCCTGGGGGACATCCCTTAGAGCATGTGCTCTTTTGAAGGAGAGACCAGAGATCCATAATCAAATTATCAGATATGAGCTTACAAGATTGTCTTTATGAGGAGGTATAACTCAGGAAAGCAACTGCTGGTTTTAGAACAGTAAAGTTTATGTATGATGTTTGCATTGCAAGGCAGAGCTCCACATACGCACATCGAACCTTGGGTAACGAAGGTTCAGTGGAAGCTGTACTGCCCATGTCCAACATTCACCTCCCTATTACACTGCAATAATCATGTTACGCAGGCACAGGCCTCCTGGAAGTACAGGCAGGCTTTCTGTGATAGATGCTGATATTCATGCAGAAAAGCAAGACCACCAAACCTTTGCACTTGTCAATATTTGTACTCCAGCAGTTGGTGGCTAACGGCTTAACACATTGATTCTTGTTGCCACCCTCCCCCCTGTATTCCAGGAAAAATAAGATTCAGTTTCCCAACTCAGGGATTAGAAAAAAAATAAAAGGCAACACAGGCCCAGCCTCCAAAATAAATATCCTTTATTCTCACAGTCCTGTACATCCAGATACACATCAGGCCTTTCTTATAAAGCAAAACCAAATTAAATAAAAAACCAGAATCAGAATCAACCCCACTCACTACCAGCAACAAACCCAGCTAGGACTGTGACATATACTTTGATGCAAAGCCTTAGTATTCTGGCTGTGCAAAACAGATTTCTACTTGACCTGGAACCAGAGGCTTAGAGACTCACATTTCAGTAGCCCATCAGCTAGGTCAGGACAACCCACCCAGTGCTTCCCTGCCCAAATCTTGCCTGCAGGTATTTGCATCCAACTAGTAGCCATGTCTTGGCAGAGGTGGGGACGAGAGGTTCAAACACCCTCAGCAGTGAAATATCACCTCCTATATCTCTGAATAACATGACACCAACTTAGAAGAGCTGCCTCTCACCACTTCACTTAAGTAAAGGATGAAGTAAACACAAACCAAATTCAACCTCTGCAGGAGCATGGTCAGCACAGTCATACCTCTGCAAAACAGCCTGCAAACAGTCAAAGACCTGGAGGTCGACTCCCTTGTCTGCCAAGATCAGGCATGGTCTTCCCATCCACTGAGCTCAGCATAGATCATTACAGATCATTTTAGTCCTCTCTTTTAATAAAATGGCCAGTTTATTAACTAGGAAATCTCTTCTTGCAAAACCAAACAGATTGGCATGGCTTTAAGTGGGCAGCCGCATTTCATGCTACATCAGGGTGGAACTCAGCGGTAATTATAGTTTGCTTTCTTTAAGGAATCTCTGAAAGTATTTGGTTTCTCTTTCACATCTGAAAAGAAAAAAAATTGGAGATGGGAAAGGGAAATTTAATATGGCACAAGGAATCCTCAAATTCTTTTATGCTGTGAGTTTTCTGCCAAGGCTATCCACAGAAACAGAAGCAAAGGAAGGACATTTATAGCAAAGTGGTGTTTTGGCAGACTCTCCCTTTAAAAAATTGATTTTACTAGAAGCCTTAACACAATTCTCAATTTATAGCAAGATTGTGGCAAGATTATAGGAAGAATACAGGGCATTCCTTCAAGGATCCCATTCTTAGGCCTGGAGCTGCCAAGAGATGCTGTGTGAAACTTATTCCCTCAGCCTGTACACAATCCCAGAGATGGCTGATGCATTTCACATAACCACAGTAAAGGTAAAATCCACAGATGTTAGAAGCTAGAACTGAAACTGAGAACAACCATCTTCTTTGAGAGTATTTTTATAAAGGAGCAGCATAGCAGATTTTCAGCCTACATTTACTTTTTTGTATGTAATTGCTTGCTTATTTAATTGTCTGTCATAATTACTCTTACCTATTTGTAAAAGTAATTATGACAGTGATACAAGCATAAGCCAAAAATATTCTTACTTTTTTAAAATGATAACTTCACAAAAAAAAAACCAAAATAAAAAAAAAAAAAAAAAACACCTGGTATTTCAATGGAAATGTGGGGTTTTTTCTTTGTTGTTTGTTTTTGTGGGTTTTTGTTGGGGTTTTTTTGGGTTGGTTTTTTTTTTTGAGAGAGAGAGACAAAAGATTTGTCATTTTTGCTGGAAATACTGTTTTCCAAGTTTAGGTGAAATAAGTTTACAAATCAGTATTTTTGCCCAAGTACATCAGCCATCATCAGTGTAGAAATATGCAATGCCAAAAGCCAGGCAGCTTGAGGTGTGTGTTCTGGGTGCTAACAATTGCTGCTTTGCATGGGAAATGTGTGGGAATGCTCTGACTTGCCACCCTTCCGGGAGATGGGCACCAGTGGAAACTCGGTCTCTAGTCCTTTGCTGTCAGGACACATCAGCTTCAGAAGGGTGGGATGGTGGTGGTGACAACCATGGAGAGTTGGTGCAGTGGGTCACCTAAAGAAAAGCACCCAGGATGTCAGGATGAGAGCCCGTGGCATTCCTGCTTCTAAATGCCATCTGTGTGTCACTGTGTGCTCGGAGTGAAACAGGCACTGGAACGGAAAGGTAACATACCCTGGTGCTGTAAGTGTAACTCCTGTGGTGATAAAACACTTTCCCAGTAAAATCAATTAACTGATACATCTGATAGGGCAACCTCTTCTTTAATGCCTCAAGCCTGACTAAGGCAAACAATATGAAGATAAACTAGATTAAAATGTACCCTGTCTACAGTTTATATGTTTGTTTAGTAAATTAGCTCATACCTACAAAAACAGTGACATAATTCTCTCCCTTTATCTTTTTCCTGAGGAGGTCTCTACCTTTGGAACAACCGATGTAACCCTGTATATGTTTTTCACTGTCTGGCCGCAAATGAAACTCCCAAAATTGACTCATTAAACCTGACTAACATTTGGGTCTAAAGCACTCCAAATGAAGAGTGAGCCAATTTCTCTGTAAAAGATCTATTAACAATGAGGGAAACATGAATAGAGAAGTTTTGAGGAACCCTAACTTGCATTCTGTTGCTAAGGGATACACTTCCTTGATATACATACTCCCATGCTCTCAGCAAGTCTGACTCACAAGTCTGGTTTTCAGTAAATAATGAAAGCTGTACACTAATGAAAACAATGTAGGAAGGGTCAAAAATGGGGTAAAATAAAATAACATGCAAATTAAATATTACTTTCCACTCCAGACAGTACATAGGGTGCTTTACCATCACAGTGCACTCTGTAGGCTGCATAATGCACCTGTAAAATTTATGTTGAGACAGACTGGACATTGTTCCATTTGCAAAGTGATGTTTTTACTGCTCTGTTCCCCTTCTATTGAGCCCAAACAGGTCCTTGCTACTCATGTCCCTTTTTTTTCCTTTATCTCTCTGCAGTAAATGCCACTGCCAGATATCTTTCTCCCACAATAACTCCCTGTCCCTTTCACTCTTCATAACTTCTACTTGTTCCATGGAATGGTTTTAGAGACCCAAAAGTTAAGGCCAGAACTTACCCAAGTGATTTCCACTTTCAAATGTCTCCATATGGATTATCTGAACTAGTGACATCTTGGGGATGAAGTCTTTTGTTCCCATAAAGTTCAGAGAAAGCTACTAGTTGTAACTTCTAAAATTAGGAATTATTTCTGAAAATTTTCACCAATCTTTTTTACCCTAAAAGTGACTGTGTGAGGCAAATCCCACGTCCCAATGCTGGTCTTGGCATTTGTTGGGTGAATTACAGAGGAAAGCCATAACCAACTTGTTTCTCCATAATTGCAAGATTCTCTCCCTCACTCTGTTAATGCTTCCAGCAGCATGACCACTGGAATGTCTGGCTCTGATTTTCCTATGTTCTTTCTCTGAAACTATTCACATGAGTGAAGATAATGATAAGCTTGGAGACTGACCTTAACCAACTAATTCAAAATGTCTTCAATTATGGAAGCTACATGCTGCAAAATGCACAAAATATCTGCATTTTAAAACCAACACAGAATATATAACTATACTATTTCCTATATTATTATCTGTATAACTCTATAGATTAGTAATCAAAATATACAACTTGAAAATCTGAGACAATTATAAAAAAGAAGCAATCTACTGCAATAAATGTGGAGAAAATACAGAATAGGAATTTTACCTTTTGTTCACCTGAAAACCAGGTTAAGGGAAATAAGGGAATTGTTTATTTTTTTATTAAGGGAAATATTTTCCTATTTTCAAAAGGTCATATGCACAGCTATTATTCCTGTGACTCACAAGTCAGAAAAAGGTCAGTGGGTTTTTCATGTACACACGCTAACTATTATAATATAACAAAGTTAAAAGAAAATCCCCATTGGGGCAGGATAATAAAAACCGGAAAAGAAATGTGAGTAATAGGGGAAGAAGAAAAAATTTAAAGGAGCTAACTTTAAAATCCAACATTGTTTTTGATTTTTACAACACAGGTGTTACATCAGGGGAAAAAAAACCCAAACATTAAAAAGCATATGAGACAATTTTTTATGGAAACACAAGAACTTTCTTACAAATCCCTTATCTCAAGTTGTTTCCCCTTTTTCTCTTATTGCACTTACTACTAAACTTTCTACTAAAATAAATAAGTCCTACGAAATCCTGTGTACTAAATTCTGTAGTCCTTGTTCAAGTAAAAAATCCTGCTGACTTCAGTGGAAATTGCACTTGAGCAAGGCTTTGATCAAACATTTTATATTCTAGAATGCTGTAAGTGGAGCAGTGGGAAACTATATCAAGCAGGTGAAAATTTGCATTTAACAGTTATCCTTCTGTAATCTGCTTCTCCTAATGCACTTCACATCTGGAGGGATACCATGCTAACCAGCATTTTGTTAAAACATCTCTTAAGCCAGGATTCTTCATATGTCTCCTTCTTTGCCACTATATACAGTTGAATAGAGAGGGATGTGAGTTTAGAGAACATTTTACATTATGTGTAGTTAATTTAGCCATGTTTGTTATCAAGTTTACAAATGCTAAATTCCAGAGTCATTAATGTAAAAATGCTTTAATGTAAAAAGAGTGCCCGTGGCTTTATGAAAATGATGTGTGTGAGGTGTTTCTGTTTACTTTGAATTCCAACCAAAACTACAGCAATGTACCAATGTTGTTGGACTGGATTCTGCTTTGGCTGGAGCAAAATAGACTGAAGCGCTCTTTTTTTGAAAGGTCTCAGATGTAATATTGTCTTACATTTCAAACTTAGAAAAGGTAAATCGGTAGCCTTCCTGCTAAAAGAAGAAAACCAGTATAATAAGAAACAGAAAAAAGTTTTAATAGCTCAATATGAAAAAACATTGACCCCCTGGATTAAATGCTGTTGACTGAGGTTATCCAATACTTTGCTTTTGGCTTAAGTGGGGCCACCAGTTGACCTAAAACCATTTTCTCCAGTTTCAAAAAACAAATGTATGATTTCTTGTCTGTAGATGAAGCTTGTAGATTATGTTGCACTAGTGAATGGACACCAGTGACAGTCAGGAGTAACCTGTTCCCTATTTTGAGGTAAATTATTCCCACAATCAAAAAATGTGACTGCAGTAGCACATACAGGCAGGGAAAACTTAAGAAACACATCTTCTCAGTAAGATATGCTGCTAAACTTAAAAACTCCTCTTTGTGCCAAAGAGATATGTTGAACTATACGCGTACCACTAAAAAAAGCCAAGACATTTATAAGATTTTGCCCTTTCTGAGTGACTCCCATGTATATGAAGGTCTATCTTTAGATCTTAGATGTTTCATAAGTCAAAAGGAGAATTGTTAGTCACTGGTATTTTCTTTTTCAAGCACCTTGAGCAGCACCTTCCATCCTGAAACACAGAGTCTGAGTAAGTAACCATTGCACTGCTCAGCTCTAGAGTTAGGGGGGCTTCTGAAGCTTCCTACACACTGAACCTCAATGGCTGACTTTATACCTTGAAGATTTTGCTCATAACTCACTGGGATGAAAGGCTCTGTATCATTGCACAATGACATCTTACCACCATGACACGCAACTGGGAAAAGATTCACACAGAAAAAGCATTCACCTGGACTCCTGACACAATCAGTAAAGAGCCCAAGTGTATCCAGTTTCTAAAAACTCAAAAGAAGGATATTTACTACCATTCAGAGAGCAGTGTAGCTCTGTTGTCACAGTAACAAGTAGCAGCAATACCATTACAGAACCAAATCACATTTGCAGTCTCACAGCATTGTATTCAACAGAATATATCTGAATGCTTTCTATTTGCTAGCAAAAAGAAGGATGTTAGCCTAAATGAGAAGTAAGGACAGAGGATTATGCTCTTATTTCATCTCTTATTTCAAATGAAAGCAGCATAGCAGGAAAATCATGAATGCATTTTTTAAAATATAATGCATAGCGTATTCTCTAATGTTCTGCTGCAACTCAAGGCAATTCAACCTCAATCAAACTACAGAACACCGAATTAATTTTCCAGTGTTAATGTTTTGGGTTCATTCTTTTTGGGTTTTTGTGTGTTTTTTTAAGAAATCTGTGACTATTGATATAATTAAGAACTATTCAGCAGGTTGCCATAGGAAACCTATTTTTTCAGCTAACCCAATACCTCTAAAGATATTTGAGTTAGCTAATGTTTCACTGGAAGTAGATGAGTCTTATATTTAAGAATCAGCATGGATGGCCTTTTTCATATAGGCAAAATATTTGTCATCATTAAAAACAAAAACAACTTTAAAGTGTCTTCTATCATAGTTTTGCAGGGGGAAAAAGTTACCTTCCTCATATAGTTATCAGGTACTTGTGGGGGAAAATCTTGCAATAAAAATACTAGAGGAAGAATCCCAATCTCTGTGAAGTGAGAGCTTGATTAATTTTTCTCTTTGCTGGTGTCATTTCATTTTGATTGCTTCTTAGAAACACTCATCTTCATTAGATTAATCTTAGATTAATTAATCTTAGTGGTCAAATCTGAAAGAAGAAAACAGCACAGTGAGTGTCCACCATGTGAGCTGCCTGCTTGTTTCCATCAGCTGTATTTCAGTCAGATCCTTTGAATGTTAAATAATCACAATAACCCAGAACATGTTTCAGAACATATTTGAGATGAATTGTCATGTTTGGGGCCATGTAGATCTGATTATTTTTATTATTATTACTCTGCCTAAACACTCATCTTTCTAGCATACTTCACCTCTTTGGTTTCTACACACTCCAGCACTGTACTTCAGCAAGAATGTAATTCCCCTTTTCATCTTCCCCCTCCCAGCTCACCTTATTGGTGTTGGAAGCACTCCAAATCAGTTGGTAAGGAGGGATATGCACCACTGGACAGTCATCTCAGCAATACCGAAGCTGCATCCAGTGCTGCAGTAACAACAGCTGCTCTTATTGCAAACAGGTTTGGTATGATTTGCAAAGAAGATTCAACAAATTCTCCATTTGGCATGGATATAAAGGTGAAAAAAATTTTGCACAGTATCATTTCACTTAAAATTAGCCTGAGATGTCAGTCTTGCCTATAACTTCAAGGTCAGTCTTAGTCAATACTCTGAAATTGCACTCTTATAGAGGTGCTTTGCAAAGAATTGTTGTTTAAAATATCACATTCATTATTCGCTAAGTAGTTCAGTCCAACTATGCAAGAGTTTAAAAAGTCCTAATCATACAGAAAAAAATAAATCCAAAGTCCATTGTTAGTAGGGAGAGGCAAGCACAAACAGCAGTTGGCAAATGCTAAATAAGACATGCAAAAAGACTTCCATCACATAAATAGAGATAATTATAGGGTTTCAGAAAATTCCCACAGAGTAAATTTGAGAAGTCATACGGCTAACAAGAACAACTACTAAGTGAAGACCTTTTTTGGTGCAAGAACAGAAAGGTGGACAAGAACAGAAATGAGATGTCAACAGACTTTTAAGAAGACCACCATAAACATGCAACAGTATTGCAAGGATGAGATGGAGCTAAACAAATTCTAGTCTGTGTTTAAAAATAGGATGTCATTAGAACCAGTAAAAACAATATTTCTAGCCTTGTTTTCTATGACAAGAAGTTTCCATGACAGTAACCATGAGGACTGACTTCTGGACATTTCAGTATTAACCCCAACACACCTAAGAGGCTTATGAGGTAGTAGTTACTCTTGCCTCTGTCCACCCCTTTCTTCTGTTTCTTTTTTATTATAAGACTTCTTAACTCTCCACCATTAACTGTTGAACTTGCAATAAGGTAGAGAAGAGTTCAAAGTCAAGTGCCAGAACACAAGCAAACAGAAAAAAGGCATAATTGTAAAGACAGATGAAGATGCTATAAAGTTGATTTTAAAAGAAAAAAAAAAAAAGAGCAAAGAAAAAAGAATAGGGAAGAAATTATTGCTTTGGAGGTCCAGCATAAGTGGGAAAGGAAATGCTGTATATTGGTATGCATTTTGATAGGCTTAATCTCTGTATAGCTATGTAACGTTGTAACTCTTAATAGAGCAACACAGAAAAGGGAAGTATGGGATGTAATTGCTCAGGCAGAGTTATGAGGTATGCAGGCATACGTGAGCTCTTGCACACAGACCAGAACAAACACGAACACTTATTGTTGATTTGATAAAGAAATGCAGCTTATTTTGTGGTGTGCGCCAGCCAGCTGCCAGCTCACTGCTAAGCTGCATGTGCCTGCAGCCTGGACTGAGTGGTCCTGCTGCCCCACACAGCGTCTGAGCTGCTCATTGCTGGCTTTCCCAGAGAATAAAGGGCATCAGCAGCAGTAGTCAACAGTAAGTGATCTTGCTATTAAGCATTCCTAGTTCACCCCTAATGAAAATCTAGGTGCCCAGGATATGATTAAGGGTCACTTACCAACAAACTGTTTGAGCCTATGCCTTCTCTCCCTTGACTTTAGGAGCCCTCACTTGATTATTAGTGGCACTTTCTAATTCACATTAAGAACTCACAATTTTGGAAGAAGGCCAGTAATACTGATCATAACTCTTGCATGGACAACTTCATTAAGCTCTCTTTTGCCATTCCACTCCTCCACTGTGGAATCTTTTCTAAAAAAGACTTTAGGAAAACAGGATTACTAGTACAGCTGGCATAAAGCTGCAGTGCTTATTTTTAGCAGACCTACAGACTTTTACCAGCAGTTTAATGCCAATATTAAGCATGCTATATTTCTATTTGTCTATTCTTCTTGGAAAACAAGGGCTTATCCACAGATAAGCAAGTAATGGCAAGGTCCCAGGAGCAGCCGACCTTGTACCTGGAGGCCTGTGTTGAGAAGGATCCTAGGCCAGTTCAGGGGTGGTCTGATAGCTCCAGTTGTGTTTGTACTCTGAAAACAGTGGTTTGTTCTCACACTCAGTGTTGGGCTGAAACTTAGACCTGTGCATCTGCCCTCGCTGAGAGAAAGTAGCAGGGAAAATCCCGAAGGGAACTTCTGCAAGCAAAGTCCCTGCATTTCCCAGTGCTGTGCAAACATGCGTCTTCTTCAGCTTCTGGCATCACACCATTTCAATTTCCTGCTGCACTCAGGCAAGAATATTTCTGTCTAACACATTTCAAAGAGGAGTGTCATTAGCATTAGTGCTTAAGGTCTTTGAAATTGCAAAGAAAAGGCAGGTGTTTAAATATGGAAGGCATTATGAGAGGGCAGCAAGGTTAAAATATTTCTATTTAAAGCTGATGTGTTTTAATGACATTAGATCATACAACAGACACAGATTTTGTGAGACTTTATACATTCTGTCCTCAAACCAGTTTGTCTCAAGTTTATTCTCAACTGCTCAGGTTTGTTGGAGCAAAAAGGAAGGAAATGGTATTAAGCAGAAGAATGTTCCTATAAATATGTTTGTTAGCCTCTTCTACTAAGTAAGATAATATTTTAATTTATTAGCTAAGTACAACTCTTCATACCTCATCAGAATAAATGGTTCAGGATAATTTCAAAGCATTTTCCTTGGATATAGCCAGCAACCTATATTTTAAAAGTAATCTGTAAAAACCTTCCATGCTACCTCTCAAAAATTGTGCCAACCCTTTTCACAGACAGAATACAAAATACTATGTGTTGTGTCTGGCAGCTAAGAG
The DNA here is from genome assembly GCF_963662255.1 of Cinclus cinclus. Classification (NCBI taxonomy): domain Eukaryota; kingdom Metazoa; phylum Chordata; class Aves; order Passeriformes; family Cinclidae; genus Cinclus; species Cinclus cinclus. Next base: position 37,292,087 of record NC_085051.1, read on the forward strand.
TAAAACATATGTAGATTGAGCATGTTTTACCTAAACAACACAAAACAGGAGAAACAGAAAACCCCTAAATAGACAAACTGAATTAACGAAAAAGTTTAAAGCCCCAGAAAGCCATTCTTTGGCCACTAGACCAAAATGTATCTTCTTCTGCAGCAAGCCCCTGGGACAATTACCTGCTTTTGTCCTTTGTGAATCACCTTTACTTCTTCCCCCCCACCCCCCCCCCAAGGTTTTGCAATCATATTAAACAAACTGAATAAGCTGTGTGATTCTTTTATTCTATCATTTTGGCTAATTTCTGGACAGAGTCCAGAAAATTGTCCCTCTGCCTCTGAAGTATGATTCTCATCACATAGCACAGTAAAAATAAATCATGATTTGCATTTCTCAATAGACTTCAAATAACTGCATGGAGTAAAGCCAAACCCAGCTTCTTCATTGAAACAAACAGCTTACATTTTCACAGACTGAGATTGTTTCTCGTTCATGTAAAGAATAATTTCTGCTTCCCAATTTCCACATGGGCCACTACCAGCCACATTTCTCCCTGGTAGCTCACATAGTAAGTGCTTTGAGACAGCACATCCAACCAGAACAGCAAACTTTGACAGGATTTACTCCTGCCACTGAAACCTTCTGGCAAGTATTCAGCTCATGACTCAGGGTGCTTATCTGTGAAGCGAAACTCCCTCTGGGATGTGAAGCACCATCATCTCAATCACTTCTCATTTTCCTCTGAAAAAAACAAACATTCAGCACACTTCTGAGTCTAGGTCCTTCCTTCTTTCTCATCCCTCACCCAACCCTAGCTAGAGGCAGGCTCTGGAAAATGTGAAGAACACGGGCACAATTGTTCTCAGCTTCTACCTTATGCTCATTATATTGGCAAAGTTCAAAACCATTTGCTTCTGCCATTGTACTTTTAAACACTGTAGTTCTAGAATATCAGCAAAATCCCAGCACCATTCTTCAAAATAGACTCCTGCCCTATATTTATCATGCTTTCATTCTACAAATGTATCACCATATTCTCATAGTTATCTGGCAGTTTGTTAGACATTCAGCCCTTAAAATGTGTCTGCAAAAGGTAAGTAGATATTCACAGAGTAATTAATAAGGTAAGTAGACATAAGACAGAGAGGTCATGTACACAAATGCTAAATTAAGAACCATTTCCAGGGTAGTTAAAACAGCAACCCAACACCCAACTCCCATGCAGGCCGCAGAACAAAACAAAAAAGGAACCGGGCATGTGAAATCACAGCCACTTTTACTGGCTTAGTCGTTTTGATTAAAACCTCCCTGGTTCAGCTGAAATAGCTACTCTGGTACAAAGACACAAGTCCATAGCTGCAGTACAAGATTTGGGAAAAGCAGGAATCCTGAACCATATTAATTCAGTGACTGTATTATCTTCAACAACCTCTTCCACCCATGTTCTTTCCTGTGCACCAAAAAATAAATGCGCCAAATGCAATTCCAGAGGACTTCCAGATTTTGCCAGCAGATTGTATTTGTTAAAGCGCAGAATAAACACTTTCTTGTAAAGAGTTAGCTTCACTAGTCCACAGACTAGATTGGTTATTTTCTCTATGACTGCTAGCCAAAGAAAAGAAAGAAATGAAAGAAGCTGCCAGGAAGAAAGCCTGGGCAAATAGCAGTGATAGGCAGGGGCAGAGACAGAGATGAAGACAACTTATGTGGGCAAGGAAGTAGAGAAGTCTGAACTTCAGAGGAAGCCAAGGACAACCCTTGAGAGAGCAGTAAGAAAGGAAGTTTCTATATGTGCTTAGAATTGCACCTGCTAATCTACACAATGCAAACCCACGGGAAGTGACTCAGTGGTCAGAGCCTGACACACAAAAGGAAGCATCCTATATTCCAGGAAAAGGTATTTGGCTTATGCATGGACATAATGTTTTTGTTTAGGTCTTGAACCACAACTGCGTTTGGTTGTGTTTCTCATATGCAGCAGTTGCCCTTTCTAACTCACTATTTTTAACTCAAGCCCATCAAAGAGGAAGAGAAATTTTTAGGAAGATTTCATTACTTTATCCACATTCATATGAAGGAAGGACTAAAGTCATAGTGCTCTGAGCAACTAACCTAGCCCAGTTTCTCTGTGAATATTCATCCAAAATGTGACATTACATAAAAATTAACAAAAACTCACTTGACGTTCCAGGCCAGTCCCTCACACTGAAAGTACTTTGTGTCATATCTTTTTTTATCCTGAGGCAACAAGATCACAGTATAGTGCTGTCATACCAGTTATACAAATCCCAAGGACAAAGAAACAGTTGGGCATTGTGGCTACTGAATCCCACTAACTCACAGAGCAAACCAAAGGGGTTTCAGTGTCTCATTCTCTTTGCTTCCCCTACCTACAGTGGCTTGAAAGGAGAAGAGATGGGATGAATGAGCTGAAGTAGCTCCTGGTTAACAAAGGTGCTGCAAAGTTGTATAGGCTGCCATCATCTTTTGCAGACAAGGATGCACATAACTGGAATTATCCTACAGCCAACAGCTACCCTATTACCTTAGAATCCCTGAATGCACCACTTGGGAAGTCCTTTTCCTGGCAGGACCAATGTCCTAAGGGTCCACATCATGTGAGGAGCAGCAGTTAGGAGAATGCCACCTTCATGCTGCCCTGCAGACTTGCTCTGTGCTGCTTGGCAGAACTATAGCATGCAAACCTCAAGGTTTGTATTAAAAGGCAGAAAGGTTTCCAGCTCCTTCTTGACTCATACAGTCCAACTTCAAGGTCAAAACATACCAATCACATCTTATCCAATTGCATTTTGTCTTTGGAAGGAGTAAATACAGCCTCTGTGAAGCCTAGTGTACAGTAGATAGACAATGAGAGGTTCCTGTAAAGGCTCACTGAACTGTGTTTAATGGGTGTTAGCCCTGAGGATGATAACTAGTCACTGTACTTGTGAGACGTGCAAAATGTCAGGGGAATATACAGAAGTGTTGTGTTCAGGAAGCATGTGATGTGACTAATAGAGTATGACAAGGGGTGTGGTTATCATGAGATATTTACCTCCCTTCAGTGCCTCCATGAGACGTGAGAAAATAAGTATCTCCCTCCTCTCCCTGTCTCTCAGGAACATGTTAATTCACTTAGAACTAAACTTCCAAATTTTATCATACTTCTCTTATTAAAAGCCCTTTTGGGGCAGTTTCTCAGGAAGGACGTTTATTACAAGATTCTAAATTCCTACTCCAGCTGAGTAATGCTGGACACAGAATTCAGTTGACTTCACAGTAAACAGTTTGTGAAAAAGCTTAGTTTTTTACCAAAACAATGTCTTTTAAGCAAGTGCAAAATTTCTTCGGTGTTTGTGGAATATGAGGTCCACACATAGGAAGGGCTACTCCCAGCTCTGATTCTCTCAGGAGACTTCCCACCTCCTTGTGTCTGTCTTGGTGTGAAACAATTTTTTCCTACATTCAAAGGTAAGAGAAAAAGAGATTGAAGAAAGAATGGGGGAACCAGGGAGAAGAGCACTGGAGGGCTGTTAGAGCAAGGGCATGAAAGGTAAGTGCTGGAATGTTAATCAAAAGATGGAACAGTTGTAAATGAGAGAGCAAGGCAGAGAGAGAGAGAGAGAGAGAAATAAGAGAATTAAATGGAATTTCAGGATGGAAGAAAGGGAGTCCAGAGCCTGGAAAAGGAAAGAGTCATATGAGACATCAGAGGTGTAACTTCAGTTAAGAAAGGGGGAAAATCAATTAGAGGAAATGCTAATGGAAATGAACAGACTGGGCCTGACAAGAAAAAGAAGGGCAAGGGAAAGAAGAAAAGATAATAAACATTAGGAATGAAAAAGGAATGAGAAGTAGATAAAATATTTTACCCATTATTTTTTTTCTTTTGGTCTTGTTTATCTCCCAGAATATCTCATGGTGAAATAACTGGAATTTTATGTCCCAAGGAAAACAGCTATTTAAAACAGAAAGAGTGCTGTGTACATAACCCAGATTTTACCCTTCAACTCCAACCTCCAACCCATGAGTGACTCTTCATTTCCACTAAATATTCACCATGCAGATTCTGGTCTAATAGATTTACACCTGTAGGCATCTCAAGCCACAAAATACAGCTTAATTCCTCACAATAATAAAGCCAGCAAATAAATTCATTCATTCACAGAATTTCCTGTAGATTCTGCATTATGATTTTGCAGAAATGAATATCAGGTTGGTTTGGGGGTTTTTCCCTTTTTACTCATTGCAACATCAGGAGACACTTGCACTGTGTGACAAAACCAGGAAGCAGTTGGTGTCAACAGACAACTCTATCTACATCTCTCTTCCCCTCACACCTCCTAACAGAACAACTCTCACCACTATCATCACCACCCATATTTTCATACCTATGTTTAAAAAACCCAGACGCAGCTATATAACATACCCAACAGTTGCTAAACACCCAGACACAACAGCCAAAGAGCTGGGCTTCAGGACCTCAAGCTCATGAACATGAGAACCAGCTGCAAGATTAAAACATATGAATTGTGCTGAGGCAAATAACCATGACTTCAGAACTCTGAAAATCGTTGCCTTCTTCAGGTTAGAGACTGCACTTATGGGGGAGAGCATGGGAAGTTCCAGATAATGGAAGACCCTGGCAGGCAGGCAAGCAGCTTCACAGTTACAAAGACTGAGCCTCTCCCTGTTTTCTTCCTGCAGAAGCAGACCAGGTTTAGGGATGTCTGTGCTTAGCTATAGCAAGAACATCCCTTAATAACAAGATATATACTTTGAGCAGTGCTTAGGTCTAATTAAGGTGAAAGGGCTACTTCTGTATCACAATATTGTGCTAAAATCCATACCAGCAGGACTGCTTACAGTCAGCAGCATCCCAGCACTTTCTTCCATACAATATTAGCTAACAAATCCCAGGAAGTTTAAATAACTGCAGACTGAGGCTACTTCCCAAATGAATAATTTCTTGAAATAAAGACCGCTCTGTCTTCACTGGAGCAGAAACCAGATAAGAACAATCACAGAACCATATCCATCACAGAAGATTAACTACTAGCATGAGGCATTATAAGATTTCTGAATTCCTCAGTCTGGGATGAGACCCAAGCCACAGCAGAGTAGAGGCTAATACAAGGAAATCAGATGATCAAGAAGCCATGAGCAAAGACATGCTAAACGGTTAAGAGGCATCCACATTTATGCTGAAAGAACAAAGAACTTAACTTGCAATAGCAAACCAAAAGAGGAAAGATGCACCTTTTAAAAAACAATTAAATGAGAACTCTTTCTCTATTTTGGGAGGGTTTTTTTACATACAACAAGATATTTTCTTTAATTTTTTCCTTGAGAATTGTATCTAAAGCACTCAGAAATAAATAGCAAAAGCACTGGTTATTAAGAATTAACACAACAGCAGAACAAAATGGTTTAGTGGTAGAAACCCTTATTACAGTACAGCCCTGCACAACACGGGTTGACACCTATCCAAACTGGTTGATTCAGCTATCCAAATAAAATATGCCATTATTGTGTTATCTGAAACTTTCACTGGCTCAATAGACTCCTTAAACAAGGCCTAGTTACCTGGCTAGATTGCAATCCTTCAATAAAGAATGGCAAGGCAGAGCTATGCATGTGTGTAGGGACACATAGATTCAGAAATTTTTTATGGGATGGGACCTGAGTGCCAATTTAATGATTGTGGCATGTGCTCAACTTGAAATACAGTCTTTCAAACTCTTCTTTAACCAAGCAGTTTGCTTATCAGGAAATTAAATGCTCTGGTAATGAGGAGACATAACACATAAGTGATACACAAGCTTCCTATCATATTTACACATTACAATGCTCATGACATAGAGCTCTTCAATCTGCACAAAAGCTGAGTTTGGCTTCCTAAGGTGCAGGTGCTCCTGACTGGAGTTTATTGCATCTAATACTTGCTTTCAGAGCTCACCCTGAGTACTCACCAAATCCTCCATACAGATGGATTCTTTGGTATAGCATATGTTAGACTCATATTGCAATCTTTTCTCCTGAACGATTATCCATAAGACTCACTTGGACTCTAATAATCTTAAAAGTTCTACACTTCTCCATTCAAAATGGCTAGCCAGTTCAAAATCTGAGTATTCGCATGTTAGAAATCTAGGCTAATGCTACCAAAAAAAAAAAAATTGTCAAACTAATTTGTTAATTCCTGAAGGGATTGATGTCTGTAGATTCTAAGACATTATTAGAGATAGCTATTTCCTTACACATGGTGTATTGTAGAGCTGGGGCTCTGGTAATCTGCATTATCTGCATTCCCATCAAAATAATCCAATCCTCTTGAGAGGACTGGAAAAGTTTTATAAAGAGGATCTAATTTTCAACAGGATCAGGATGACTTCTACTGGCCATCATGAAACAAGGCATCATGTATCTTTTTTTAAAAAATCATTGCCAAAAAAACATTAGGCATGGATCGAAATGAAAGTTATGTATCTTTTCCACAGCTTAGTGTGGATAGAGAAGTGAAACAGAACGGAGAGAGAGAGCAAGAGAGCATGTGATCTGTGGTTTCAAATAGACACTGAGGGTGCACTTAGCTGCACTGAAGCTGCCAGGAATTTCTGACCCTATGTATCTCCAGTTCCTGGAAAGTCCCACCAACAAATAGCAAGAACACATTCCCTCTGATAAGATTCTGTAATTTAGCAAATATTTCTCTGTATGTCCAACAGTTTCTGCTGTTTGTTTAATGATGTTATTGAGTACTTGGCTCTGCACCTGAACTGGGGCAAGGTGAGCAGGCTCATTGCCCAAGTACAAATGTGCTCTCATTGCATCACACAGCCCGCAGTTTCTCTGAGTTGAGATCCTGCTGAAGCTGCTGCCAAAGCATGTGGAGGGGTTGTCAGCAGTGATAGGGGCAAAGGTTGAAGATATCTTTCACAATATCACCAGTTTGTTCATTGAGACTAATGTAGGAAAAAGGATATTATTTCAGGTACCTTTTGTAATAGCTTCACTTGTCAAAGTGTTCATTAGGACAGTTATCTAAACTTTGGTACCATGGTGGTACAATAAGGATTGAAACAAATACTCAAAACTGAATATTTCTTTTCTTCATCAGAAAAAGCTTTTGACTAAGTGAACAAACTGTAGATATATACTTTGATGCTAAAAAATCTTGAGAAACAGATTGATTTTGTAGAACCTCCTTCTCAAATATAGATACAGGAAAATCTGCCTGCACACCCAGTTGCAAGGCACAGCAGTAGACTACTGAGGGTGAGGAGGTATTTACAGCTTGAGACACTATAACCTCTATTGCCAGTGAAACGGCTGACTAACCCAGATTACAAACTATATAACTATTAATTCATTAATTTTTTAGAAATTATTTTCCATGCATGCCTTTTTTATCTAGGTGAAGGTGCAAGATGCAGAAGCCTAAGATAAGGTAATATTTATATATATAAACAGGCTTAATTCCCACCATGAAGTCACAGTCATGATTTTCATTTAAGGCTTGCAGTTCTATGCATACCTTAAAGCTTTGGCTAAGTTTGTGTTAAAATATTGCATTTCTTCAGGCTGAAACTGTGCAGAGAAAAACAGCTTCAATCAATACTTACATTGCTTTGATTGGGTCAATAAAACAAAAGGTTGATTGATCCACCTTCCATTTACTCATTTAACAGTCAAAGAAATTTAGAACATCCTTTAAAAAAAGTGACATCTGGTCACTCTATTTGCCTCAGGCCTTGGTATTTGTCATTTCTGGACTGGAATCACTGAATCATTTAGGCTGGAAAAGACACCTCCAAGATCAAGTCCAGCTTTGACTTTATCAACTAAGCCATAGCACTAAGTGCCACCTCCAGTTGTTTCTTGAACACCAGCAGTGATGGTGACTCCAGCACCTCCCTGGGCAGCTCATTCCAATGTCTGACAACCTTTTCAGTAAAGAAATTCTTCCTAATGTCCAACCTGAACCTTCCCTGGCATACTTGAGGCCATTTCCTCTTGTCCTGTAACTTCCTGGGAGATGAGACTGACCCCCAGCTGGTTACACCCTCCTTTCAGGTGGTTGTAGAGAGTGAGCCTCCTCTTCTCCTGACTGAACACTCCCAGCTCCCTCAGCCTCTCTTCATAGGACGTGTGCTCCAGAGCCTTCACCAGCTTTGTTGCCCTTCTCTAGACTCACTCCTTCAACTCAAAGAATAAATCAGTCCTGTCTAAAGAGGCCAGATGGAAGGTATTCCCCCATAATTGGGTCTCTGCTGTCCCTTCAAGGACTTTTCTCTGGCATTGGGGTCACTCCTTTCTCACTGGATTTCTTTGACAAAGTTTCTGATGTAAAAATGCACAGTCAGTCAAGAGAACTTCATAACATTACCATGAAGAGCATACAGTCTTTACAAAAGAACACACCAAAACTCTCCTTTTACAGTGTTCAGACAATCACTATCTCATCTTTAAAATTCTCACCCTTTTCCTTAGGTTAGATAAAGTGTAATTCACTTGAGTACAAAATATCAAGACTGAAAGGCAAACTTCGCTGGTCCGCTATGCTCTTCTAGTACAGTTATAATTCCAAATTGTTTTAAAACTCCTTTTCTGTAATGTCTATAATGCAAACACCCTATAAATGTAGGGAAGATTAACATTCAAAGTTACACTGTCATATAAAAGTCTCAAATGATGCAAAACTAATCCAACTTTGCTACAAATTTAGCCGTGTAGACCAAATTTGCCCAAATCCTTGAGGTCCAGCTTTCCTTTTAGTCCTAAAACTTATGTATGACCTTGCATTATAGTAGAAGTAACAAAGTGAGGAAAGGATGGATGCTCATTTTGGACTTAGAAATCACTTAATGGTTTGGGTATTTCTACAATTTTTCCACTTACTTGTCATTCCCCAGTTTCCTCAGTGGAGAGCATTTGAGGTCAGTCATGACCCATGATAAAATAAATACCATTCCTGCCAGCTATTTTTCCCAGGTTAATGTTTGGCGTCAGAATGAGTCTCAGTCTAAGTTTATCACAATGACTGTGATAACATTACTTTGCATTACCTATGGGTTAGCATTTGCTTTTCCAACGCACACAATAGTCTGCATATAGCTTGTTGAAGGGAAGGCATGTGGATTCAGCTTTAAAATTAAACACAGGATCTTTGCTTTAGGAAAAAGTAATAAAAAGTTAATAGCCAGTAAGGAGCATAAGTAGGTCTGAATCTATCTGCTTATCTGATTGTGCACAAATTTCTCTTTCAAATACTGTCCTGCATACTCTGTAATCAAGCCAGTCCACAAATAATTCAGCATTGTCCTTGATCATTTTTGTCAATCCTGCCACCAGATACGTGCCCTTCACAGGGACATGAGGGTGATACGGTCACTGACTTCACTGAGACCCAGATTTCAATCTTGATCTTCTCTAGTCCAAAGAAAAGATCTGCAAGTGTCTTCAGGGACCCAGGTACTCACAGAGAAATTCAAAACACTTAAAGACACCATGGCACCACACAGGGTTGTCAAAGAAGCAAAGACCCTTACATATTGATTAGTTCCATGTTTAATATATACATACTCTTGCAGTGTTTGCAAATAACCTTTTTCGTATGAAAACAGCACTGGCTTAGTCAAAGCCAGATCAAAGAGGCACGCATGATTCACATCCACTAAATAAACGCTGATGCCTGATGGCAGTAATACAGCTATTTATATTCATTGCCTGATTTAACCAGTGGCATTCCTTTAATGTGATAATAAGCAGAGACCCGTTTGCTATGAAAAAACAACAAGACACTCAAGTGCTAAACTTGCTCTTAACACCAAATGAAAGTGATATTGGTGGGCAAGTTGAGATTTGCTAATTAACTTTCCCTACAGACAAAATCAGAAGTCTAATTTTAGATTATGCTCTGGAATTTCATAAGAACAAATAAGCAGAAAACTTCAGTGAGAGTTAAGCACTTAAATACATCGGAGGGTTTGTAGTCAGGTCCCATCAGTGGCCTCTGGAATCACAGTCCTGCAAATCTGTCATTTCATCTCTTTTGTAGAGCTTGGTGCTAGAAAAATGAGGGCAGAGGACTGTTTTAAATAGCATTATCACCCGTGACTACAGCCCTCACACTTAAAAAAAAAATCACTAAACTGGTCTGAAACCAGCAAATAGTTCTCAGGAGCAGCAATTATGTGATGACAGACACCTCCCTCTACTGAAAGGGAATCTGAACTAGCCTTGTTCTACAGACACTTGTGGGTTACCTGCACTCAGCCAAAGGCCCTTCCAGGTCCTGCTGCTCCACAGCCTCTTCTGGTTACTGTCATTTTGCAGGTAGTCCTGTGCCCTGTGTTCATCATCCATATTAACTTGACCAAAAGAAGAAAGAATATATGAGAATGAAAACCTTTTAGAATGCTGGGAAAGGATACTTCGTTAGAAGGACCATCACCCATGCTACAACACGCTTACTCAGTTTGTACTAGCAGCTGTCTGACTAACAGTGGTCAGTGGTGCCTTCAAGCAACATGAAATGCTGGTGAAGTCATTAAAACCACATGCACAATTAGATGGTATGAGAGGAATCACAAAGTCTCTTAATTTGACCATGAGATTGATAAATATAGCAGATTCTAGTAGAAAACCAAGAACGAAAAATGTCCCAGAATGCAAAACTGGATGGATGTTGCAACCAGAATGGTACGCAAGTATTTTGAGAAAGCCTAGACCTCTACAGAGCTCTCCCCTATTCTTCTGGGGCTAATTCAGTGTAAACAAAGTGGATAGACTCTTTAAAACTGCTAATCATCACCAGAAAAAAAATGAGATAAATGTATTTTTTTTTAAAAGAGGCAAAACCATTCCATGTAGACAAGGATTCAGAGTATTCTTGAAGAACACAGTTTATCCCTGATTACTTTCATCATTCCACTTTAGTAGGAAGAACACTTTCTCTCCTATGAAGATTTGTAAATACTGTTTCCATTTGGTTTATAGAGCAATGTGGTAGATTTGTTTTCATTCAATTCTTTCAGCAAACTTCTTTTTCAGACTGGAACCTGTTACAGAAGAAGCACATTAGATTTGAAATCTAGGACTTCTACTTCCATGTATATTTACCTTTCTCCATAACTTCTATTAGTTGATCTATTGGTAAAAAGCAGATTTGGATGAAGATTGATTTTGGATAGCCCCATGTGCCATAAAATAGCAGAAGAATTTTATTTCCTGCATTGCAGACAAGGCTGCTTCAGTTTTAGAGCTGTACTTTGACTTATTTGCTGATTTGCTTGATAAACATAATGGCTTAAAGTCTTGGAGAGAAATAATTACATGTGTCAGAATAACACAGGAACAGCAGGGCTGCTAGTACTTCAAAGACAGCTTGTACTTCCTTATTAAAGAGCTGCAAGAGAAGTTAATTTGCTTTTTCTCCAAAAATTAATAAAGAAAGTAGCTATTACAATAACCTGCAGTTTTGAAAGAGATTTCAAATCCTTCTGTGTCCAATACACTGATAAAAACCGATATTAATTGCAACTTGAAGGAAACTACACTGATCTCGTAGGATATTTCAGCTTGATAATTGAGAGGGCTCAAACTAAAATGCTCCTTAGGACTCATATCTGCAGCAACATCTAATGACTCAGACTTGCTTCTTCAGAGGTTGCTTTCACACTGTCCCACAATCCCAAACATAAAGATGTATCAGTGCACTTGCTGACCAGAAAATGTTGCCTTAACTCATAGCCATATTATCTCTTGAAATGACACCTTGAAACTGCATCTGTTTCTACAGCTGTCACCTGGTTAACACTAGGGAGATCCCCCACAGCCTCAGTCAGCTGCATTACTCAGTCATTAGGAAACAATTACTGGTTTCAGGTGACTTCTTTCATCCACTTAGAATCAGTCACGGGTTCTTTACAAACTCAATGTTGAGCTGGACTTCAAATTAATTTTAGGATACTTAACATTTAAAGAACTTTGGAGGTGGGTCATGCAAATTAATTTTATTCAGTTATTCCCCCAGTCTGTGAAGAAATCGTGTACTGGTTTTTCTCTATAAATGTCTGAAGACTGTTCTCATGGCCTATCTGAAATAATTCAAAATGAAAATTATCTGTAGGCAGTAAATTCCTTTCAGTGTAACTTTGAAAATACATTGTATTCTCCAGGAGCCTGGGTTTACTTGTCTTTCCTAGCATGTTTTTTGTTTTCCAACTTCTATCTAGCTCTACTTTGAGATGGATAATTATTTTAATGAAGATAGTGTTCCCACCCTTTCCAACAAAAGTGATCCTAATTTTGTTAATGTAAACTCGAGCTGCCTCCCCAGTACGAGGAGACTAAGGCTGAATGTTGACTGAATTGTTTGCTTTGATGGTAATACAGAACGTCTTAGAAGGGATTGAAAATGCAAAGCTTTCCATGAATGACAACTGCCTGGGAATTTGCACCAGGTTCTCTCCGTCTAGGAAAATGCATTGTACAAAAAGTGGTGCTGGTGCAGTCTCACAAAAGAAACCTGGAGATCAACTGCCTTAAACTGTTGTGACAAAAATAAAAAGCAGAAGACTAATTTTCCTAGCAACAGTCAGCAGCACCACCCTTGAGTCAGAGAGGAGGCCAAATAGCACCTACATAGGCTAGAACATTCAGAATTAAGTGGAAGTGAACATTGCAAACCTACCTCTTGAAGAAATGTTACACACGGAAATGAACAAAAAAAAGCAATCCATTACAGGCTGCAGCTGTTTGGCATGCTTGGGTAAAACACTGTCCTTCTACAGGATGGCAGTCCTACACTAGTCTCATGGTTATTACTCAGTTTTTATTGCTTAGCTTGGCAAAAGGACTTTGTAAAGTCACAGATATGACTGTTCACAATTTACAGCTTAGGAAATTTAGGAATAAGGAAGGTGAAGCAATTAGCCCAAAGTAAATGAAGGACCACAGCTGTAAAGAGACCTTCATTATCCCCACTATTACTCTAGTCACTAATCAGCACAGCCTTCAGTCCTAAAGGAAGAAGGTATTTTGGGGGGAGCAGCCTAGCCCTCCATCATACAGCTGGAGAATACAGAACATGGGTGAGCACCTTATTTCTGTTGTGGCACTCTTCCTTCCACCAAAAATGTCCTACAACCCCTGATTCCTGTCAAGGCAAGCCTTCTTGCTATAGACAGCACTGGGCAAAGTTCTAAGGCTACTTGCTGAAGACTCTCCCTACCTCTCCAGCTTTGGTTCTCAGCACAAACACAGTCTTTCATTCCCCCTTAGGCCTGCCTGGGGAAGAGTCTGTCTGGAACAGAGCCAAACCATGGAAATCATGAGGAAAATTTAGACTACATCTCTGAATGTACTACTTTAGAGTAACTTCATTTCTCTGTATCAAGTGTTCTTATCTCTTTATTGGAGAACAGCTATCAGATTATGGAGCTGAAAAAAAAATTGAATATCTATTCTAAGAAAATTAACACTTCTCATAATGAAGTCCCCACATGCACAAGTCTTAGTGTTTTAGAAGTTTACCTGTACTGCACAATATAGTCAACAGTAAAGAGGCAAGTAATAAGTTCTAATAATGGTTCCTGCTATCAATTTGTCTTCTGCAATTCTGTAGCACTGTGTGAAGGCAGGAAAAATCTATGACACATGAATACTGAGGACTCACTGCACACTTGCACTGGACTGAGAACTCTGCTTTTTAATTTGGCTGCTGGTGTTTCTCTGCCACATTTTACCTCCCTGCAAGATAAAACACAGAAGAGAAATTGTAAGAATTCTTTCAGATGTCACAGGCAAAAATCCAACACTGAAATGCCTTGTGTGTGTGTGTGCTTCCTTTGAATGGATAATCAACATTGCTTTCTAGACCAAAACTGTTATCTACCTGTAGGCCAGAAATGGAGATCACTTGGATTCTGCTGGCATCTAAACACAGCAGCCAGATGAATGCCCACCTGAAGAGACCCTCCCAGGGCAGGGGTGGTACTCTCTTGTCACAGTACTATTTTCCACAACTCCAAGTTCCCATAACTGTGAAATTTCTTCCTGCAGGACACAAGATTTCTTTAGTTTCCTGGACTCAAAACCAAAGAAAAGCATTGGAAAGCTTTGAAATTTGAGGGCATATGCTATCTATCAAACAGAACTTGGGATTGGTGCACATCCACGACAGCTATAAACAGCTGCTTCCTAGACAGAATGCTTTGCTTCAACAGTTTTTTCTCAGCATGAACTTGAGCCAAAACCTCAGTGTTCTGCTTTTCAGTAAATTCACACAAGAATAGGATTGTGGTTTCGACATTCCTACCAGTTTCAGAGGCACACAGTAAAAAACTGGCCAGACAGGCAATTCTGTAGACCAGAGGGACTGGCACATCCCAGCTCTCAGTTCTGCAGTTACATGGTGATCTGGGGTCATCACTTTCTCAGATTCCTAGCATGCCATGACAGACATCCAGCTCTTTCACAATTCCCTTTGATACACACAAAGCACAGCAAACCAGAAGGCTCTAAACCAAATGCCTCCTGCTTAATTCTTTATTAGGAAAACTTTTGGCCCACATATCCACAGTGCCCTTTCAGAGCTCTGCACCATCCATTCCAGCCCCCCTTGGGATGCACAGTGTTGAGCCTAGAAGTAACAAGGTGCAGATGGCAGTCCATTGTCCTTAGCCATGTGACAGCTCATGCTACTGCTTTTCTTCATCTTATTAGCAAGGCAGGGAGGGCAAGGAGGTGACAAAAGGCCTGTTATTGCTGTGTGCAGGCTGTGAGCCAGAAGTGAATCCAGCTGTGTTCCTCTGATGTCACCATGGCTGGATCATGCCCCAGGGACTCCAGGTAGAAGCTGTGGTGGGGACAGCAACGAGCTAGCCTTCCAGCACTGACCTGGTCAGTGAAACAGAGAAACCTGCAAAGCTGTTAAGAGTGGGCATTTTTATTTTCTGATTTCCTTTTTCCATTAAATTTGACATTTTTTAAAGCAAGCTTGCTTACAGTCTATTAATCTGTGGCAGAGGGCCAAGGAAAGAAAACACTTCAGTGAGAAGTGAACACTGAAAGGCTTTGTGTGCAGTACAGCATGCTAAGATAACTCTAGTGAGTTTTGAGAAACAGTGGCAGTTCAGACCTGTATGACACAAACATGTTCATACAGTGTTTTCAGAAGAGAAAAGGGTGACATTTTAATGCCTATTTTCTTTCTTTCATTTACATTCAAGAGTCATATCATCTAGGGAAAAGCATGCACTAATTGATATTTGCCACCAGCTGAGAAAAATGGTCATAATCAACCCACAGTGCAACACTTGCGACAGACTAAGGACATCTAACTGGACCTTTAGAAGGAGGTGGCTTTTGAATTTTAAACATATGAAGATCAGATGACAGATTCAGAGGATAAAAATGAGAAGTGCCATTATTTTTATCTGAAGCGTGATTATCTACAGCAGCTAGAAGAGATTTCCATTTGAGAACCAGTTCATACCTGATTATTTGATATATAATGCTAAAATATGAAAAAAGGGAAAAAATATAATTAAGTAAAACTACCACTCAGTTGTACTGCATACTTCTGAAGCTATCAATTTGATATCTAATCCTTAGGGTTCATGTTCACATGTTACACAGGAAAGCAATATTTTGTTTCAACAATGGAATAAAGCTGCAGTTGCATTGAGCTGCAGTTTATGGAAAGTTCCAAGATTTGGATTTGAACATTACATCTTGGATGTACCCCTTAAAGCAAATAAACTAAAGGAAACTAAAGCCATATGTGGTAGAACTTAAACAGGCACCTGTAATCTCAAAATGAACAAGTGTTAAATGAATACTTCCTCTGGAAGTTTTGAGAGCAGCTTTTTCTATCATATGTGTCTCACATGCAAGAAGAAACTCTGGAAAATATTTCCTGTCAAGTAGAAAGTTGGAAGTGTTCAGGATCAGATGGAATCTTCACACAAAATTTTCACTGCACAGTAAGACTTTGACCATACCCACAGGCAGTAATCAGATACAAATTGCTATTAAAACAACTCATCACTGTGGGAACTGTAGAGCAAAATGAAGGCAAAAAAGTGACTTCACTGGTGAAGATTATAACCCCCCTTCAATCCCAGTCCCTTAATAATAGTCGGTACAGCTTTGAATCACAGTGTCTTAACCTTTAGCTTAAGCTGTAATTGCTCATTTTTACTGGAAGTCACTCATGTGGTGGTGAGGAAGGACTGAGGAGTCCTTTTAGCCAGAGTGTAGAAGGTTTCTGTTCATTTGCTGCTCAGTGAATCATGATTATATATGGTCAGATAATTATGAGTGGTTTGTTTAACAGAATAAGAAATAGAGGGCTTTTAAGCATTTAGCCACTGCAAGCCATATGCAGAGATAACAATTTCAAGCTTATAGGCAATCTGATTTCAGACTTTTCTCACTTTATTATATATCATTTTGTGTACCCAGATTCAGGAAGCTGAAGAAGAAACATGATGTAGAGCTGTAAAGGTGTAGCAATTTGAAGATTCAGAATGCTACAGTAGGCAGAAAGCATATACACATTCTGAATTTCTCTGACATCTGTAATTTGAAATAACATTTTGCTCAAATATTACTTTTAGCAGCATGCAGGGAGTCTGGGTAAAGCCTCAAAGAGGGGCCAACAGCTGCAGTAACTATTCATCAGCTACAGATAGGTAATTTTCAGGATGTGAAGAGTACACTGTGTCTGCACTCTTCAAAGCAGAGTGAACTGACCTACTGGACCACAGTCCTCCTGTGGATTGCCTCCATGCATCTTTATCTGGGCTGATAAAAACACTGCCTCCATCTCACTGCTGTCCCTTGCACAGCACCCATTGCCAGGCTCCCAGCCCAACCTGCTGCATATGAAGTAGGCAGCAGGAGTTGTGATCAGGACAGGCCTGGAAGAAGGAAAAGGGCAGAAAGGAAGACAAAAGGAGGGGAGAAGTAAAGCAAACTTGATTGAAAAGGACCAGCATTACTCTGCTGTGACAGGGAAAGGAGGGAGACACGGATCTGAAGACAGGAAGAGGGTTTTGGCAGTACAAGCAGCATTTGCAGCACCAGCTGCAAGTACTTCATGGACTGGATTTCACGGAGACATGGCACTGTCACTGAAAAAGATAACTACAATAAATGTGCTTAGATGGAGGGCTTTATCATTAAAAGCTATAGGAGTCAACAAAGGCCTCTGATTGCTTGCTTTTTTCTTTAATTGAAAAGTTTCTCACTTTGCTGTAATTCTCAAGAGGTTTTCATTGTGTTCATAGTACAATTAGAGGCTCCCTCCTCTGGCTCTGTTTAATACCTATATTTATAAGTATTAATATGAGAATTTTCCCATCAAAATCTTTGCAGGAGAGTGGCGAAAGAAAGAAAGACAGCTTTATAGTATTAAGTGGGGACTTGAAATCCTGCAGAAATTGTATTTCTATGTGAAATTATTCATTTTTTTTCCTTTCTGTGTCGAATCAATGACTACATTTTCAGCACCTAATTGAATGTCACAGTTTTAACTCAAAGCCAAGCAAGATAAAGTGTATCAAGGAGAGGAAGCAAAAGAATCCTCAGTCTCTTCGCTTTTTTCTTGAGAGATCAAAAACTTGATAATAAGATAGGCCTGAATTTAATGAAATTTGGGATCCTTATAAGCTAGGAAAATAATTTTGTCTGAACTATATGGCTCTTATGTTCAGTTTTAAAATAACATATTTCTAAGTCCCTTATAACATCAAATACAGGCTTCTGTAATTGGAGCTTCTGTCTCACTGATACTTCCATGACATTGTGTCCAAATCTTGATTATATTTAATTTAAATTGTTAATAGCTTTTCCCACTGTTCAGAGTCTTTTCATGGGAGTTTCTGAACCTAGATGAGTCTTAGTGCTGTATCACTCTGAGTTCAGGAAACTACATCAACTTCTGACAGGTAAACTAGATAAATTACACTTATAGGACTGAACTGACCCAATTTTACTTTATGTTTCAAATATGCAGTATCTGTCTGAATGCTATATTCAAATAAGCGTGCCTAGGATGGTCACACAAGCCGGCTCAATGTCCCTCACAGCCCTGAGGGCATTATAAGCCTGATTGTCCCTGCCCAGCTCCTGGGGCTCCTCATGCCCCACTAATGGCTCAGAACCCCCACAACAGCCCCTTTTTGACTGGGTTTTTTGACTGTTATTGATATAAATTAAAACTTGCCCTTTTGCAGAAAGAAAGCCTTTCTGCTAATTTATGCACCAAACCAACACGTGTGTGTGTCTGTGCATCTATCTCAAAACTGCATTAAAACACATTACTCAAGAAATCTTCTCTCAGTCATTCCTGAGGTCTTTGGATAAGGATTGCTTCTTTTTCCTCCTGTGTGTTCACAGGTCCCTCTGGACTGTGCTAAGGGCTGACATAATCTAACCCCAGCTGGCACATACAGCTGCTCCCCCAGTGGCATGGGGGAAGAGAATTGGAAGAGTTAAAGTGGAAAGAACTCATGGATTGTGATAAAAACAGTTTAATAATTGAAATAAAATAAAAAAATAGTAATTCAAATTGTCACAAAAAAGAAAAGAACAAAGAGAGAGAAATAAAATCCAAGACAGACAAGTGATGCAAATGAAAACAACTGCTCAACATCTACGAATGTGCACCCAGTCCCTGAGCAGTGGTCTCCAGACAACCTTTCCCCCACAGTTCTATTGCCAAGCATGATGCCATATGGTGTGGAATATCCCTGGGGTCAGTTGAGTCAGCTGTCCCAGCTGCATCTCTTTCCAACCTTTTGTGCATCCCCACCCTTCTCACTGCTGGGTGGTGTGAGAGGCAGAAAAGGCCTTCACACTGTTCAGCTCTAACAAAAACATCCCTGAACAACCAGTACTGGTTCCAGCACAAATCCCAAGCACAGCCCAACACTAGCTACTGTGAAGAAAATTAACTCAACCTCAACCAAAACCAGCATTTGTTCTTCGGTAATAGACATAAAACAAGGATCTATAGCCTCAAAACTAACTCAGTGTTAATTATGAAGCTTGGATGGGGGTGCAAATAAGATAACTAGAACTGAGCAGAAAATTTTCTTATCTTCCATTCTTTTAAATGGAAAAACTTTACCATTTCATAAAGTCTTCAAAGTCCAAAACTACAGCATGATGGATTGAGACGAGGTAAAGCTTTTGGTCCCAAACTGATCAGGTAGCCTCATGACTATCATGTATTTCTTCCTCCTGTTCTCTCCACCTCAAACAATGACTATCTGTCAAGCTTGCTTTAGCTGTGATGTAAGAAAAAATCATGCCCTTATTTTTTCTCCTTTTCTTAGTTGGTTTTGCATTAAAAATCAGGATACAGTTACCTTGAAAATCATTTGAATATAAAGTGAACCAGAATATATATAGCAAAATTCTACCAGGAAGCTGACAAATTTTTTCCCCTACTGTTTATTGTTTATATGTAATATTGTATATATTGTTTATATATACAAACAGTTGTATGTATTGTTTATATTGTTTTCCCTTATGTGTTGAAACTTTTGTTTATCACAAAGGTTTGTGATTTGTGTCACAATTGGTACTAGGCAAAGAACACAATCCCATCCCCCAACCCCTCCCCCCCCCCCCCAAAAAAAAGTCCTGTTTATTACATTTTCCTCCTCTCTGTCCCCTCACTAAAATGCTGGAGAACACTCTGAAAATACCTATGAGCTAATGCAAAGAATTCTCCAAAAGTTCAGGGAAGAGAAGGGAAACACTCAAGATATAACCACTTCCAACACAACATCCAAAAAGATAAAACTCTCTGATTTCATGTGGTATTTTTTGACCAGAAATAAACAAGTGTTGTTTTGGTGCCATGTTCTTTCTTTTGACAGGCATTTTAAGAGGTAAAATCTGAAAATTACTGATGTCAAAACCTTATGGGAATAATTCTGCTAGCAATTTTATTGGCAGTCAAATAGAATTAGACCGTGCAGAAACATTCCAAAAAGTAGCAATGAAGTGTTCAATAATATAAATTAAAACAAAGTACAGATGGGAACTGAAATTGTGGTGGAGTAGGATAAGAGATTAAAAACAATTACAGTTTAGACCAGAACCCAAGTTCTTTTATGTCAGTTAACTCATGTATATTGGAAATATTGAGTGGGGATGCACAGGAAAAATGGCTAAACAGAACAAAAATAGGAACCACAAGTACTGTGTTAGAGCAGAAGGAGGCTGAAGGCCTTCATACTTTCCAACTTGTAAAAGTCAAGGTTACTTCCAACCCTCAAAAAGAAGCAGCTTCAGAAGTTGCAGGTCTGCTCCTTAGAATTAATTGTCAAATCTTCCAAGAGGTCATACAGCCAGAGGACAGCAAAGAGGAAGAAACATAATAGAGGATCATTAGTCTGACCACAACTGTACACAATTTTTTTGAGCAAACTTTGATGGAAAGAATAATTAAAGACATGGAAGGAAGTGGAAAGAAATACTGCACAGGTTTACTAAAAGTAGAACAAGCAAGACTAAACATGAAAGTAAATAATTATTAAGACTAAGGAGAGGCAGCTGATTCAATCTACATGGACATTGGTAAAAATACCTCATGATGTGACATAAGAGAGAAGTCATTAAGTCAGAAACTATAGATTAATATATAATATTAGATTGTAAATTAGGAGAATAACTGGCTAAAGGGGAGATTGCAGCAAAATTAGAAGCCTGGAGATGAAGGATAATTGACAGGTAATGTCTCATTACTTTTTCTTAGAATAAGTTTGATTACTTTTTTTTTTCATAAATATGGTGTAAAAATGTGTTTGCAGCATTAAAATTTGCTGTTGTCTCAGAACATAAGGGTTCCAATGCAGAGGAAGATCATTGAAAAAAAGTTGAAGTACCTTAAAAGCTTGAGTGAGACATATGGGATAAAAACATCATTTGCACCGAGCACAAGACCACACATGTGGGTCAAGCACTCCTGCTACAAATATATCTATTGGTAAGAACCAAAGAAAGAGAAAACCTGAGATGGATGCAGGCTCCTGAGCAATGATGAACTACCAATGTAATTCAGATGTGAAAGAGTCAGATTGTAGACAAGGATTCTATTAGGCAAGATTTTTGGAGAAACGCAAAAAAATATTAAAATTACTTACAAAACAAGAGTGAGATCTAGCTGATCCATTCTGTGTCTGAAGACCATGAACTCCAGATAGAGCAGGTGCTATGTATTTGTTTCACTGTCCCATTTTCATTCAAGCTGTTCAAAGAAAATCAAGTTGTAGCTGTACTGCAGGACCTTAGAGCATGCTTCATGTCCTTAGCTTGTAAGCTCTTCCCATCTATGTCCCAGATCCACATGAGGACAAGGCCACATTAGGCCTTGCTTCCCTTTTTCTCCTTTATGTCCCAGTTTCCAAGGGAAGAAGTAAGACTTGCTGCAACTGGTTCCTCAGTTTGAACAGAGAAAGGAAATACACAGCAGATACCCCATGGGACAGCATGCATTTTGCCTAAGAGAAATTAATTTTTTTTTTTTTGCCCAACAGCTTGATGACTGAGAGGTACACTGTTTATAAAACAGTCAGGCAGCAGGGGGAAAAGAGGGGGGAAAAAATAAAGGAAAAGAAGCCATGAAAAAAAGAAAATATTAGACCAAAAACAAGCTGAATCAACTAGCAATAAAGCTCAAAACAACATCAGCTGGGATAGAGGATCATCCCTCTAGCCTTGAAAGAAGGAAGGCACTAGTACAGCCTTTCAGCTGGGGGAAAAAAAAAAAACCTACAAAGAAAAGCTAGATTCAAACAGAAGTCAATCAGCTGTTGGAAGAGTTTACATGACCTGGTTGACTGGCTACAGCATTTCCAGTGATTCAGAAGTTCCCCTCCAGAGCAACATTCCTAATTATAAGGTTAGCATGGGTCTAATTTCAACACGCTGTAAATTCTTTTTGAACTGAGCTGAACTTCCAGAAGTAGGCAAACCACAGTCAGGGTGTTTTCTACAGTTCTTGCTCTGCAGTGTTGTAGAAGAAATCCTTGAGGTGCAAGTGAATTCCTTCTGGTTCTAATTCACAGAAAATAGTTCCTGTGAAATAATGGACTCCATTCTCTTGATCCTAAAGAAATGTACAGCTTCTTCAGAGCAGGAAACTAGAGGAAAGATGGAATCATTGAAAGGTGTTTGGAAAAGAGTCAAGGAGCTTCTCATTTCAAATTGCCGCCTTTGACTTTGTTTTAGTAATTTTTTCTAATTTTGTCCCTGTTTCTCTGGTTACAACATCTCCAAAACAATCAAAGAACACAATAACTGCTCAGGAGTCCTTTCAGAGACTATACTGAATTTTGTCAGCTGCAGATTTTGTAGTAAGAGACAGAAAGCCTAGAAAGGTAAAATATGGAGTAGGACTGAAGATTTCTGACCCTGCTGCCAGAAAGCAGCAGACTTTTAATAATTCAATGAAGGCTACAATTTCATGTGTGGATCATGTTCATTTTCTTTGAAGAGAATCCCCATAGAGTATCAGGGGCTTTTTCCACTGTGAGAGATAAGAAAGCCAGACAGTACAACCAAACTTCAAAATAACTGTTTTACTATTCATCTTTGAAGAAGCTGCAAGTTTCTGTGAGCTTTAGCCTTACCAGCTTCCCAGGAAACTCCATACTATGTAAAAGGCTGTTATAGAAATTTGTAATCATTCTCAAATATATTGGATTGAGAAGATAATGCCAAAATAACAAGTATATTGTTAGCATACCACACATCCCAGCATTATCAATTACATGCTCTTTTAGAGAAAGAATAGACTGAAAGTAGTGTTAAAATTGTCCATTTATAAATTAAAGTTTATTAAACACATAGTGAAGGAGGCCATAACATAGCCTACAACAGTATGTCAAATGTTTTCTAAGATAACTGAAACTTGATCCAGTGCTAATTAGCTTTAAATGATTCTGCCCTGTGGCAGCTGGACAGCTGTTCAGCTGTCAGGAACTCTTCTAAAATTGCCAAAGGGGGAGGAAGAACACTACTTTTCAGCTTCATTCAACAGTCAAGCAAGATGTAGTTTTTCAGGATATGATTTCTGTATAATAAGATGCTCCAGTTTTCATTCCCATGAAAATAGTCAAGTAAACTTCCATACAGATTGCCCATGGCCAGATAAAACAAGGAAAACCATGAGTATTTTCAGGCTGAGATTATCTCAACTTAAAAAAAGTATTTTTTCTGCAGGAAAATTGAAGCTTAAGATGCTTATTTATTGCAGGAAAGCAGACTGCAATAGATCAGATACAATAATAGAGAGGCTAACAAGAGCTAACATAACGCAGTCATCTACTGCATTAGTATTGGAATTCCTCAATTGAGATACATTTTTTTTATCACTTTTGTTTACAGAGTTAATACTCATTATTGTTCAACCAGAGTGAACTGAACATTTTCCTTGAAAAAGATATGAATATTACCTACTTGCATGGTTTGAAAAGTTATTTGTGAATTCTAAGTCAAAAGTTTGCAGACTCATGTAGTTTACAGCACAGCACAGATAAATTTAGAAGGATTTTCAGTGGCTGACCAGTTGCAAATTTCATTATAAGGATTCAAGTACCAACATTATCCATTCAGGCTGTCCTTGTCTATGACTATAGAACGATCTTGTCTTGTGCTAGAAAAAGAACCATATTTCCCTTAGCACAAAATCTTGATGTATGTTAGACAACTACCTTATTTATTGACTCTATTTACTGCATTGATGGATTGTATATTAACACAATAAACAGTGTCTTGAGGGAATGAAAAGTATTTCTACTTTCATTAGGGCTTAGCTTTCTTTTTTGGGAAACATTTTCTTTCTAGGGTCCTCAAGGTGAAAGCATACACCATTTGGTTCCTTGCTATAATAAAGTAAATACTTCCTTTTCTAATCATACTGACCTTGTGATCTAGCACTGCTGGAATTTATATTCCTGGGAAACTTTGAGAAGTTATAGTTCTGCTCTCCAAGAAAACAGATATCTTTCTGAGCGCTACCTGATTCAGAGCTAGTTTAAAATGAATAGAGGGTTTTCTTGGTATCAGATTCCATATCCAAAATGAAAAAGGTGAAATTAATAAAATGTCAGGGAAAATTGAGATTATATTCCAGAAATGCTATTAAACTGTCAAGTTTCTGATGAATTCACATAAGTAGCTTTAAAACCCAGCTGAACATTCTTCATTTAAGTTTGTTGCCAGCTTTATATCTTGTTTGGGAACACAAGTTACTGGGAGAAGGCAAGACACCGGTCATGGAAGGAGAGACTCTTGAGTCAGGTGAGAGAAAAAAAGCCTAGGGCAGAAGCCTAGGGCAGAACAGCTTAGCAAGGAAATCATCACTCTGAAAAGGTTAGTGTTACAAGAAGAAAATTAACCAGCTATGAAGTCAGATAGAGCTGTGCTCCAGCGTGTACCCAGCAAGTCTCAGGACCCCAGGGTCATCTGTTCAGTCTTCCCACAGGCAGTCTTCCCATCTGTTTTCCCATGCCATTCTTACACCCCTTCCTGTCAGCCTTTGTGCAGAAGATGAACACGGATCAGATTTTAACCTCTCATTTACTGGGGAGTAGGTCATACTGTGTCCTGCACAGGAGCTGGAAGAGACACTTAACATTAGGTGTTGAAAACATGAGGCTGTTTAAGTAAACATCAGATACTGGATGATCAAGATTCATAAATTTTCCATGAAGACTGGAGCACAGTAAGCCATCTTAGTAACCGGGGGCTTTAATGCCTTTAAGGCCTGGTAGTCAGTCATTAGTATCTGTAATAATGGGTCATCAGTGTCAATATGAATTTCCTGTACAGGTGCCTCCAAGATTGCTGCAAGGCATTTCATTCATAGAACAAAGAAAAGAAACAATAGTGGGAGCTCATTACTTCAGAGGTTTTCTAAGCTCTTTGGATTGTCTAAAATAAATATTCAAAAGAAATCATAGATGCAGTTTGATCTGCACTAAAGTTGCAGAAAAGTCTATCAAGGATCCCTCAGAGGCATGAGGAAGAACAATATTACCTTTACATCCAGACTCATAGAAAACACACTTGTTCCTGTTTCAGAGCCTAACCTTATTTTTTCTGAAGTCTGGAACGGTTGGTGGCAGACAAATCCCTATTATTGCCTGCAGGCATTCCTCAATATATATCAATTACCCTATCCAGTTGCATTTCAGATGAATTATTCTCTTGTTACCAAGGCAACCAAATATGTCTAACAAGAAATAACCATACATTTTGTTCATGCATACCTGGGTTGCCAGAGCAACCTTAGAAAATGGATCACCCGAACAACATGTGTGCAGTCTCAAGGGAACATGGTTCTTGCCAGCTGTGGGATGTCTGCCTGTTGAGCCAGCATCACCATCTCCCATCCCAGTCTGCCACTGGTGTAGCATTGGAAAGACGCAAGGCTTTGGAGACCATCACACTTCTCAAACAACACAAGAGGAAGTAGAAGGCAACACTCATGGGAAAAGCAGAGCACCCTCAAATGCCTGCAGTTAGAAAGCAAAGCTTGTTAAGTCTGTACTAAGAAATCTCTGCATTTAACTGTATTTCAGCCACAGTTCTTGCGAGGAGTAAAAGATGGTTTATCCTGGTTGATGCTTGCAGACAAGTTATGTTCATTACCAGCTCAACTGCAAATATTGCTCACAGGCCATCAGTATTTTCTTTGAACAGGCAAGACTTCAAAGCAAAGTGGAAAGACCAATCTATAAGCAGACTTAACACCAAAATACTTTCAATGTTCTTGGTATCAGCTTGTGTGTAGACTAACCCTATGTGATAAGAGAAAGAAGTGAAGAAAATTATTTTAAAAGCTTCTTGTAATAATCTTTTATTCCTGAAGTCAGGAAAAAAAATAACAGTAAAATAGTGACCTGAATGGTGATCTGCAGTCAGTATATTTACTATTAACATCACTTGCCTATCTGTACTGTGTAATACTTCCTTTGTTGGATTTTTATGTTTATTCAGGAAGAAACTCAATAAATAATAAAACCCTTTCTGTGGCAGTACACTACAGTGGTGTGAACCATTAGCTCTCTAAACACATTAATGAAGGAATACCATTCAGAATTCAAAGTTACAACACAGTTTAATAGTTTTACATGCACGCACACAGAGTAAAATATATAACGTCTGGTTGTTCTACATTATAAAGAAGCTTCTATTTTCCAAAACAGCCACAACTTAGAAACAAAATAATCAGGGAATAAAGGTAAGAAGCAGGTTGCTTTCTACTTGACATGGGCAGAAAGGTAGTGCTCTAAACCCTCGCTTAAGAAGGAGTTTAGAAAGTCATGCCAAAGAGTAGCATGATGCTACTGCTTCTCACCTCCAGTTTCAGATATGCTGTTGAGCTGTGTCCAGTGCCAAAGTACATCCCAACCATACAGCCAATGACTATCTCTCAGATAAAGACAGGGAAAAAAAATTGTATTAAAATATGTACCCTGATTGAACAGGAATCTATGGTATGTTATTAAATGTGTTGTGGAGTATGTAGTCCAGACTACCATTCAGTCCAGCTGTGGAAGCATTAGGAGCAGGTACTCTGACAGCCTACTGCCTAAATCCCATGTGGGATGCGAGGGGAGGATGGACAGGGAGCCCTGTCCCATTCCCATCCCCACATGCTTTTAGCCAAGTTGCAATGCATAAGCTGATATAACTATGCTGTAAACCAGTGGGTCCTCACACCTACTGAATAAACAGAGGAACCTTACTGTTTATAATCCAAGAACAGTAATAGAAAAATAGGGTAGAAATGAGAGACGCCAGGAAAAGGTTAAGATCTGGGTTTAAGATGGGCCAACAGCCTAATATGAATTACTAGAGGAATAAAATGGATGATCAGCTTCTCCCTACAGCAAAGTGCTAATTTACATTATATATAGTTATCAGTCAGGACAGTCTATCTGACTTGCAACCCAGGAAAAGCATAACAGTAAATTTATATGCCTTGCACAACCATGAAGGTTAAAACACCACCTCTATTCAGACCAGGGTAAAGGACAAAGAAACACAAATAAAACATAAGGAGTGTAACAAAGTAACAAAGCATAAGGAGCAATGCAATACAGCCCCACGGGAAAGCAGTAAGCACATCAGGTACTTTCAAGGTTTGTTCTTTCCTCCCCACCACCTCCCGCCCCTCCCCTTCCATGGGGGAAAAAAACCAAAAAACAACCAACAACCACAGCCGACAGCCTTTTGCAGAAACCAAGTATTTTGATGTCTTTTTCACCCAGAGAAAAACCACAGAGGAACATATTTTCTTGGGAGACTGACCTGTACAGTTGCTAAACCAACTTCATGTTTCAGCTGCTCATTCCCAAAAAATGGCATCATGGCAGGCCAGTGACTTCATAACTTGAGCATAAAGCACTAGAAAAAGTCAACATTTTCATCTCTCCACCTTTATTAAAACCAACATACTCCTGAAGAACATGCTGCATTTAGCAAAATAGCACACTGCTTTGCAAATATCCTGATAAGGTCTATCTGGTTCAATAAAAGTCACAGGCAGACTGTTTAAGAGCATCAGCTGAAGTCAGCATCAGTAAAGTAAATAGATAGAAGAGCGTTGTATTTTGCTGTCACCGTGAATTTTGCTAGGCACCAGAAGGTTTCTTAAAAAGATGCCCACCTGCCAGAGGAAAACAATTCTGAAAGGTGACCCCTGAATATGTACATTTTCCACATCATTAATGTTTACTAGGAATTGATTTGTTTGTAACTGTTAAAGCCCCTCCACTAAAGACAGAAATTGATCTTTGCTGCAGTCACCTCTAGATACCTACCATCTGCTACAGGCTGTCACTTTGAGCAGTATTTGTAATTCTTCTGAAGGAAAGTGTTAAAGATGCTCTTTGACTTGGAAACACATCTACAGTACAACTGGGACAGCAAATTGACTTTGATCCTTTTGCTGTGGTAGCAACATCTGTGGTAGTAACAGCCATGGCAGTCACACAAACACCAGGTATAAATCACACCCCTGTTCACAACCAGGAGCTTCTCAAGAGGATGCTTAGTCCATACTCTTTCCTCTCCTCTAGAATAATCAATCCATTTCTCTTTGGAACTCTGAAAATGTAAAACCTCCAGTGACAGGGACTGCACAGAATCCATTCTATTACTTGACTACACATAGCTTGAAAAATATTTTTTATATCTAGTATAAGACCCCCTTGCTGTAGGGACACATGCAGGTCCTTTCCCTCCACACTCGTACCATGTTGGATCCACCTTAAGGCTGTTAATCATTTCTCTAGATTAGATAGACACAGCTCTTCCAAGATTTCCACACAAATCATGGTTACTAAATCCCTGTAAATTCTTCCTGCCCTTCCTTAATCCCTGTTGACCATCCCCCCCAAGCATCATTTGTTCAGCACACACAGGGACAGACCCTGCTTGCAAGATCTTTTGGTATCACCTACTGTTCATTAATGCTTTCTCCTTATCTCCTTCCCCATCTAGAATTTTCAGGGTTTAAAAATGAGTCAACTGAGCCTGGAGATCACCAGGAGATCTGATCATGCCTTTTTTATGTTAGCTGATATATTCCACAGTTACATAAGAATCATTTCAATTAATGAGATTTTCATTTACTGTACTAAGCATAAGAGTTCTGGTCTACAACAGGTCTCTTGGCAGGCAGTTGTACATTATGGTAGCAGGAAATGCCACTATTTCATTTGCAATTAGGCAACAACAAAAACAATTCCAACAATAACCTTCTGTACACATCCTAGACTACTCAAGAATCTTACAACGTTAAACCCATTCACACAGATTTATCTCTATGTGTGCAAGGAATTGTTTTTAAGATAATAATGAGGCTACTTAAGAGGACACAAAGCTTTTTTAGATTTTTCTCTTCTCAAAAGTATAGCTTATCCGTAACCATGAACTGCACAGAAATCAGCACATCTTATCTGTAAGATAGAGGAAGTTATTTCCCCACACACGTAAACTGTATTCCCATATTAAACTATACATAAATCTGCTGGGAAAAATCTAATGCAGTTTTTAATGTGTGAGGAAGAGGAGGCAGCAGCACAGAGGGAACAGTGCAAATGAAAGGGGACCAGTTGCATTTGTTTCCTAAAGCACACAGTAGACAAGTGAGCACAGCATGTTTCATTAGAAACAATGCAATCTCCTTTTCAGCTAGCTGGCATTTTGGCAAGGCTGCTGATAGATCAGAAACCCAGAGTACAATTTGTTTGCCATGCTGTAGCCTACTTTTGTTTAATCAGACAGCCACTGTTGAATGTGAACCTGCTGTCAACAACAAACCTCCAGACCCGCATTCACACGTCAGAGCAAGTGTGCTGGGTGCGTGTGTGTATGTGTGTACGTGAGCTCTCGCTCATGCTGTGATTAAAAATGTAAGCACCTACTATTTTCAGTCTGAAAGGCAGCCAAAACCCTTTTTGTTCAAATTGGCACAGGGAAGTCTTCTTGTGCCCATTCCATCGTATTAGCAGCACTCCATAAAACGGCAAAGAAGGATAGATAATTTTGAAACTGTGACTGGAATGTGATGGTTCATCTTGCAGCGTTGAAGTAAAGGCAAAACATGCCTTGGTGCAGGGTACATTTGGAGCATAATTGCAAGCTCTTTGCAGGAAACCAGTCTCCTTAGCACTAAAAAGTCTCTCAATGCTTTTAATTAAGGGCCTGGCTCAGCTCCTACAAAATAAACTGCATCAGACCCTACCAAACCTGCCTCTCAGTAAGGTGCAAAGGTTTCACTGCTTCTCTGGTAGGAGCACAAATTAGTCTAACATTGGGCATTTGGATATTCAGTTTCCATCTCTCCAAAGTATTCTGTTTTAGGCTGAAAATTAACACTTGCAAGTATAAAAAAGCTGGCATGGAAATACTGCCTCAGTGATCAATTCAGATACTTCTTTGTTCCTCCATCTTTCAGATGACAAGTCTGTATTCTGTGATCTTCCCTGCTAAGTGAGCTGACAGCACCTTCCACTTGGAGACACTCACACCACAGTAAAGCAAGAGCTGCACACAGGAAAGGAGGCACTGATTTATAGAGGACAAAACAGAAGCTCAGAGAATACCATAAGACAACATAGCAATATTTCTAGTTTTTTGGAGAGAAAGAATTCTCTCAGTGGAATTCTAAAAAAGGCAACACCTCCACAGAAAATGGGGTAGGGCAGGGGGGTTAAACAGAACCTTGGGAAACTGTTATTTTGTTTAAAAGAACCATCTTTTTTTGACCATCTTTACTCAGTTATTGAATATCTCAAGAAATTTCAGCTGCAGACCATCATCCGTCCATCCATCCAATAATTTCTCTATAAAGATCATATAATAATGCCTCCACCCCCTCCCACCTCCCCTTTTTGCCCTTAGAAAGCCCAGCAGGACTGTCTGAATGCAGAATGCAATACCAAAACTACTTCATAAAATTTTGGCGTGTCTTAATAAATATGCATGCACTTAAATATGCTCTCTGCAAAACACTCATACTTAAGAAACCAGCCTAAATATCACAAAAATAAAATAGTATCTTTATAGCAGAAACACATTACACATAGCGAGAAACTGAAAAGACTGTTGAAGACAGTTTATTCCTAGATGTTGCTCTGTTTCTTCTATTCCATTAACACATTAGAAAATGCATTAAAGTAATATAAAGTATCAAAAGAAACCTTAACGAATACCATGTTTGAGAGAGCGTGTCTTTGTTGCCAGAGATTTCTTAGATCTCAGTTCATACATTTTGTAAATGTCTGTGCCTCACTTGCAGAAATTTGTACCCTTTGAATTTCAGTTTCTGCATGTTCAACCACTTCCCAAAGCTGCTAATAAAGTAAGTGCAGAGATTCAGGGTTATGCTCTGTGAGTGTGTGGTATTGGGGATTGGGAGAAAAATGAAAAGGAGCCAAAAAGCAAAACTTTTTGGAAAGGAAGGGACCCAAAAATGTATTAAAACATTCCTGATTTCTCTTAATTACATTAAAAAATATGACTGGAATCAAAATGCCCAGAGAGGTGAGGACATCCAATCTCACTAATTACATAGGCCAGTAACAGGCTGCAGAAACCTCTGCAGCTTTCACTGGCCCAAGCAAACCCAGCATCCCAAGGATGTTGCCCACTGCAGCTGAACCCTCCAAATTTACAATTTAAAATATTAAACACAAAACGATCCAGCACAAAAGCTATGGGTTTCCAGCCAGTTACTACCAGGTCCCAATAATTCTACTGATTTTTTTTTTTCACACACTCAAGATATAAGCCGTTTTAATTTAGTCATGTTCTGCCTGGAGTAATGAATACTATTTTCTGCCTCTATAAATTGCCCTTGAACTTCAACCGAGTAGCACATTCTTCTTCCCCTCCTGATTAGGACTGTTTAGAATTGCTGTGTCCTGTTAAGCAGCTGGCCCATTTCCCCTCATAGCAAGCAAATTGTTCTCTTTCCAATACTTTTTTATTTTTAGAAACAAGAAGCTTTGGATTAAAAAAAAATAATAATCTTCCATATCAAAAGATATTACCCTTGCTTTCAAGGTTTATTTTTTTAATCCTTGTGGTAAATCTGACTCACTTTGCCACTATCTCTGCCTCTTCCTTTCACACGAGGCTTGTCTTAATAACAGCTCTAACCTTGTAAGGAGGAAGATTAGAAAATAGTCAAAGGTGGGTCTGTCAACTGTATATTAAAGTCAGGTGTGTTTGGATGTTACTTGTTACAACTCAGGATATGATTCCAATCAATTTTAATCAGGGACTGAATCAGAAAATGGTGTTTTAAATCTGAAGGCAACATGTGGCCCTAGTACTTAACTTTATAGGAGATGAGTCTCGTCACAAAATCTGCAGAAAGCGTGAGGTCTGTGTACTATTCCTAAGGAATTTGTACAACAGATAAGAAAAAAAAATATTATTTTTCTTTTAAGTCGAAATGTGCACTGCTACTTGAGACCAGCAAGGCATCCACAAGCTGGAAGAGACCACCAATGTGGCTGTGGCTGCAGCTCATCCTGGGGGAATCACTGCCATGTGACAAGATCTACAATAGTGTTTTTACACCAGTACCAACTCCTCCCCAAAGGTTACACTTCTATGGTATGCTCTCAGACAGTTTTTTCAGTTCTCCTTCCATTAAATTTGGAGCAAAAACAGCCTTGAAGGGAAAAAGACAGAAATAAAAAGGCAAAGCATTAACATGAGAAAAATGAAGTACAGTTGCTCGCAGCTATTTCAGCTGATTGGAAGCAAGGAATCACTAATAAGAGGTGCAGTGTAAAGCAGGCTGTGCATATGTTAAGCAGGAGTTCTGATGTGCATTTTGCATCCTGTATTATATGTTTGAGTCCAGGAATAGAGACAGACCTGGGCAGTCTTAGCACTCTGTGGAGCATGTATTAAAAGGGTCCCAAAAGTAATTAGATAAATTGAATGAAATCTGACTTGACAAGTAGGGGTCATCCTATTCTACGAAGGCTCAAGATGGAGACCAAGGGGGCAAATAACAAGTGATTGAAGGGCACAGCTAATTAAAGTGCCTGCTCTATTAATATTTATGTTAAAGTTTCCTGTAGCTCTGGCCTTGACCTGGCAGCTGGGTATACAATGTGTGTCCTTAATTTTAATAATTTTCAACAGTATTTCTCATATGGTTATGAAAGTGCTTTAGACAGGTTGTTATACCTGTCTCTTCCCTGCTTGGACTAAAGTGGCTGAGAAGTGTAAAAATTGCTGGAAAAAGTTAGGTAAAAGTTAAATTCAAAAGTAAGTGCCTCTGATTCAGTCAGCAGAAAAAAATAAAGGTAGAAAACACTTCCATTTATGAGTACTTTCTGTTCAAAGCTCTCAAAAATGCTCTTCCCGCTTCATGATACCTTATTTTCATTTTATGGGTAGGGAAACTGAGGAACAGCTGTGAAGGCTCACTGTGAGATGTATTCACTAAGCACTTGAGAATCACTGCAGCCTGGAATTCCTACACATCAACACTCCAGAGGTGTAGAGCATTCCAGCTGAAAGCAAGTGAAGCTGGAGATGCTTTGCATTTGTGTACAGAGAATTACTTTGTTACTTCATCTGTAATGACCAAGACATTATCTTTCAGAGAATAAACTTTCACACACACACACAGAGAATAAGTCAGTTAATTTAAGTCACTTCAATCTTCTTTTTTTGTGAAATGGGAAAGAGAGAGAATATCAAAGTGCTGCTTGTTCTACAACCCAACTGCTGTTAGCAAGACAGACATCTCTGGCTGGACAATTAAGCATCAAAACATTCACAGCTAGCAGGAGCATTGACTTAAACAATTAGCCTCTGTTAGGACAGATTTAGGAATTGTATCCTGGTCTTCCTTGCTTTGCCCTGATTTGTTTCTAATGTTGTGGTTTTGTGGCACAAAGGGGTAGGGGAGGATGACATTTCCAAGCCTCACATGAGAAGCATGGCACAGTACAGATTCTATTTAAAATTATGTATATGGAGAGATAAATAAAGGTTTTCCAAGCTGGAGTATTTCAGTGCCAATTTTCAATAACCCTTTTAATTACATTGTTGTACTTCTATTTTAGATAAGAGTGTATCTCGTACTTTATGTACAGTCTGCAGAAGTAAGTGAAACCACAGGCTTTCTGGCACCTTGCTTCTGTTTCTGAGTTCTAAAACTTGGGTAGCCATGCTAGCACACACCATTGTTTGTACCTGCTGCAATTCAGATGTTACAGAAGCAGTTGTAGCAATTTAGCAAGCAGAACACTCATTTTACTGTCTGTTTTATTACTAAGACAGATAAAATTTGTACAAGTAGTGCTCAGGGAACCAGCATATAGCAGTACATCTGAACTAAAAACAAGAGTATTATCTAGCAGAACTCATTAGCATTTACAGGAGTGGCTGAACAGATTTGTTTCCCCCATCCATTGTGTGGCTCCCTGCACAACAGCCATTTGTTCTGAACCTCTAGCAGCAACTTACCAGAAGACAACAGATAAAACAGCAGCACTGACTGGATGAACAGCTCATGGCTAACAGTACTAACACCCCTACAGAACACACAAGAGTAATGCAAGATTTAGCTACTATCTACCTTCCAATAGTTAGCTCAGCAGATTTGATGCTTCATGGACAACAACACTTCCCAGGCTTTGTGAAGAGAACACAAGAAAATGACTTTTCAGTCTGAGACCCAAAACAGGACTTTAGCATCCCTAACTCCTGCCTCAAGTGCCACTTGCCTCCTGCTTATCTCAATTTTAAACGTGCCTTCTTCTTGTGCACCTCAAACATATTGCCTGCAGGATCACAGAAAAGACAACTGCGTCCACTCCTTGCTTGGGGTGCTGCTCTCATTCTGCAAAACACAGTCCTTCTACAGACACACACAGGACTACAGCAGGTAGTGCCATAGCACAAGGTTGTCTTCAATTAAAAATATATCTGTATCTAGAAGCAGCACTTGCAGTGTAAACTTGAGAAATCTTCCCCAGATTCCCTCATGGACAGAATTCCAGCAAAAAGGAATGACCTTTCTAGACAAGTAGAAATGTAGAGCCAAGGAAGGGAGCCAAACAAGTCTAGTTAAGCATAAGTTATGGAGGCATTCAGGTGAGACCAGAAACAGATAAGAAGGATTTGAGTGCTGATTAACATATTTCACATAACTAGATACTGAGTAATATTCTGTGTAAATATTACTGCATCTTCATGTGCCTCCCAGCTGCAAAGCAGGTCAAAGTTCTGGCTTTCCAGACCACTTGGGGTGGTTTTCCTCAAGCTAGAATTCAAAACTGTGGCACATAATGCATCAGGAAGAAAGTGTTTCTGCTTTTCAGTACACTTTAGAACCCTCAGCTTCCTGTTAAACAACACAATACAGTGGGTAGTATTTGGAATTCTGTGGGTAAATTTTAAACAGAATTTATTTCAAAAGGTATTCCTTATATTGACTCTTACTGTGAGTACTGCATCCTCGCATAATTTCTGATTATTTTTCTGTCCTAAGCCAGAAAAGCACTGCCATTATGTCTCATTAATGAGACATACCATTTTAGCCATATTCCAATACATGGACTTCATTATTGTGCTGTTTGGCACCTGAGAAAAATGGTGCCTCAGCAATTTCATGCAACTTGCACACTTTTCCAGCAAAAGCCTTTCATTGTGGAAGTTCTTGAGAAAAATCGCAGCTCCCAGCGACTGAAGAGACCTGAAACCTGTACCTGCACACAACCATACCAGCAAGCATTCAAGCAAACGATTCATCAAACAAAGCTCAGTTCTGCATGAATTAATAGCAAAGTCTGATTCAGTTTCCAAAACCTCTCCCACATCCCAGCATGGCTCCAGCCCATTTACAGTCCTATCTTCCAGTATGTTTCTTTGCAAATAAATAAATAAATAAATAACCATAGCAGGCTCCAGGACCAATCCCTACATGATACAGGCAATAGGAAGACACCCCAGTTTTAATTTGGCTTCTCCCTCTGCATGTGTGTGGAGGCACTCAGACAGCTCCCTTCCCACCAGCTCCTCTTTCCTGCTCTCCAGCCCTTTAGACCAATGAAACCATGTTACAACATTAAAAGCAGGGCATTACACATGTAAAATTAAGTATAGTAGTTTGATTTTAGATAAGAACTAATGAGTTATGACAAAGATTACCCTCAAGTGAGAGCCCCGTTCACAAAGTACTTTAGGAAAAAAAAAAAAGAACTGCAAAATAAACAGCCACTCCCTTTGCTCTAATGTACTCGAATACTTTGCTAAAAAAGAAATCTTTTTCCCCAATCTATAATTTAATTTCCTTCACATATATTAAAATATCTCAACTTGGCTGTCTGATGAGCTTCAGATGCTTGTCTTCTAGCTCCTCTTAAGTGCCTGCTTTTGCCTTGGGCTCCTGCAGAAAAACACATAAGGAATATGTATGCTGGATCCCTTCAGGAACTCAGCATACTTTCAAGACTCTGCAGAATATGCAAAATAATGCTGCTACAGATATCGGCATCAAGCCACTGGCCTAAAATCACTGCTTAAGCACACTATCTTCCCATCCTGAAAAGCCCAAAAAGAATTGCAGGGGATGTTAAAGCAAGCAGTTAATTCCTTGAGGGAAAGAAACTTCTCAAAAGTGCTGAGCCAAAATTAAGAGACAACTCTAACTTTTCCCACTAAAAGATTTCCTTGTCTTGCTTTTATTTCTCTTAGGCATTCTAAAATAGCAAGTTGTAGACTTCAAGGCCAGTACCAATGCTTTCATTTGTGATAAAAATCATTTAAGCATCTACATATATCTAAAACAACAGAGCTGTCACCACATGCTTCACACCTGGTGAGAATTAATAATGCTTTCCACAGCCTGCTTTTTAGAAAACAATTTCTTGGTTATATAAAGAAGAGTAAATATTTAAATTGAACAAATAGGATTCTTTAAAGAATCCAATCATCTGCTCAAGCACTTGAAGCTAAATAGTGCTGGCTATCAAACAACCCAATTAAAACCAACAGGGAAGAAAGTCAATAGGTTGTATACCAAGGGAAAAAAAACCAAACACATCACAAAGGAATGCACATCTTGTGGAAACTGGGAACGGAATGTGCAGGGGTCAATCATTTTAAGGTGTTAAGTGCGAGGATTTAGAAGCTGCCTGCATAAGAACATACCATAGTGTTGAAGATTTGGAGACTTGCATATCACAGTGTGATGGTGGGGCTGGAAGAGTGGGGAAGGGACCTGCCTCTAAACACAAACAAGTCAGACTTGTTTGACAGATGACTATATTTGAATGTCAGCTTTATTTGACGTTTTCTAGCTCCTTCACACAAGTAAAAAAATTGCACTTCCACATCTTCTGCCCTTATCATCGCTCCTGGTCCATTGCCAAGGCCAGTTTGAAAGACAACAGAAAGAGTAACAGTGGGATATGACGGGAACTGCAAACTTCCTGACGAATGTTTTTGCATCTCTGCTGGTCATCTAATTGTAGGAGAGAAAAGGAAAACCAGGTTTTTCAATGTTTTAGGTTTTGCAACTTAGGAGACCTTGGTTTCAAGTATTTGCAAAAGTTCTGCCTCCTCACTGTGATGTTTCTTTCCTGAGAAAATATGGTAAATAAATAAATAAATACACCTGAGTTTTGAGTGGCTGATAGCACATAGTAAACAACCTTCCTATGCAAGAACTGCCTGCAGTCCTAAGAGACAGTGTTGCAATGGAGATGAAGATCATATAAAAATTTGTCCTTAGTTCTCTCCCTTGCTAAATACAAAAAGGTATCATGACAAATCCTTACCACGTTACTAATTCGTTCACTTAGGTATCAGTCTCTTAACAAGCAATATTTCCTCTTTAGACACTCATTTCTTTAAAACTGACTATTTAATTCACTGAAAAAACTAATAAGGTATTGGATTATATCATCAATGCCAGATGTAGTCCAATTCACAAAATCTCTTGGAACAAAACAAATCCTCTTTTTATTGCCCATCTGATTCATGCTGATCTCAAGGGTTCATGTTTCCATTCACGTTTTCATTCTGAATTTAACGTAACAGCATTGTGCTTGCTGTTAGATAAATTAACAGGACATTTAGGATCTCCAGTGAAATCTCAAATTATGCAGTGCTGCAGCAGGTAAAATTTTTAACAACTGAACACTAAACATTCGTGAAGAAGTTACAAGAGCAATCCCCAGGAAGGAGGGCTTTGAACTTCCACCTTCACATGGCTGTGGCCTCCCACCTGAAGCCATGTTGAGGTTTTGGAGCCAGACTGATCAAAGAGAACTCCTCATCCCCCTGTCCATGCAGAACTTGCCCTCTGCATGGCTGACGTGCCTTTAGTAGCATCTCACAGTGATTTACAGCCATGCTATGGGAGGAAAGAATCAGTCAAACCTGTGTTGCAGCTCAGCAAAATTGCTTGAAGCTGAATAAACTGGTGCATTCATGCCAAAAAGAGAACAAAATCTCTTTGCAGGCAAAACCACAATGCTTAGACAGAAATACAAATATAAACATGCTTTGAAGATCCTCCCTCAACCAGAGTGAAATATTCACTGTGGAAGTGTTATTGCCTGTAAGTAGAATTATTTTCACTTTTCTGTGCCACACAGGGAACATCACTCAATATTACTTTTTAAATAGGTAGCTTGCAATGAACATCTGGCTGTCATTCAGAAAGCAAAAGACCTTTCAAAAGTTCATAGAAAACACCAGCAAAACTTGCTTCAAAGTCTGTTTGAGAAGAAGTCATCTCTTGGGTAAAGATTTTGTGGTTTTCCCCACTCTTAACTTTCCTCTACAGCTTCTATTCCAGGCTCAGACCTCATAACCCCCCTCAATGGCAGCCCCTGGCAGTCAGCCCCCATGCCCTGCAGGAGAGCAACCCAAGAATTTCACCTCGGCGCGTTTCCCCAGTGTGTTCCTAGCATGAGCAGAGGAGCAGCAGGACCATTCTGGTAGAGAAATTAGTAAACGAAAAAGCCCAGCCACCAACTGGGCAGGAAAAAGCAATTCCTGGCTCTGGGATAGGAATTTGGGAAGGAAATCACCATTCTACAACACTGCCAGCTGGCTCCAGCCCCGCTGTGCTCTCCTGAAGTCGCAGGCTCTTCTCCCCAAAAAGCTGTATCCCCAGCACAGAGCACAGAGCTCCTGACAGAGTTTCAGGTGTCCCCATTTCACAAACAGCTCTGCTCCCTGTGAACAGGCCATGTGCACCCTCAAGCACAATGCCACACAGAGATGCTGGCCCAGCTGCCAGGAACATCACAGCTGCATTAATGTGGGGCTGGATCCAGCTCATCAGCCCTGGCTGACAACTGGAACCATCAGCCTTGCCTCAGAGGAGGAGTAGTGTGGCCAAGCACTGCTCTGCTAGGGCATTACCATCCTGCTCTGGTCCCAGCTAGTGCTAGTCTGGCTCTGTACTACAGCTGCAGACCCTTGGTAAGATGAATAAGAATTTTTAAAGGTGCAATAAGCTGTCCCACACTCATTTACCACCCTTAGCAAAAAGAGTCTGTACCTAACCTGAAAAATACTGGGGATTTTCAGACATGTGAATGAGTAGTTTTCAAAAATGTTAAAAGTTCTTATTTTTAATTCAGGGGGAAATTCAGAAATGCTGAGACTCCATCTCATAATTTTTTTTTAAATAGAATTTAAAAGTAAATATTGTTTTGGAAACAGAAATTCTCATTCAAAATGTTACCCTAGGGAAGCCCTCCTGTAGGCTGCACTCAAGGACTACCATCTGACATTTCTTCCTGGCATGCTAAAGCAGCACCCTAGCTGCTTCCATTACCTACAGCAGCTCAAGAAGTGTCGATTGCTCCACAGAGCTGCGCAGCAACAGACGTGAGGCAAAGGTCACAAGCTGCAACAAGAGAAATACCAGTGGGGTATAAGGGTGGAAAGAACATCAATAGAAGTAGTAACACACTGGAAAAGGCTGCCTGGCGAGGCTGTGGGATCTCCCTCTGCATAGATGTTCATGCTTGATCAGCGCAGGCTGAGCAATCTGAGCTACTCATGATGTTAGCCCTGCTTTGAGCAGTGTGTCAGACTTAAATGACCTCTAAAGGTTCCCTCCAGCTTGCTCGGTGGCTAATATACAGCCCATTATAACAATTCCAATGCTGTCAGCAGTACTTTATTCCTCAGATTATTCTGGTCAGCTTTTCCTTTATATTACCTAAAACACCTTATCGCTTCTGTACAGCAAGTGTCTCCTGGTGGCTGAAATGAAGAAAGCAGATGTTTTCTCCAAATGGATTATGTAAACTATAAAACTGAAATTACATGAACAATTACCAGTACACTCGCACAATTTCAAGCAAAAGTTTTCCAAAAATATTTAAATCGATTTCCAGCTTCCAAGAAAACTTCTGAAATACTGCTTTTAAGTAACCATGTGAAATTCCAAAATACCAATGTTTTCCAAATTTAAACCCCTCTAATTTTAATTTCCAAAATGTAACTAAAAACTATGACAAAACATGTAAAGGACTGGTAAGTGCAAAATACATATAAGGATTCAACAGGTTCAGAAAATGTCTTTAAAATTATTAGAATGTTTTAATTATGGCTATTGGCATGTAATAATATATTGCTCTATAGCAGTTCAAATAAATAAAAAGCCTTATCTTATAGCATTATTTTTCAAAAAGAATGATTTTTAAAACAGTCCTTACTACATGATTTCAATAAAAATAGAAATGGAACAGACATCCTCAGTGTGGCTGCAACCTGTATCACCAGGGAAGCATATGAGCCTCAGCTTAGTCTTTGATCCTTTTCAGGGAGTATTTGGCCTCGCCTCTAGAAGAGGCTACAAGCTCTAGAGACTGTTTCTAAGTGATCATGGTCAAATATGGGCAGGTATAAAACCAGTCCCTTTTGGGGGGGGGGAGGAAAGACTAGAAAATATAGTAGGTCATTCAGAAAATGTTTCTTGAAACCGTGTTCTTTTCTTTTTTTTTTTTAAGTCAAAGCCACATTCTTAAATCTTAATACAAGGGAAGCATCTGTTACATAATTAAATGTTTCAGAAATATCTGGACTTTCATCTCAAAAATCAAAGGCAACAAGCTTTTTCACTACAAATCTATTAATTATATTAAAGTCCATTAAAGACTTGGGAAACAAAAAAAAAAAAGGCTCTATGCTCAAAATGTCCAAGAGAATTATTCACTAGACCTTTACTGACACTTGTTGCAGAATCAATCTAAAACTTCCCAGTGAAAGGGTGTTTCACTGCAGAGTGCTGAATCACTGCAACAGCAAC
Organism: Cinclus cinclus; assembly: GCF_963662255.1. Classification (NCBI taxonomy): domain Eukaryota; kingdom Metazoa; phylum Chordata; class Aves; order Passeriformes; family Cinclidae; genus Cinclus; species Cinclus cinclus. The sequence continues at coordinate 37,332,939 of NC_085051.1, forward strand.
AAAAGCCATTCTGAAACCTGGCAGAACATAAAAGGCTGCAGCCCACCACCTGCCAGGCTGCTCCAGTGCCCAGCACAGGGACACCCCCTCCTCCATTGGACACTTGTTCCAGCTGGCTCTGGCCACACCATGGGTTTAGGAAGCCCCAAGACCTCCAAGTGAGTCCAAGCCTGACATCTCTTCCTCTTAATCATACCTTCTATCCACATTTGGCTACACGGGATTAAAAATCAATACAAGTGGTGTAGTGAGAGCAGCTTGTCATTCCCTTATTCCAATTATTGATGCAATTAATGAGCTGGCACTAGGCTTTGGAGGCTGCTGTTTGCCATCACCACACTTCGCAGAAGGGGCTGGGCTAAACTATGACAAAAATGTGGAACTCACAGGGGAGGGGAATCAGCAGTGACTGAACAAACTCTGCTTTCCCACTTGGGTTTGTTGTCCAGCAATCAGGGCACAGATATTTCTTCAATGCACCACTGAAATTAGACACACTTATTCTATAATGCCTATGTCAGTACCAGGCCAGAAGCTGTGGAACTATCACAGACAGTTGACAGTGCTTTTTGTTCAAGGAAATCAGAAACTGGGAGAAGCACATCATACTGACATCCAGAACCAGAGGGCCATAATTCTGATTTATGGTGAATATGACCAGCTAATCTGTGTTAGAAGATGATCTGTGTGAGAAGACAAGTGTGCTTTTCCTTACTTGGCTGTGACAGCGCCAGAAATGTGTTTGGAAGGATACCCTGGGCTGTACCATGGCTGCTGGGGGCAGAAAACAAATGCATGTCTTTTTAAGTCAAATTCTGCATGGATTTCAGTCAAGAAGCCCCCCTGGACCCAACAGACCACATCATTCTCCAATGGAAGACCATGGATTTTCCACTGATTGCATCAGTAGGAGCAAATTTTGCCTATTCCTGCAAAAGTCTCCATAATTTTTGAAGCTCCTGTAGTGCTGACCTCCTGAGCTAGTTCCACAGAGTGCAATTCAGCACAGAGTACAATGCCAAAGACAGGTGTCAGAAGTCAGGAGAAAAGCAGGTGGTGAAATTACTGAGCATGCTTTAAAATAGACTGTAATGTTATTTAGATATTGCAAAGATCTCTTGCATTTTTGTTTGAAATTTAATTGTAGAGGTAATCAAATCTGCTACAGCATGCTTTATTCATTTCCCTTTCCTTGACCCTTTAGGACTTTCTTTGGGCCATTGGGAGCTGCTTTCCTGGAGCTGCCTTGCAAACACCTGCTTTGCTGCAGTTCAGCCAACAACCTCACCCTTGGAAAATAAAGTAGGAGAAGGGAAGAGCTGTCAAAGCTACACTTAATTGTAACTATTGTTTGCAGTTGCTCCTGCAAAGCTAAATAACATTACTGTTCTGAGGGTGGATACAAAATACAATGTAAAATGCATCCCTTTTTATAGCTGGTTCAGAATTCCTGCTAATACTGAGACTTAAATAAAATAGAGGAGAGAAACCTTCTATATGTACTCATAAGTACAGGGGCTGGCAAAATGCCATCATACATTTTAAAAGGAGGAGAAGTCAGTAACTCTTAAAAAAGCACAGAGTCAACGTAGCACCTCAGAAAACAAGGAGCTATTTGTGAGAGAATGCCAAGTTAGCACACTTGTCCTGAAAAACTCCCCCTACCCTGCTAAAAACAGCTTCATTCCAGGGTGAACGTGCCATCTTCTCACACAAGAACACAAAGAAAGAGCACAGCAAAGCAAAATAAGAATGCACATTACTTCTAGTCCATGAGAACAAATGTTAAAAGGCAAGCATTGTGCCAAAAATCCCTCTTACTGTCACGTAAGGACTTACTGAACAAAGACTGTTTGTCTCCATTAAACTTTTTTTCCTATACCTCGTACTTGGCATGTCAAAAGTTGTCTGGCAGAAAAAAAAAAAAAAAAAGCAGCAAAATCATTCAAAGCTTTGGGGTTTTTTTGCTTCCTTTTCATCTTTAGAATGTTGAAAACTCAGGTACTATCTTTGCATACACCACTATTCATCTTTAATTTAATAAATGATCTCTTCAATGTATTAATGGTTAGCAGTGCATATAAATTAGCATTTATAAAAATCAATTACATTGTCTCATAAGACATAGGAGAAACCAAGACCTTCATCACTGGATCATTTGTATTTATCTGTTAATTATAAACCTTAATTGTCTCTTCTTATCAGATTCATTTGCATAAATTGCATAAGTTTAACATTTAACAGGTTTTAATACCAGAATACAATTATTCTTTAAACATTCTTTGTTGAAATATTCATTATTAATTATAGCATTAAAATTAGAAGTTCTGATACTTGACCTTGGCTTCTCCTTGGCTCATCATCATCTGTCCATTGAGGTCATTTATCTCATGATTATGCATGCTTTGTGGCTCCTTATTACTGATGTACTCAGTTTTAATTGTACTTTATAGCTTGTCACATTTCTCTGAATTTTGACTTAAAGCAGACTATTACACAGAGTTCCACAAAAGTGGACTTTTTATAGTGTATTCATCCTCTTAGCATACCTACACATAATGACACAGGGGGTGAAAGGACTTCTGCTCTCTCTGGACTATTAGGTACAACTACTTCTAAGCTGGTGGGGAAAGGTTTCTTTTCAACAGACAACTTATTAAGTAAGATAGACATTTAAGCTCCCAGCTAGCCTTGGAAAAATAAAGAATTAGCCAGGTATTACATTTGACAGGTCATCTGATAGGCTCTTGTTGTTCATAACTGACCAGACGTCTCTAGGTGCCCTTTTCACTTCAAATACTCTTGAGGCTTAAGCCCAGGAAGTAATGAAATAAGAGAAAAAAATGACCAAGACCAAATGTTGACAGAGGTATTCACCTGGATTTGGCTGACTTGAATGTAAAGATTTTTTGAAAAATCATGCAGTGCAGAGGTGAAAACAAGTGGATTTTCTCCTCTGTCAGATCATACAGGGATTCCTCCTCTGTTTCACATACAGGGATTTACTGTGCTAGAGTTCCCTTCCAGTCAAAATTATTCATGCTATTCAGTTAAGTAAATATTTTAGATTACATCAGATATATGCTCAAGGAGAGAGACTAGTATTTTAAAAATATTAAACAAGGCTTTTTTATATTGCCTACAGTTGCTATTACTAAATTGCTAGAGTTGCCTCAGGTCAACAGCTTACAGCATATTCTTCTTAAAGGGAGTCTGGTAAGGAAACACTGAGTCCAGTATACTTGAAATTTTCAGTATCTCCTTTGACTTACAGTGCTCCCCAATTCAAAGATTCAAAGCTACTGCACTCTTGTCTGAAAAGCATGACCGAGGTATTTCCAGCCAGCTGCTGGCACCAGGGTTTCCCAAGTTCAGTTTTCAAATTCAAGTAAAACCTAAGAGTTACTCTGTGCAAATCATCTTTTTGCACCAAGGAATTTCTTCTGCTGGGGTTTCCAATGCAAAAGTGTATGTATGAATCAACAGAAAACAAGAAATCAGAAGTGAATGTTAGTATCATTACAACTGATTTGGTGTATCTTCATCATGACTTACCTGTCCGAGAACACACAGATTATGACTCCAGCTGATGGGGAGCCTAAGGATACTCTGATCAGATTACTCTCAGGTCATGCAAAGCAGAATAGGGAATTGTCAATGCTTCCTCACAGAGCCTTACAGGTGACTAACTGAAGGAATGCACAGATCAGTTGTTAGTCCAGTCCATCATCTTTGTAATAACTTGAGACTGCCACTTGATCCTTCAAAGGAGACCAATACTTGGCACTAATTTGGAGAGCATTGCCATTTTTTCCTACTTGAAGGTCAGCTACAAACTGAAGGTCATCTCAAAGCCAAGTTGCTAGAAAATGCTTCACTTGATCAACACCTTGATGCCTGATTCAGGTGGACATCTTTTATGCAAATATATAATCACGACCTTGATTTACATTTAAAGGATGGCAGTACCTTGGACATGTTATTCTTTAATCCCTCCATCTTGGGAGAGGAGCCTGAAGACATTTTGCAGAAATTCTGCAGGAAAGAGTGCTCAGTGTCTGGTGACCAGCAACACCGCAGGGAAGCAGTGCCTTGCATGTGTGCTGGACCCTCTCGAGCCAGGGACTGCAGCTGGGCTCCTGCCACACTTGAGATTTCTTGTTCCTCCACCAATCATGTCCCCTGGCCCAGCTCTCGCCAGGAGCATGACAGCAACATTTCCTTATGCCAAAGAAGTGGGAACAAACAATATACAGACACCTGCACCTTCAGCATCTTCTGTGCCACAGAACAAGAGTTAAAACCCTTAACAACAGTTCTGCCCACATTAACAGCTATAAACTACACCTTTTATTCTGCAGAGGGAACATAAGGATGTCACAGAAATCTGCAGGCTGTCAGAGGTTATTTCACAGGCAGCTTTCTGTATCTCTCACCCTCTGTTTATTTTCCTTCTGAGGAAGCCAATCTAACTGTGAAACGATTGTATTCCAGGCAGATCCATTACCACTGCCCAGGAGTGCCAGGCATGTGGCAATTCACCACTGTAACATCCACATACTATGGAATTACGGTCAGACTAGTGGCTGCTGATCTACAGCACATCTAATCCTACCTCAAATACCATGCTGCAAGATGACAGCCTCTCTCTTCAGCTCCAGACAGCTGAAGCTGAGCAGTTTCAGGTAATCAAGTGTGATGTTTCTAGGCTTTTCTATACAAAGTTCGCCTAGCAGAAAATGTTTATATGGAGTTTGTTATTTTGGGTTTTTGAGGGTTTTATTTCATGATTCTCTGTAGTGGCTGGCCAGGAATGAGGCAGTTAGTGGTAACAAAATTAAGGTGGGCACAGGACAACCCAAGTGATACATTCTGTTCATGTTCTCTGTGACTTCATGAGCCCTCTGTCAAAGCTGTCACATATAATGTTTTTTTTCAGAATACATATTTTTTCCTTCTATCTACAAAGAAACTCATTCAGCAGGCTTTTCAGCTGTTGGGTTCAATGCCTGTAATTTCATTTTTAAAAATGAAGGGGAGATTCAGACACTGGAATGCTTGGCTCTTTTTGTGTTTAGATCAGTCAAATCTTGGTTGCCTAGTCTCCCAGGGTATGGAATGAAGGTCCAGCCTCTTCTTCCCTCTGCAAAATACCTCCCTTTAAGTCTGCTGTCCAAGTCCCTCTGCTGTCATTGCGCCATGCGTGCCAAGTAGCTGCTGTACCTCACTTCTAGTGAGCTATTTTTCTCTCTCTGTATATTCCCATTTCCTGTCAGTCGTGTAAGGAGCAGATGAGGGATGTGAAGTTGCTCAGCCTGGAGGAAAGAAGGCACTGGGGTGACCTTACCACTCTCCATAAGTACCTAAAAGGAAGGTGTAGCCAGGTGGGTCTTGGGCTCTTCTCCCAGGCAGCTGGCAACAGGGCAAGAGGAAATGGCCTCCCGCTGTGACAGGAAAGGTTCAGGCTGGACATCAGGAACAATTTCTTTACTGAAGGGATGGACAGGCATTGGAATGGGCTGCCCAGGGAAGCAATGGAGTCACCATCCCTGGAAGGGTTCAAGAAATGGCTGGATGTGGCACTTAGTGGCACGGTTTAGTTGGTGTGGTGGTGTTTGATCAAAGGTTGGTCTCTGTCATCTTGGAGGTCTTTTCCAATGGCTGTGGTTCTGTGAATCTGTCTTTTCTAACTCTCCCTCCAGGGTCAGCTGAAACTGAAAGAATCATACCAGTCAAACCACAAACATCTTTTGTTTCCCTTTTCTACTTTGAGGGACTTCTTTCTGCATGCCCCTTTCAGCCAGCCTACCAGAGCTGTAGTCAAGATATTAAAACTACCATTGTCATTGTAACTTTACACTCACTTATCAATGCTGCTGGAAACACCAGCTAACAAAATAACTTCCTTTTGTCATTGCATCAATGACATCATCCTCAACTTCATTACTATAAGTCCTTCTGCTGGTTTTCTCTCTTAATGGTCTTCAGTTGTGGACATGTCATTCCTACGCGGAGCAGTCAGGAAGATAGAAAGCTACTTTATGCATAGAGTTATCACAGAAGAAAACATGGCCACATAATCAATCACACACCTTTTTCCTCCCAAAACCTGTACAACATCATTACAGACATGTAATGTCTTTGAAGCAAGAATTGCACCACCCCATGCATAGTTGTCAGGGTCAAGCCATGTGGGCTATTTCCAAGAACAATCACTGATACAGTGATGATCATGCTGACAATAAAAGATAATTCCATAAGGTTAGCATTCACAAATAATCCATTGAAAAGTATATAAATATTAGATCTGCTGCAAAGAAGTCCAGCATTGTTATCAGCTGTCACTTTGCATGAGAAAGCCGCTCACCGTGACAATTAAAACTTTGGAGAGGCCTGTTCCAAGAGGTAGAGCAGGTTAAGCCTCCAAACAAACTAGACCCAGGTGACTTTGGCTCTAGGCTGTAGAAAACCACGGTCTTACTGCACTCCCAAAGCTGAAACACTAGTAGTCAAATTGCCTTGCAGTCAAACAGATTGCATTCATCCCAGTATGAGACAGGATGAACAGGTTTAAACCTCAAACCATATTTTACTATCCTCAATACTAAGACGTTTTCCCTCTTTGCCTCTAGAATATTCTGACAAATACTAAATCCTTTCTTGTGATTATGTAGAGCCCCATTCATTACATTTATGGAGAAAAAATTCCTGTGCTGACCCCTAAGAAAACTTAATAGAGCCTAAACAGAGGCTAAGTTTGTTTTCTCAGTATTACATCTATGTGACGGAATACTCTGATCCCTTTCTTTTCCTAGAATACAAGCAGGTTTCATGTTTCCCCTGTGTATATTGAAAGTAGTTACCCTCTGGCCAACTCAGATTGTTGTTCCTGAAAATTGTTTTTCTCTCTGGTTTTATTGGGCAATGTAATTATTTGAATTGCAAGAGAACTGTCTGAAGAAAATCTGGGATATCAAGCCCATCAACTCACAGATTGCCTAGACAGTCAGGGGCTCTAACAAAGCTTGCTATCTTTTTCTTTGCATAACAAGACAATAAAAGTGCAGTCACTTAAAAAACCAGTTTGCAAGGTTGAGACATGCAATTTAAAACCCAGTAACTCAGTTATGGGGAACTTTAATATTTAATGTGCAGATTAAGTGCACATTTAAAAACTCGTGAATGCATGCAACTCATGCAAGCTGCAGAACATACTTTGCTTTAACACAAGGTCCCTGGCACTTCAGAAGGATGAAGCAAAGAAAATAGTACTGCTTGGTGACCTTATAATCCTTGCAGCTGACAGGGATATCAGATTCTTCCTACATCACAAGGTAAGTTTACATTCACCTCCTATAATATGCTTACCCTTCATTCAGACCCCTAATAAAGAGAACAGTCATCAAGAGAATTATGGACAAAAATGCTTACCAATGAGCAACAATGGCAGCACTGTCCCCTGAAGCATGTAAAGCAGACAACCAGTCTGTGTCCGGCTCTAGAAAATCAGGCAAAAGAAAGAAGAGTCAGTGGAAAATCCAGAAAAGCCATTAGGTCTTGTTTAAATGCAGGTAACAAATATATCAACAAAACTGGGGCAATGAAGTCACACTCTTCTCACAGCACCCTGCAGCAGGGAGAGGTATGATATTTGCTTTGCGAGAAGGGTCATGGTAAGATGTTCATGGGACACTTCTGATTATTTTGAACTTCTCTGGTTCCCCCTCAGCTGTCCCTATGCAGAGCCCCTCTACTTTGCAGGAGGCAAAAAAAAGTCCTCTTGTTCCTACACTTAGCAGTTACATGTCTAACTAAAGCTTTGGTCACTGTGCTCCAGCACACATCAAACCTGTGCTGGTTCTCTACGCTCATGGCCTTAGCTGAGGCTTTGCATGAAACTTCTGAACAGAGAGGGCTAAGAGCTAAATGCTGCTGCCCACAGCTTCTGTTCTTGAGTCACTAAGAAACAACTGGTCTAACATTTCCAGGAATCCCATCCCAGGCTCCAGAGAAAGATGATTCTTGTGCATAGCCTTTTGAAATTTAAGAAACAGCTTTTGTTTGAGACAGCTCTGCTTTTTGAATAAAGTAAAAAACCAGGTGGAGCAGAGCTTCTCAATAATACTGAACTTTGCAATGCATGCAATAATTTAGGAGTGTGCTCAGCATGCATGAGCTACAAGCATTTAATATTAATGCTGTATCTGAAGTGCACAAATAAAAGATAATTGAGTCAAAAACTTAAAATAAACCCCACACTTCTCCAGAGTGCAGAGTTCAAAAAGAAGTATTAAAAGGGGTCTGAAGGTGATGATCATACCCCTCTGTTTGCAAGCATTGGGTAATAAACCAGATACACCCCATGAAAGTTAGAATCATGACAGTGGCTCCAAAGAGATTACACTGGTTCTAAGCATGCCCCAACACTCATGTTTTGACATCTTTTAATAAATATTTGGACTTTATTGTCCTTCATAACACATGAACACTTGGGTTCAGATTAAGACTATTAAAGTTTATAATGCTTCTGAAATTGTATTGATTTCAGTGTACCAGTAGATACAAGGGTGGAAATCACATGTGCAAATGAGCCTTAGCCAGTTACTACTACATGGCACCTAAAATTCTATTCATTACCAAATGGAATATAAGAAAATGTTATATAAAATGCAGCACAACAAGAAAAGGCAATGAGATGTATGCATTTTGTTTAGATTTTTTTGCTTGTTTTTAACTAAAAAAAAAAAAAATCTGGAGTCTCATAATGAAGATTACTTTTGCCAAGGATGTCAATAGGAGGAAAACCCATTAAATTACATGATGGGACTCTGAAGCCGAGACAGAAATTAGGTTTTCCATAGGCAACCTTTTAAGCACCTATCAGCAACATGGTCCTAGCACCAAGGGTCAGTAATTTTGGATTTAACACACAAGAAAACAAGAGACCATGAAAGGATATTTGCACATCCCATTGCAGTGTGAGACAACTGAAGACACTGAAATCTCTATCAAAATTAGTGACACCCTAGAAGCTGAATTTTCCATTAGCTGCAGGAAAAACCTTTCAGCCGTATTAAATAGCAATAGCTATTATACATGCTTGGATGAGGCAGCTTCATTTCTCCTTTATCAAGCTGGTTTTCTCTTTACTAACAGCCCACTATCCAAGTGCTCAGAAAGCCACTTTTAAATACTCTTATATTTTCAGAGGCTCATGCTAAGTTTGCCATTTTCATCCAAGACAGTAATTTCAAACTGATGAGCCTTTAGCTACGAGGATCTAAAGGTCATTTAGGGAGTGTTGCTTTCCACGTAGCTGATTCTCACCATATACTCAACTTCCATGCAGCTGATTTACTTCTGCACATAACCAATCCATTCCTTCCTGTCAGAAAACATTTTTATTTTACTCAAATCATTCTCACACATCACTGACTACATGGGCTAAAACTATTTTTTAGATGTATTCATTCTTTCCTTTCTCTGCTGTCACTACTTCAAGTGGAAAAGGATTCCAGTGTCTGGGTAATTTAGCCCATTCCCAGGGATTCCTCCAGATCGCCATCTAGTAGAAACACCAAGGAGGGTGATAATACAAGTACCACAGATCATCTGAATTTATCACCACTTGTTCTGAATTCACTTGTGATCTTCTAGCTCTTCCTGATAGTCTTGAGAATCACAAAGAATTTACTGCCTTAGTGCCATGTTGTGCCTTCAAAGATCTGAAAACCAATTTAATGTTTCATAAAAAATTGTTCAACTGTTTGCTGTTTTCTCAAGCCTAAATGATCTAAATGGTTCCAAATCACTGGAAATATAATTCTAGCTCTGTAGAAGTGTCTATTAGTCAAATCCAAGTTAAAAAAGAAAAAAAAGTAGCTGAAAAATAAAGAAGTCCCAGAAGTCTCCACTTCTAAACCTCTAATCAGTTTCAAACCATAACCTGTGTTTGCTCTTCATTCTGCAGACTAGAGCTTGTCAAGCATAGTGTTGGTCATGTAATTTCCATGTTCTCATACATTCATTATCATTTTAAACAATGAAAAAATGTTTACAATGGCTGTGTTTTGGAAATGAAATGAGCTTGTTCTCTCAAAGGACAGAGAAGTTCTTGGGCTCTTGCTTCAGCTGGCTGGGCCCTGGAGCATCTGCTCACACATACATGGGGATCACCTTACATGGTAATACTTTAGGATTTGGGAAAATGAGGGTAAAAGAAAGAGAATCGGGTTGTCTACTTCATTCCTGGCTAAAGTACGTCCTCAAGTTCCAGCCACTAGAAGGCTCCATCCATGCTTCCATGTTCTTTATGGGCACAGCAACACCTTCAGAGGCAAGATCTTTCCCTCTCTAAATGCAAAATTATAAAGCAACTTGAACCCGAAATCTCAGACTTGCCAGGAAAGTAGCCATGCCAAATAGTGATGCAAGAGCCTTCAATTTGCCTGACTTGCTATTTTTAACATAGAGGACAGCCTATGCCAATTAGAATTAAATGAAGTCTCAGTGTTTCCCATTAGCTGAATTTCAGGTCCAAACAGCATGACTCCCCTCACAGAGTATCTATCAAACCCATCCAAATACACAGAGACCAGTTTTGATATGTTGACTGAATGCAGCTAAGTGCTTTTTTCTTTCTCTCTCTAGGTTAAAAATAAATCCCAGAGAAGATTCGTTAAATTTGGTGGACATAATTTCTATCACTCTATACATTCAAATCTGCACAGCATGATAAAATACTTCTTTTCCCATTGCTATATGGGGACTTGAACTAAGGAGCAGTTTCTGTTAAACACATTTATCCCATTCTCCCCTCTTCTGCACAGTGGAATTCTTGATAACATGTAAGTATTTGGAGATCACATCAATTATTGCAATCTAAGATGCCATTTCTGGACTGAAAGTAAGAGCACCTGCAGTTTAGCAAGATTTAATAGAGGTTGTTAAGGGTGTCTGACATTTTTTGACCTTTGTTCTTCTCTTTCAGACTTTGAATAAGTCTGACTCAATTAGGCAGAAACTGTTTAAGAACGAATGCAAATGTAAAGGCTCAGAAGGAAGGATACATGTATAAGAAAAATTACCAATTCTGTATCTTTAAACTGCATCCAAACAAATCATGGTTCACATCGATGAGGACAGAGTCAACACTAGAAATTTTACTGGTTGGAAATGTCAGCACCAAATTATGGTTAAAGAAAGTCTCAAAGTGATCCCAGTTCATTTTTTTAAACTGGAAATATAGACAGCTTTTGTAATTATCCACACAGAAGCACAACAGTTTTTTCTGTCTGGCCACCTCATTCCCCTACATTCAGGGTTGTTTTCCCTCTGAAGGAAGGAGCCTTTTCTCTAAGGGAGAAGGAGAAAGAACAGACAAATTCAAATAACCAGAAAGTCCCAGACAAGCAAAAAGCATTGGGGTCCCACACAAAATCTTTCTCCAGCTTGGCTTGGAACCTGGGAAACAGGCATTAAGTTAAAATGCATTTTCTGAGGCTGATGATCTGTGTAAGTCAGCTAAGAGGCAGCTGGGGGTGAGAGGTTCAGAAAACATGTCCTTTCCTCATTGGGTTCATTGCTCCTTACTGGAGTGTTAAAGGGGTAGTTTAGTCCCAAACATGATGTTTAGCTCCTGCTTCAAACTAGTGCACTCTATCATGACCCTGGCTTTTATTCTTGTCACCTGGCCTTCTTCCACATATTATTACTACTTCTATTGTCTCATCTCCTAAAAGTAAAGAGACACTGACATAAAAATATTCCTGCTCTGTGCCTAATGGAAACATACAGTACACACAGTGTCCCCAAAGCTCCATAATGTCAAAGCTTTGAGAGGAAAGTTATATTACATCCTAGGTCTAGGTTAGTCCAACAAAAGTAAACAAAACATTACAACTTCTAAAGTTAATTGACCAGTAGCCTACATCCCACTATCAAATAGCTTATTTATCTGCATTACTTGCAATAGATCCTTTATCAGAACATTCATTTTAAAATAAGGTCATTAGCTTAGGGGGAAAAAAAAAAGCAGAGTACAGTTGCATAATTATTTTCAAAAGCTTTATGGAAATCATTTAGGCTGTAGAATTGAATCTTCTAAACTGATGACCCTCCTGTCTCCAGACCTGATATGCAAGTCTGCTGATTTACAAAAAATCTGGTTTTGTGCAGGTGCCCATACATGCGCATATATACAGGTGAAGGTGGACTTGATGTAATCAATGGTGGCAGGAATAAAACTCCAAGACATATGCTTATTAAAAAAAAGAAAGTAGTTTATGTATTAGGGTATTATCTTTAAAGGAAAACAGAAGTACATTTAGACAATGAATAGGAAAAATTTTACAAAACAGATAAACGTAAAAAATATTTCTCTCTAAATCAAGATAGGTGAGAGGCAGGGGAGGGAAGAATGGGAAGTCAATTATCACAAAACCCCAGGAGATAACAGTGTGGGACTGAAGGATGAAAGCTTAGATAAAGGCAATTAAAATATTTACTATGGTGCATTAGATTTGGACTTCATTATTAGCTAGTTAGTCTTTTGGAGCCCATACTGATACAAGCTAAAACAAACTAGAGCTATCCAAAGCAACCAGAATTATCTTTATAACTACAAAAACAGGTAGTCTAGCTCCCATCCACCTTCTGAGGCTATTGCTCTTTTCCACCCTCAGCCACACTGGGGTGAACAGAGAACAACCTGTGAGGAGAAACCAAGTAAACTGCATACCTGGGAAGTGAAGGACTTCCATGATGAAATTAAAATGTATATTTGAAAATGTGAATTACAGTCAAATGGAGAGGTGGGCTTTTTGAAATGAGTAAACCCCAGCACATGACACAGAATAAAGCACCAGGTATTAGACACTACATAAAAGATTTGTCATGGGTTCTTCCACACAGATACCCAAGACAAAAGTAAAGCAGAAAACTTTCAGTGACAGTTGTAATGAAATGTTTACTGCATAACTGAAGAAAATAAAACTGAAAGATAAATAGAGAAGCTTGGCAACAAATCACATGTTTGAAAACCAAATTATAGACTTCTGGCCATTAACAAAAAAATGGGAAGTTTATCTTGAACAAGTGGTATGGAATGAGTGCAGTTAAATTAAAAGCAAGATTCAGGCACCTTTTGCATGGCTTTGTGCCAAGAACCAAAAATTCCTGCAGTTCTTTTTATGATAGCATATACAGACTTGATTTATTCCAGGGAGATGACAATTCAGCCCACATTTTTTGACAGAAAGTAAAATACTCAGATATTTGCATTGATGTCTGCCAGGAACAAAAGTGAGTTTTAGGCAGACTTTTCCTCACCTCTTCTGAGGAAACATGAAAGTGTTGCTGCCAGCAAATTACAGCTCAGGGAACTGGGACTTTGCTTGGCCCACACAGAAAAAAAGTGCAGTAAAGCTACTGAAACCAAATATTTAGTTTCTTCCAACAGCCATAGGAAGCTGGGACTCTTCAAAGGAAGTGTTGGTTTCAGATGCATCTTCAGCAGTTTGAAAATTCAGAATTGCTCAAGAGCAACAGTTGCTAAGTATTGAGTTTGATATGCTAAAGAATTTTTTATCATCCATTACTAACTTCTGAAAACCCATGACTGAAACCAACTTTCTCCTTTGTTTTTTCATGCTTTGTCTGAATATTTTCATTGTTTTCCTACTATAGCAATGAATACAATGCTAATACTTTCCATTTTCCCAAATCCTGCATCAGAGCCACGCAGTAAATATAGACCTTAATTCACAGCTCCCTTGATGGGTCTCAAGAGCAACAGTTTTCAGTTCAGGGGAATTTGATGATCCAAGAAGGAAAACATAACAGAAATTTTGGCTTAATAGCTTCCATAGCTCTAAGGCATCTTGCAACAGTTCATTTCTGTTCACCACAAGCTCAGTTATTAGCCAAACCCTCTGGCTATTGACCAAATTATCTCATGCTTTTGGGAAACATGGACATTTAATCTTTAGGTGGAAAATAATGAACTAACTTCAGCAACTGAACACCTGAACCGCTGCTTATTCCTTCTGAAGAGGCCAAAGTACAAATATTGAAACTAAATCTGAAATTGTTAATGTCATGTCACAATGGAGGAAAGAAGAGCTGTTATACTCTGGTAAGTTCTTGGATTCTGAAAGCATCCTGAGAGCTGAAATAGCACAGTATATAGGTGAAAGACCAAACTAGCAAGCTTCAAAAATAAAAGTAAACTGAAACTTCAGGCCTTATTCTGTTGTCTTTCAACTATGCAGATAGCATTCACAACAAATAACTACTTCATTACATTGGCTGTATTCAATTTCAGACTAAAAAAGGCCACTCAAACTGACACAATTCATACTCCAAAGGAATCATAGAAGTGGAAGTCAGTATTCAAAAAATAGCATTCACAACTTAATCAGAGATTTATCTAGAATGCATAGCCTGCAATCCAGTTATTTTGATAAATGTGGAAAGGTTTTCTGACCCCTTGAGACAGGCAATATCTCCTCCTATTTTAGTCTTTGGATTAACATATGGAACCAACAAAATCTTAAGTAGTAGGACCTCCAGGCATAACACTTGAGGGAGAAAGCTACCAAAATACCTTCTGCATCCTGACAGATATCACAGACTGGCTTTTAGGCCACTTAATGCTATTACAGAGTGTTTCAGAAGTGCATATAACACTGAACCATACCATCCTTCTTTGCTACCACAGGATACAGCACTTTGGCATATTAACACATATGAATTGTGCCTGGGATAGACACCAAGCAGCTGACAGTCAAAGGTGATAAAATACATACCTGGGTTCATCTTGTATTTTTACAGAAGTTTGACATAAACCACCTTAAAGATGACACTGCCTTTCCTACGTGTCTTGACTTAATCTATATGAATATTTTATACTACTGTTCTCCTTACCAAAAGCTACTCCATTTACCTGGAGCCACACCTCATCCAATTTCATACTCACCCTTCCTGAGAAACAACAATTCCTCCCTCAGCCTTCACATATAGCAACCATAGACCAACTTTGCAACACCCACCAGCACAGCATCAAAGGAGGTAAGTGTTTGTTGAGATATTGATAAACTTGAATTCCATACCACAATACAAACCCAATCTTTAAGAAACTTCCTCCTTATATGTGAGTCAGATAAACACCTATTTGAAGGAAAACACAACTAAGCTGTTCTGTGAAGGAGAATTACAAAAGTAAATTCTTCAGGCCCAACTCAATCACTTTGAAGCGGTTACAGAGGCCATCAAAAGAGCACAGATATGACAATACCAGTCAGCAAACTCCCTATATCAATGGAAACTTCAACATGTTGATGACTGATCCACCTGGAGGGCTGAATGTTCTAGAATCTCTAAAATAAGGGCATCCCTGCAGAGAAAGAAAAGAAGTTGGTACTGACACTGTTAGTACCCTATAGAAAATGCACCAGTTCCCAGCAGAGTCACACTGGGACTCTTCAGTGACCCTTAGGTAAATATCTATTTATTAAATTACTGCAGGAATGTTTTTGCAGTCAGTGCAGGCAGGAATTAAAGGAGTCTTTGTCAGGACTCACTGGTGTTATGAGATAGACCAGCATGAAAGATCTGCTCAGGAGACCCTTACAGGCATTCAGCTGGAGGAATTTCAAATCCAGATTTAGTGAGGTGAAAAGTGCATAACTAGCACAGAGAGCCTGTGTTCATCTTGGCAGAACGCTGCTACCCCTCAGGTCTGTCAACACTGCAGCTACATCCATCCTCACCTGACACCGAGGTCCAGCAGACCATGTTTGGCAGTTTGGCTTCACGTTAGCTCAAGGCCTTGATCACACCCTTTTGCCACAAATCCTCTGCTCAGATGATGAGAATGTGACACCTGCAAGAAGCCAAGCATGAGCTTAAGAAGCAGCCTTAGTACAGCAGAGCAACACTCCTGTCAGCTTCTGTTGCCACAACACACAGAATCCTTAGCTGCATCATTCCAGTTTCACAACCACTTTAATCAAGTAAAAATGGGACTACCAGCATGAATAATTTCTATTTCCAGATACTTTTCTCTTCCTTGTGCTGATTGTATCTAGCACAACTTGTACATTCACTTTTCTAGGAGCAAAACAATCTGGGCTAGAACAATCTTAAACTACTGGAATAACCGAAAATTGTGAGAGGAAAACCATCTGAAACCTATGCAGTTAAACTAAAAAATTGCCTGTAGGCAGGTACTAGCTTTCACACCCTTATGCTTCTTCTGCCTCTCCCCTTTTGGCAAGCTCACAGGCACAGATACTCACCATTTAACAATTACTCTTACTCCATTTTCTTTGCTGCCAAATTAATATCATTTAAGCAAAGACAATTCATGAGCCATTCTACAATTAGAAATCCACCCTGGAAAAAAATACCTTGATATTAAAATAACTCGAACTCCCTAGCAAGATCAGAGCTACCTAACATGGGATGGGAGTTTTCAAATGCAGCACTTTGATGGAGGAAACCACAGAGCAGCACACACTAGGTTACTTGTAAAAAAAAAAAAATCCAAATATTAGGCATTCTGTTGGTAAAACTAAACTGAGCTCTAGCAAATCTTTCAGAAGTGCCTCAGGCAAATTTCAGTGTGTTTTAAGACAGAATTATAAATTTAGCATAGGTACCAAAGAAAAGGGTACCCACCTAGTGGCAAGGAGTGACTTCACAGTAAACAGCAACCCCTATTTTTAGCAGTAAACATAGGACAGAATTATGGAATCATCCAGGTTACAAAACACCTCTAAGATCATCAAATCAAATCATTCCAGTAGTGTAAAAGTCCTGCAGCTGGGTAAGAGAAACCACTGCCGTTGATAATCTTATTACTGATGGCAAAATGGATATCTAGATATTTGTATCAGGCAAAGAAGCAGTGATGCTCTTATAATATTTATCAAACAGCATTTAACAAACATAAAATTTAAAAATAGCATGGCCATAGAGGCATAGAGGTATAAAGCTGCTCCTTGATTTTATGAGAGTTAATGTACACAAGCCAGGAGAATGTGCTGTTGGTAGGAAGGAAGAAGGAAAAATAAAAACAAAACCAACCAATAAACAACCACCAAGAAGGAAATGACTACTCAAATATCTTCAGATGAAAAACTCTGGGGGAGTGATATCACTGGACTCCATCAAAGTCTGTCAGCACTGGCCTTAAAGATGCCTTATCATTTGGAGCTGCTGTCATTTTCGACCTTTCCACAGCAGGGACTCAAGACAGAAAAAAAAAAAAAAAAAGAACAAAGGGAAAGAGGGACTCCTATGCTTAAGGAAGGTGATCAGACATAAAAAAAAATCAGTTTAAGTGGAAGTAAAATGCAATTCCCAGCTCAGGAGAGTAATTTGTTCAGGGAGACCATTCCTAAAGGCTTCTCTTGAACCCTCTGAGTCCTCTTGTAGAAGGATTTGCAGATAATGTTTTCCCCACTCACAAAAGCATTATTTTAGAGGCATTTCATTGAAGCAACACAGACAGCATGGGCAGGCTTACCATGACAATTTTACATGAATTACTATGTTTGAAGCCCAGTTTCAATGTCTCTGCACTTTAAAAGCTAGTTTAGAGATTTTATAGTTGCCTAAACAACAAAAGCAAAATATTCCTCCAGGGAGAAGGGAAAACATAATGAATACTTATTATCTAGAGAATTGTTTACACTCCAGTATTTGCACTACAAAGGTTGATTAAGTGATGTGAATAAAAGTGGTAAAGGGAATTAATTTTCAGCCATGGACTGCATTAGAGCTTAGGGCAGTCCCCCTCCTTTGTCAAGTGAGAATGGAGATTGGAGGGGATATGGTGCAGAAGCCATGCAAACAACTACTTTTGATTGGGGCAGTCACTCAGTGTGATTTATTTGCTGAGACACAGAGTAAGTGCAAGACTTAAGTCCCTTAAGCACAGGTGACACACACACACACACACACACACACAGAGCCTTTTAGAAGTTTCATTTCTCAGCCCTCAAAATTCCTCTGAGCTGCTCTGCAGTGACAATGTCACCAGGTTTCTAGAATAGAGCTACTATTACAGAGCAAGAGGAAATCTTTTCTTCATTAAGAAGAGTTTATACAATACAAATCATTCTTACATAATTTAAGAATCCCACAAATAATTCAAAATAACTTTTCACATAGTAAGCCTCAAGTGGATTGCTTCAGTGCTTCTGCAATAGCTCTGCTTTGGGCACTCTCTTGTGCAAGCCTGAATGGGTTTTCTGAGGTATAATACACCTGCAACTTAATAGAGTGGAAGGTGTAATTAACACTTTCAAAAGTTAACAGAAGTGTTTTAAGGGGCAAGAATCTAGTTAAATGCATTCCCCACAGGCAGACAATTCTAAATATCTATCTCCCTAAAATTACATCATATTCATATGACTTCTCAGTGGTATACACAGGAAATAAAATTTTAAATAAATACTGTAGGAGATGCCCACGTAGGAGATTTTATAGATAGACTTCACAACAGTGTAGGAGGAATACCTAGCTGGAGGAAGTAAGGAAGGCCTGTTCTCCACACTGAAGAGCCTCCAGCCCAGCTGATTGTTAAGGAAAAAAACCCCAAATAAAAGCCCAGTCGCTAACATGTAGCTGCTTTACTGAAAGATCCAGCTCCTACAGGGACTGTCCAGTGCAAAGGTCCCACATTGCAGAGCAGAATCTCTCCAAGCTGAACTTGGGCAACCCCCAAGGAGAAGGCATGTCCATTTCTCTTTTCAGTTAATCCTTGGCTTTTTTCCAAAGACATCTCCAGAAAGGATAATTAACGCTAACTACAGGGTTTGGGTTTTTTTAAATTAAGTACCCAAACCTCCACGTCTATAAAACTGGAATAAAGATATTAAAGACTTCAAAGGTTTTTGGTTTGTTTTTTTTTTTTTTTTACCAATTCTCTGAGCCATTCAGTGCATCTTGCATCAAAAATAAGTTGTATTAAAATTAAATTGCTTTTAAAGCAGCAGTGGTCTCTTGCTTGTGAGCCAGTCTATAGCTCTGAACTTCTATCAGGGTTCTTAAAGAGAGCAGGAGAAAAAAATGCAAGAGAAATACATTTTTCACTTTAAAAATATAATAGAAAATGTATTTTTTTATTACCTGTTGAACTGCTCTAAACTAGTGATTAAAACAACATAAAAAAATGAATATTCTCTCTTTAAAAAGTCGAAATCTCCAAATAGAATTGTTAACTTTCATTTGTACAATACTGACAAATATATCATCATATTTACTTATTCTAATCCTATACCACACCTTATTTTTTTTATTTTTATTTACACAACAGTCATAAATATTTCATCTCATTTTCCCTTTCTTCCTCTCTGACAAATGCCTCATGTATTGATCTTTCCTGTGCACTGTGCTACACTTCTGGCATCAACAATGGTTTCCTGGGGTTACCCAAGGCTAGGATTTGGTACATCTTGGCCATATTTCCTGAGCTCCTTGAGGTAGCAATGGTGGATAATTGAGCATTGTGATTTCCTGCTACTATATTTTATTTGCACTGTTGTAGCTTCTGGATAGCACGGTCAGGTGGAAGGACCCCATTGTGACAGACATTTAAGGGCACATGATGAAAAGATGTTCCTCAAAATGTCTACAATCCAGGCAAGACTGTGGATGGGAGAAGGAGTTGGATGTAAGGAAGTCAGAATCCACAAGATTTCTCTTCATTCAAAGAGATGAGAGAAGAACAACATGCAACACTGTAAAGAGTTGGAAAAGTCAGGGGGAGAAGGTCAACTCAAACAATTTCTGCCACTTCATAAAATTTTTCAAGTCCACTACAGAAGAGAATGAATGAGTTCTGATCTGAATTATTAGCAATCCTTTTGTTTCAATTTCTCACCCTGAAAATGCTGTCCAGAGGAAGGTCATAGAAGCAGGGTGGTGAATTTTGCCCTCCCAATAGCCCAATCTCCCCTTCATCTAAACAGATTTGGATAACAAAACAACTTGAACATAAAATTCAGATCTGTTCCTGCATACACTGTGCATAAGGAAAGTGAGCAACTGATGTCACTGGAAGCAAACTGAAGCAGTGCCAGGTTAAGCTGTACCAAAAGCAAGCCCATGCACTCTATTGCTGAGGGGTTTTTTGACAGACTTTCCTCAAATCCTAACCAATGTCTTCCAATGCCAAAGCCAGCATCTGAGTCCTAAAGATACATCAGAAATAAATCAATCTAGTCCCCAGGCTGTCTACAGCAGAAGTAGCTTGAGCTCTAATGTGCATTTCAGACATGGAGACTTAGATATCCTTTCATAAATAGCAGCTTTTCTCTCATAAAATGATCAGAAAAAAGAGAGACAAAATATTTATTTTCACTTTTTCCTTCCACTTCATCCATTGCAGATGGCACCTGAGCAAACAGTGGATTTTTTAAATAAAATTCACACAAAAAATATATAAACATGCATTTTTGATTACTTACACCAAAGCACTCTTTAAAAGTTCATATTAAACTTTTTTGTTCATATAATGTTCATACAAATGCAATGAATTATGCACTTTCCTGACTCACTTCCAAATACTGTGAGAACAATGAGAAATCCTTCCCATCACTCAAACAGCCAAAAATGTATTACATGACACTGTTACAGAGGTTAAAAAAGGCCTTTTAGCTTCAGCTGAAAGCTATTAATTTCTGAAGACACTACTCTTGGTAGTCTTTGTGGTTTTATCTTTGAGGAAACCTTGTAAATGAGATTATAATGCAATATCACTAACTTCATAGATTGCAAAGATATTCAGGGTCAAAAGCAAAGAACTTATTCCATTCTTAATGTAGACTTTATCTTTCTCCTTCTCATAAACTCTTGAACATCCCTAAATATCTACATACACTCCCATTTCCCCATCACAGCTGTTTGCACTTACACCAAGTGAAGCTGATGTATAGAGAAAATGTGACCACTGTGTATGGCAAACATCTTTATTTTGGCATCTTTATGTGACACAAGGGACAAGGCAGACACTGAAAAATTACTGCTTCTCCCCACCACATCTCTGTGTGCTTCCACAGCCTCTTGACTATCTCCTGTGCTTCCCTGTGATTGAAGAGTCACTCCTCTTTCTAACCCTGGCAGCTACCTTGTCTCCTTCAGCTTGAGTAAGCTTAGATCTCCTTGAGCTGCCTTTCTTTTCAGCTTTTTCCTGCCGAGTTCACAGAAATTGCAGAGAGAGCAAGGGTAAGATTTATACTTTTCCTTCTAAGACAATTATTAGCTTTTCACACTTTTAATCACAGTTCAAGAGGCCAGCCTAATCCTGGTTTCCATCTTGGTTCTCCAAATGAATGCACAACTAATATAATCTACTGACACTTTAGCATACAGTATTCTTCTGCATGACACTCACCACCACCTTGCATCCATACAGTTTCTTTTCTGTTCCCCATACTGCACAGCTGTCCCCTGACCAGATCATTTCCACAACATTAGGAAACGTTTTTATTATGTACCTAGTCCTTTCAAATTAATCTTTACTTCTGTCCAGAGGTTTACTAATACTGTATTTTAAAATGTTGTTTCTTCTCTCATCTTTATTAATATCCACTTTAGGAAGTGAGTCCATGAACTTACATGACTTTGTTACTCCCCAAGATGATTAATGAGGTGATCTTAAATATCAATAGCACAACACTAACATTTTGAAAAACTATTTATATTACACAGCAAAAAAAAGTAATTCATGACTTCCACATAAAACAACTCCAGAATGGAGATGTTTCCTCCAGTTAAGTCTTTATTTATCTTTAACCATGACAAAAGCAGACCCTTTTACTCTAGGTTGCATGCTGTAGGTCTACAACATGAACTTGTTTACATCTACTGGTTTCAGCACATGAACATAGAATATTGTCCTGTGAAATGAAGTTGCAGATCTGCGGAACTTTTTTATTTATAAATTAAGCTTGTAAATGAAGAAATTTTCCTGGAAGAGATCAAGACCCTGGAGTGTTCCTTTCCTAAGCATGGTTTGGTATCGTACAACTCAAAGCTGGAATGTTAATGGGTTGCATATAAAGCTTAAGACAAGCTGATTACAATGAGGTCTTCCTTTGACAGCTACCATCCTGACATTGACAATACATTGTAATCTGCCATCAGGTTTCTCCCTCTAGAAATCTGTATTTCTACTAGACACATAAGAAAATTTCTTCACATAAAGTGAAAATTAAGCTGTAGCGTCCCCTGTCCAAAACACTAAAAGGATAACACCAGCAGGAAAAAAAAACAAAAACAGAAAAAAAAAAAATCCTAGGGTAAGAGGGTTTTATAGCTTCACCTGTCTGTTTTTTCTTGTGTCCTTCTAGGGCAAGCCATGGTCAGAAATAGAAAATTACATACTACAAAGAATATCTTATCAGAAATCCAAGCTATGCTGAAAGTAGCAAGTGTCAGAACCAGAGCAAGAGCCTTTCTTGTGAGATGTCTCAGCTTAAACACCTTGAGCAGTTCAGATAAGGTTTACCAAAGCCTCTGGATATGATTTTCCAAGCCTCTCTAACTGTCCACTCTCAAATATCTGGATTACACTAGCTTGTCCAGCAGTCATTTTCCATCCCTTCTGCTGGGAGTTGACAGTTACACAAACATTCAGCTTTCACAAAAGCAACCCTCAGCTTCCCAGGAGCAGCCAAGCCTCTTAGATATGGCACCCAGGCCAGCCTCACCTTGCTACTTGCCCAAGGAGGTTGGGGAGGGCAGCAGTAGGGATCTGGATGTGGGCAAAAGAAAGCCAGCAAGAGCACTAGAGAGCAGCCAGCCAGACAGTAACACACAGGAGTCCTGTTAGCCCAGACACTGCCGAGCTGCTGGCAAAGCTACCCTGATAGCCCCCCCCCCATTCTTGTGGCACTGCCAACCACCTGTGCATGACAAGGGCCAACCCAGACCACATCACAAAAAACACTTGATGGCAGAGACTATTTCAGATGCACCAGGATAAAAATATTGCAAGCTGATGAGCTCTTCAGTACTCATTGTTTCTTTTCTATGAATAGCTACAGTATTTGCATGCCTCCTCTTACCCCTCCTGCAGAAAAGTCCCAGCAATCACAGGAAAGAAATACAAACTATACACACCAGTCATTAGTACCCAGGCCAGATTTTGGATTAAAAAAATCCTTCCTAAAACATGCACATCTATTTCACTTATACCAACAGCAATTTTCAAATTTGAAGTGTTAAGAAAGACTGCACAAGTTCACCATAGGAACAGATGAGAGGTGCAATGAATAGAATTTTAGTGCTGTTCATTGCCCTAATTGCAGTGAATAATACTTTGGCAGAAAGACCAGAGTCCTGATTGTTCCAGGAACTTCCAACAATCAGCAGACTACTACCTTGCTTATTAAACCAGAGACCTGATCTTGCAGTCACACGAAGCACGTAGCTTGGGCTTTAAACACATGAGCAGTCTACCTGATTTGTTTGGCACACCTAAGGCGCTGAGGAATGAACCTGAGACTGAAGCACAGGTTCCCCTGCTAAAGCCTTTCTCAGTGCTCTGCATACTGGAATCACTTCAGCCTCCATTTCTTTTCCCCTCTAAAACATTTCTTTTTCCCTCTGATATACTCCCTGATATATGCCACCCACCCACCGCACTAGCATAGTTGGATCTGAAAATTCAGGTTACTGATGGCTTATTTGCACAAAAGCCCAGTGGAGTAAAAAGACACAGTCATTTAGGAATGGCTGGAGAAGATGGAAAGGTTTGGCTTTGTTTACAGTAATTACAAAAATGGTAGCTACATGAAGGCAGACTCATGAAGTTCAACCTTCCACTTTCACTTGCACTGAGAACATACATCCAAATGCAAGACTTGCAGAAGGGTAGTAAATTTTAAAATTCCATGTCTTCCCAAATAAATTTCCCTTGATTCATGTGTTGTCTAGGGCAGTGAAAGCTAACAAGGAATAAACCTAAAACTGGAAATCAAATAATCCTATTTAATTTTATGGTTGTTGACACAACTTGTTACATGTGTTTCCTACCAGAATAAATGAAATCATAGTCATCTGATTTCCAAATTACCATATCTATTGTTTCAGAAATACAGGGTGTAAATAATTGCAGTGCAATCGCCTATGTCTGGACCTCTCTCATCCGGAACCGTTATCAGGATTAGCATAAATTACGGTGCCATCTAATAATGAAATCACTGAACACTGATTGTGCCAGCTATTTAAACCTGTAATTATTACTCATTAGAAACGTGTTTCTCATTATTTGCCCCTTGCAGGCCCAAAGTTTTTGTCTAAAGGGTTCTGCAAAGAATTCTACAGAGAAGACTGTGGAGAAATTTGAAACAATATGAACGAATTTCAGCTGCAAAGACTCTGTCAAAAGAAACATGTTGTGGGCACCATTCATCCAACCTGAAAGATATTTGTATCTGTTACTGCAAAGGAAAATTGCAACAGGCAAGAAGGGAATGCTCCAGGATCATTCAGATAGGTATGAAGAATATTTGGTTTTCTGCTTAAGTGGACAGTGATTAGCTCACAATGTTTGTTATCATAGTATACAATTAGCATAACAGACTAAATGAAATAAGCTCCTCACCTAGCCAGAGGGAAGGCTTTTTGGCAGCTCTTGTAGGGATAGACAGCTACCTGGGACACCACATCAAAGGCAGTTTAGGACAGATGCCAGAACTAAAAAAAACTACTGTACAAAAACTACTGTAACCCTTGCATGCCCCTCTGTAAAGGGTTTGCAGAAGACAGTGATTAAGACTTGTCAGTTGCCCTTCTGGATCAAGCTGTTTACAAGATGAAATGTCTAATAAGAGGCTCAAATAAATGCCCTTCAGTCCTAATAGATATTTTAAATCCATTTTCCTTGACAGAGTGAAACCAATTTACTTTTTGCCATCTTCTTCCCACTGCACATGCAAAACTTTCATAGAGGATAAAAGAACAGCTTTTGGCACTTCCAGAAGCAAAAAGGTACAACAGCAAGAGAAGACAGACAAGTATATATCATTTTGAAAGGCACACCTGAGTGCAAAGATATCAGCTGACAGTGACCCTATTCATCTTCCCTGATGACTCCTTCCAATAGCTGATTCAAGCCACAGTTTAAAGTTCCATCCCTGTGGTGAGTGGGTTCAGTAGACACACAAACAACTCAGCTGCCAAGGTACACGTCCCCTACAGACTGCAGACCCTAACAGCAACTGGAGGCACACCTATGAAGGCTTGAGCACTCTTGAAAGTTTAGCTTGTATTAATGCTTCACAAAATTGCAGGAGCCCATCTCCACTTCAACCAGGATGCAGAAGGCTCAGAGTCTGTCCATTCTCCAAACAGAAGGCCCTTATTTTACTTACCACAGGTTCTGCAACAGGGAGAGTCTCCAGCCTTCTGATAACTGAATGATTCTGCCCAGCTTCCAGCCACTTGCACCAGCATACTGCCATGATGCAAGGTCAACAAACCTAATCATTGTATGGGGCATTTAACTAATTGTTAACTAATCCTTAAATTCCCTCCCATCACCTGGCAGGCATTACAAACCTTACCAGAGGTTGTAAACCTCTCAAACCTTGTTTGATATATGCAGAATGCAGGAGAAACTATCCTTCCTTATAAGACATGAGTGCAGCTGTTCTTATTAGTATTCAACAACTAGCAGTTTCAAAAATAAAATAAAATGCTTTCTTAAATGTGTTAACACAACATGTTAAAAAGTAAGCCACAACTGTTCTGTTGACAGGTGTTTGCAAATGAAATTAAAACTTTGCATTACCTGAATATCACCTTACTTATGCCTGTAGTCTGTGATGCTACTACTGCCAATATTTGAAATTCAATGTCTGATGGAAATAATAAGATGAATTGGGTTAAAAAAAAATATTAGGCAGTTCTGTTGTACCACTATTAGCTCTAGCTGTCTGCATCGGTGAAGATCCTTACAAACCTGCTAGCTAACAACCCCTCCTCCAAAAACCAAAGAGCTTCTCTTGTCTGTTCTAGCCTGAATCTGTGAATGATGTAGAGCTCAAGTGTATTTTCTTTTTTATTACCAAATAATATTTTCCAGTAATTTGCTGGGCACTAATCCAGATTCTGTTATTTGGTCTTTCTCTCCAACTTTTGGCTTTGTCAGGAAAATAAGCCCCTTTCTCTTTCTTGGTATATTTCTGCAAATAAGGCTTTTTCAGGTTTATTGTTTATGTTTCTGGAGAAAAAAAAAAACTTCTACTAGAAGATTGTTTATTAAAAATAAAATAAGCATTTTGATAATTTGTCAGTGTCAGTAACCTTCAACCTAGACTGTGAGGACAACACTGATTTCTATTGCACAGGATGAAGGATGCACCAAATGGGGACAAAAATATCCATCTTATGCAGAATTGTTAAACTTCACTGAAACTGTTGAAATCTTTAAATTATTTGTAGTTTATAAAATAAATTGGTATTCTTTTACACTGAACAGGGTAAACTGCAATTCTATTCAAATTATTGTTCTGCTTTTTCTTTTTGACAGTAGAAACCGTGAATTTTCCTTCCATTTGACTGTAATATTGTATTTGGTGCATTTATTCTGTTTTCTTGAAATAGAAGTGGTGATGTGTGGTGACAAGAAAACAGACCTCATATTACCATATATTTATACTCTGTAGAAGGAATGATGGTGCATTAATAGGTTTATTAAAGAAGACTGCTGTCCTTTAGGCACATGAAAGGACAAGGCATCAACCAGCTTCACAATTATCAATCCACTACCTATTTGTTTACCCAATTTAAAATACTGAAAACTAATCAAAGAGGAGGAGAGACTGGGGAAAGAGGAGAGTTTAAAATCGTAGCAGTTAGCAAATACATCATTGGAGAGCTGTGAGATTTGCACATCTTGGACAAGATACCACAGCTCTGAAGTGGTTTCACCACTTTAATATGGATTTTAATATGGATTAATTGCCTTGCTCATATTTTGTTGCAATGTTGTGTTAAAGCTTTGATTAAGAATTATCTTAGCATATCTCTGACCAAGGGAGAAAAGGAGTGCTGCTATTGCCATGGGTACAAGAGAAAACCAAAAGTCAGTCATTCAAAGGAACTGTGTTAATGATATGTGCTTTGTACTATTTTGTGTATTTTATACCTGCTTTCATCTCCTTACTGCCTCATACAGGATAATTACTAAATAAAACTTTAAAGTAAAAATTAGGTTAAAATTTCCCAATTTCCTAGTCATATAATTACAGATAAAAGTTAAGGCTACCGGGAAACACTACTTTATTATAAATATGAAGGGAAAACCAGCAAGTCTTAAAACACCTGAGATACCAGACCTTAAATGAATCACTTCTCAATGGCCTGAAATAGCAGAAAAAGCCTCAGAGGAGGTAGAATAGGGACTCAAGTGCCTCTGTGTAGTCAGCAGTATATAGTGAACACAGTTTAGCATAGGCAAGATAAAAATGCTATTATCACATTTAATAAGTGTGAGCATATAGGGTTTGTTGAGAGATGTATAAACATTTTCCCATTACAATGTGTGTGTGTGTTCACATGCAGGTATATTTAAATATGATATAATGTTCTAGTTTAAATGAAAATTGGGAATTGAAATCTTAGTGTGGTAATGTCTCCATAAAAGCCTGCCTAATAGCTCCAGGTCAGTGAGCCCTCAGCAATAGATGGCCTAGCTCCAAGCTGTAAGCAAAGCAGTATGATTCTAGCCTAAAAAAAAAAAAAAATAAAAAAATAAAAAAAAACCCCACAAAAAAATTACACTATGAAAATTGGTTTTATAAATAAAGGAAATGATAGCCTGAATGCTTAGAAGTCATTTCTCTCCACATAAGAGGGTAAGATTTTTCTGGTATTTCTATATGTAAATTCTGAATCTTAACCTCTCTGGGAGAGATAAATGTAATATCAGACTCTAGAGCATTACATATTCTCTCTGTCTCTGTCCCTTTCTCTCTGTATATATTAATTTTATAGATCTTTTTATTGTCTCAACTATACTGGTTGCGTGAGAAGCAGAACAATAGGCCAAGTACTTCCATTTCACACATGCCACCTCCATAATTCAACAAAGAATAGTAAAGAAGATCTATAAACTTGTTATAAATCAGTGCTCCAAACTAAATTAACCATTGAAATAGATTACCATAAAAACAATGTCATAAAAATATTCTTCACCTTTCTAGTCCATGTATGTGTGTGTGTGCTTGTGTGTGCCCACACCCTGGCCACTATCCCAGCACCAAGGCCAGTGGCCATGCTATCCATGTGGCAAAATGCCTTCCACAGCCTTGGAGGAGACAGCAGACAGGCCTGTGAAGATGAGCTTTAATGTCTCTGTGTCTGGGAAAGCAACTCATAAATAGATAACTCACCTTTAGTAGTCGTGAGTCAGTCCTGCTTTCTTATTAGCGGTGAAGCTCCTGTCTTTTTGCTTATATTTCTGAGGCACTTTTGGAAAACAGATAAAATCAATCAAGTCACAGGCTAAAGGATATGGCACTATATGTAGTACAGCCTTGTCCAAGTCTGGGTCCTGGTCTGCTGTCCCTACACACCCACTCTCCCAGTATTTGACCTTCATATACATTAAGGTCCATGAGAAAGGCGTGTGTAAATACATGGAGAGCATACAGAGACGACTGGATGAAGTTCAATTCTGGATGATAAGGCAGTGGTTCAAGAGCTGGTAGGAGTTCTTCTGATCAGCTGACAATCACTCTATAAAAAGACACTAGAACAGCAGAGCCCAAGGTGGTGCTGTCCTTACCCATGTCCAGCACTGTTTTCTCCTGAGCTCACATATTGCTATCACTTAGTTCACAGTCATCACGTGGGAGCACACTTGTGTTCCTCAGCTGTTGTCTAACCTTAGCCATCAAAATGGCTTTTTAAAATATGGAAGTGCCACACTTCCAGGCACAACAACAACAATCCCTGGCACCAAGGCAAGAGTAACTCAGCCCCTGTACCGGCCTCCCTCTAGAGCCTGCCATTCCTGATAGACTTTCTCAGTCTGTATTTTGACAAGACAATTCTCTCAACAAAAGTGAACTGTGAAATCTTCCAGAAAGGCAATTCAGCTGTTTGAAATGGTAGAATTGTGCAGCAGCCACCTGGCACAACCAGAGTCTCATCAGCACCAGGAAGCAGTGCCTTTAGTAAAAAAATGGGAATGGAGCACAAAGAACAACTATGTCCAGCCAATAAAATGGGCTAAAACCCTAGAAAACTGCTCTCTTTCCTGCTAGTGAGATGGAGAAGAGAATGTGGAGAGCAACAACCACCTCATGAATAAGAAAGCCTGGGGAAAACATGTAAGGTCTGAACTGAAGGAGAGGGAGTTGTGATATGTGAGAGAACTGAAAACTGCTGCTTGGGAGAAATCAGTCGTTGTCTCAGCCCACTTTAAACAGCTGGTCAACACTCCAGGAAGAGCCTGTGAGGTATTTCCTAACTGGGGATTTTAGAACGGACAAGAAACATGGATCACACTGGGGATTTATTTCTTTTTTCTCATTGGGTTCACTTGTATGCTACCTGAGTTATCCACAACCGAATGCTGGTGGACTGTGTGTTCAAGTCTTTATTTTGTTCTGATATAGGGCATAGTGCTTCTGTAAAAAGTCAAGCAGACCACTGTCAACTAAAGTTTCCTTAATTTGAAATGAGCTTTATCTCAAAGGAGTAAAGAACAGCCTGACATTACTGGGGCTAGGGCTGAGAGAGTAGGTGCTGGACTAGGATGGAAGTCAATTAAAGCAGCCATACAGAGCTGTAACATGAATTTCCTAATGTAACTGGCACAGACATTAATCCAAACTGTGCAGCAATTCCCCTTTTCATACACTGTGGGAAGCAATGGGGTTCAAAGCATTATTGCCCCTGAAGAGGAAGGACTGTACATTTTGTTTGTAAATGCCTCGGTCTGGCAGATAAGATAAACTCGTCCTTCAAGATAGAGCAGTCTTCATGCCATTCCAAATAATCATTGTTAGAAATGCACTGAACTGTTGGGCCAGTTAATAACGACATCACATTTTATTTATATGGTTCCCATCTGCTAAAGCCTTCTAGGCAGCTCACAATGGGCTTGATTTTTGGCCAGAATTTAGCATAGCTTCTGTTTATATGGATGCAAATAACAGCAGTTGGATGGCTGTGTGCATAAACAGGTCTGACTACAAATCTTTGTGGCCACGATGCACAGTTTTACTCCTTCACACAACAACAAAATGTCCATCTGAAAAACCCCTCTGACAGAGAACACAAAGTATGAAAAATAACAAAGTTGTTCTGAGTTTGAATAATTTCAAAGAATCCAGCACTGGCCTTGGCAGCCCCATGAAAGGGGCATCACCATGAAAGGGGCATCACCACTATGCCCACTGCTTAGCAAGGACCCCAGAGTTCACACTCCCCCGGATGGGGAACAGCCCTGCAAAGAAGAAAGAGCTAGATGTTCATTTCCCCCTTCCTTCTCTCACTCACCACATTATCTTCCCCACTCTCAGCCAGCCCTAACTCCCTTTCTCACCCAACTCTGCAGGTATCTCTCTGCCAATGTCCTTTCCCTCTTCCTTGCCTTCTTTCTGAGCTTTGATTTGGCTGTTTTCATGCTCCTCACAGCTTGTTTTCTGACTCAGGGTACTGACTTCTCCAATGGCCTCTTCCTACACCCCCCAGTGCTGCCACTGCCATGTGCACTGATCTCCATGCCCTTGCTAGGCACTGCCTACCATGGTTCCTTCACCAACAGTTTCAGTAGTGGATGACTAGCTTCTCTCTCAGGTGTCTGAGTAGGACAGATTTCATCTTTTTGCCTTTCATGCTTAAAAAAATATGGAAATATGAATACTCTGTCGAGTTTTCAGTGCTTATTGTCTGGAGTGCTTCTATCAACTTGATGGCAGTGAACACGGTGCCTGGCAGTGCTCACCGAGCTGGGCTTTTGGATAATGGGGATATTTATAGTATATGCATTGCTTATGTACTGATAGCTGCCAAAGTAGTAAACAAACAAATGCTCTCCATAAAACAATGAGAAAGTAGGATCATAATCTTTGATCGATGAATGAGGATGACAGGTTTAAAAAGGCTTCCTCACTCTTTTATGCAGATTGCTTGTCCAACTGCCTGAATCTCAGCCAGCATGAGGAGGCTGAAAGTCTGGAAATGGATTGGGAAGAGCAATTCCACACTCTGCAATCCGCCCACTGTTGGAAAAGGATGTGAATGTGTATCTAGCACTGACCCTACAGGGCAAGAGATGCAAGAGGACAGTCTTTCCAGGTGCCAAGAGGGACAGCCCAGAGCCACACTGCAAAATATGCACCAAGCAAGCTTTACCTACAGGAGCAGGTTATGGACAGGACACAGCAAAAAACTTCTCAGGCTCTTTAAGACAGATATGCTGCTCAACAGGGACTCCCCAGGTTGGTGGAGACTTCAGCGGATGTAAAAATCATCTTCTGCAAAAGCTGTTCTGAAGAGCATTTCATTGAGGTTTGCAACCTGAATCTACTATGGGAGGATGAGTCCAGACATGGTTTATCCAACAAGTCTCCTAACAGGATGCATTAATTAGAGAGGCTTGTTAAAACTAAGATCCATATATTGCTCTGGATCTAAGTTTTAAATCAGTGTCAAATCTGCCTGCAAACTCTAAATTTGCATTTGCGTTTCCTTCCATACGCCCACATTAAAATGAAGATATGCTCAGTGCAACCTCATTTATTTTTAAATTCAGATATAAACTAACTAATCCACAAGTTTGAGCATGGCTCCATAAACCTTCCTGGAAGTCCAGAGAGATTTAAAATCAGTGATCTTGATCAAGACATTGAATAACTGCTTAAATTCCATTTAGACATTTATTTAGGCACCACCTCAGTAAACTGCAATATGTGTGGTTTAAAAAGCAGCTTAACTGAAAATGAGGGACAGCTGTACCGCACTAATCCAAGACAGTTCATGATGGGTTTGAACTATTACATGTGAATGGCCTGACTTCCAGATTGGCATGCAGTAATAACTACAAGTTACATCAGTGAGTGTTTATATCTTGAAAAACCAGGCCATCAGAGACATTCACCTTGGAATTATATTAAAAATATTAAAATATAATATTAGTTTG
Source organism: Cinclus cinclus (assembly GCF_963662255.1). NCBI lineage: Eukaryota > Metazoa > Chordata > Aves > Passeriformes > Cinclidae > Cinclus > Cinclus cinclus. The sequence goes on from NC_085051.1 coordinate 37,365,112, forward strand.
GATCCACAAAAACAGTATTATTATGAAAGATCTGTATTACCCAAATAAGAACCACTATTTGTTGATTGAAACACAGAATAAAATTAATGTTGATGACTCAACTAATAACTTCATATTTAAACAACAAGTTTCAAGCAAAGGCTCCTCAGGCATTATGGATATGGGAAGCATAAACATGCCATTACAATTTTAGGTAGGCAGAATGCAATTATACAAATTGGATGCTGGCCAGAACAATGGGCACTACCCCCTCCTATTCTTGTTTTTAAAAAAGCTCTCTGACAAAAGTGACAACAGCTGTCATGAGAGAGGAATCCATCAGCTGCTCACACCACCCATGTACTTGATTTAAACATCCTCAGTTTCTACCACAGACAAACAGCAAAGAGGAAGAAACTGGCCAACCACCTACACGTGGAAAGTTGCATGCTAATATTCTCCTTCTTCTTGGACTCCATGCAGGAAAAATTAAAATTTCTTACTTGAACATGAGCTGCTTTAATTTTTCCTGGAAGATGGGGGTCCAGAGCTGCCTTGAGTGGGGTGAACCTGCTGGGAAGATATTACCCTGTTTGGCAAGACTTCCTGAGAGAAACAGGGGGAAAAAATGGGTGTCTCCTCAACCATCCCATACCCCTGCCAGCTTCCTGCATGCATACCATTTTTAACACTCTTACTGCTGCATCTTCCCCATTTCATTTTGCACTATAAGGCACCAGGATCTTTCCTGATAAACGGGCTTTGCAGATACAGATGGTAATTAGCTTTGTGCCCAGAGGTGAGCCTGAAGACCAGAGCTCACAGGAATTCTCTCTGTACCAAGATGGGACTGCAGAGCAGAGATCCCCTCTAGAATCTATTCCACAACTTTACTATCCCAAAATAAATATTCTCAAAAGACAAGTCTTCTCCCCATAGTTTCTCCCCAAATTACAAGGCATTACGTAGTCTCTCTGGGATTCAAGTATCATCTCAATCACAGAACAACTGTTAATGGCCACTTAGGATTCACAAAAGCCCCGTTTCAGTGGAGCACTCAAGCCTGACTCCAGATGATCAGAAACTGCAGGTCAGGAAAGCACTTACATCCTGGAAAAAATGGTGGAATTGAGCTACATGTCTAAACCCCCCTGGATAGAGAGGAGGTTATTCACACTTTAAAATGCTTTACTTTTGGGGGGCTCAAGATTCCCAGAAGAATTGCACTGGACTAGTATTGAACCCTGGTATTAAAAAAAAAAAAAAACAAAATTATCTGTCCCTTTCCTCCTGAAATGCCTCCAGAGCTTTTAGCAGACCAAGGCTATTCTAGAACTAAAAAGGGAAATTTATTCAACAAGCACTATAGCAGGTGGCAGCTGCTAAACAATCTGCCACCAATCAGCAGTTTATGAAAGAGAGTAAAGAATCCAATAATAACTCACAGTTGGGGAGGGAGACACCAAGCCTGCAGTTACTGAGGGAAGCTCATAATAACACAGAGTCAACTCTTCAGCAAAATTATTTCTCTTAAAATCTGCTTAATTGCTGAAGTTGGCACCCACAGCTGACCCACCACATGATAAGCTGTAGGCTAGAGCTGGGAGGCTTCTTAGGAGGGCCGAGTTAGTAAAAATTGAGGCTGGTGGAAAACCCAAATAATTTTATCTCTTTTCTTTTGACCATTTCCTTCTCCTGGAGAAAGTCTACCCTTATGCAAGAGCTCTGGATTTTTAGGATATTCAGCCCTTTCCAAGATGCAAGCATGCAGATCAGTCAATGGCACGATTTTCTCCAATATCTTCATGGTGCCAGTCTGGTGAGGTGGAGCTCAGGCTGCACAAAGTATGAGGAAGATGGCAAAGGTGGTGTTCCAGGGCACCTGAGCCCACCTGCATGTTCCTGTGCCATTTCATCTCCAGTGAACTGAGTTTGCTGTGGTTACTTAGAACTCAAAATCCTGCAGATATGAAATTAAGCAAAATAGATCTAAATTTCAGCTTCTGAGGACTAAGACGACTCTATCCTGCTGCACAGTAAATCTGCTTTTTCTAGTTATATTACAGCACCATCTACAGGCCTTTCCTGATGGGAAACCTTGCCTCAGACAGGTTGTTTCACTATCTGTGTGTAAATATTTTGTGGCTTCAGCAGCATGTCTAGCGCAGTGACAGACTGCATAGTCCAGCTTAGTGTAAATGGGGCAAAATGCCATTAGACAGGGCTGAGAAAATAGTTAGATAACAGATGACAGACAGGTCTGCTTCTTCACAAGAAGTAGCTAATTAGTGAGTGAGTGGCCTTGGATTTCAATAGCTTGACTCTAAAGCACAATGTAGGGTCCATCAATTCATTTTTACTTTAAACATTCAACTAAAATTGCATTTTAATTATACAGTTCTGTTTAGAACAGTTGAACCAGAACTGCAAGAGAGAAAAGTAAAAATGCAGAAATCAGATTTCAGCTAAAAAGGGAACAATAGATTTTTACTACTATAGTATAGGATGAAAATACTACCCACTGTACATGTAGGACTACATATGTGAATGTAGTAAGAAAAGTTGATCCATCGGGGTCCATTATTCTTACCTTTGACACAGGTAGAATTCTCCACAAAGACATCTGGCTCATCTCTTTCTGGAGACTATTATTTGCTAAATTACATGACAAAAGAAACTTAATTTTTGCTATGCATTTATAAGATCCTGGGGTAAGCACTGGTTCCATGTGAAGGGAGGTGTGATGAAGCAAACCTACAGGACAGCAATTATTTCTAGTAAAATAGCATCTCTTCATGCAAAATATATTTGCCATAAGAAAGCGATTCTGTCTTCATCTGAAGCATCAAACCACAAACACAATGTAGATTGGTCGTTTCTGGCACCAAATGCAGTTACTTGAAATCCACAAGAAAGATCTAAACAAGTTAGAGATAAACGGGAATCAAAATCTCCAAAGACTGGAGAAGAGAGGGAGGAAAAAAAAAAAAAAACTTGGAAAACTTTACCTTCTTCCTGATGGTTTTTTGGCTCTTGGGAGGGGAAACGATATTTCAAGATGTTCTCTGCAGCTAGGAAAGAAATGGGCTTTTCTTTTTTGATAGGAGACTTAAGATTGAAAAAAACACATATAGAGAAAACCTAAAGCTTTAAGACAGAATATTAACTATCACAAGGCTTGTGATAATATCACAAGTGCTGGCAGAACTCTGTAAATCAGCACACAAAGCCTACTGGAAATTTTCAGTTTTTGAATCTCTGCCATAAAAATAATTTAGCGCTAATATCTATGTCATGTGGGGACCACAAGCATAAATGCCTTTTAAATGACATTCTCCCTCTCATTCCAAAATGGAGAAAAGGTAAATGGTCAGGGGATATGCACGTTAGAGTTACCACCTGTGCAAGGATTTTGTTGTCTGAAATGTGATAGTCTTGAATACTACATATCTTATGGAATTAAAAGTCATAAAGTTGCTGTGTTATTGATGTGTAACAGCATAGAGTGCACACCAACCGCTTTGGATTAATTGCACATATAAAAACAGATTTCTTTTTTAAAAGTCTGCACACAGAGAAGAATCATTAATTTCACTTGAAGTGATTCCCAAACAGGATACGGAACCTCTAACAGCCCTTTGGGTTGTGCCAATTGTTTTGTGCAGGTGTTTAATCCAAGTGCTCAGCCGCACGTAGGGAACAGTCGTTCCACAAGCACTGGCTGGAGTGGGAGCTGCATGCTGGTGTCGCATAACTGCAAGGGGTTGATTCCTCAAAATCAGCAGAAACCTCGGGAAGCTGCTAATTCTTGTAAACAAGAGCCTGGCTTTTATGGAGCAAAATGGAGCAGAAAACACTGAAGTACACGAGAACCAAATCCCTTCTGCGAAAGCCTCTTTTATTATACCAGTGAAGCACTAAAACCTGCCATAAACAAGCTGATTGCTCATTTCAGCCTCTCTCTCTGCAGTCAGGAAAAGCAGCAGCAACCACAGACTGAGTTGAATGGCTGGAATAGGAAGCATCTCTTGAAGGTCAATATTCCTTGTATTTTTAGGTTTCATTAGAACTTCCTCATTCACACAGACTTGAAAACAATATATATACATATAGGATAAAAACTGAGCAGCAAGTGTGGTATGTACTACATAACCCATCCTTTTCTCTCTCTTTGTAGCACTGCAGTTTGATAGCAGGCTGCAGAAAGATTGGATGGCTCTGAGGTGAAGGAAGTGGAAAGGTTCCAAGGCGTCACAAAGAATTTTTGAACCTACCACCTCTGACTGTGAGGAGTCTGATGAAAAGAGAGGTTCCCTTAAAAGCCAGTATGGTATCTAGTGAAACAGATTGCATACCCACCTCTGACTTGCAGGAAAGCAGCCCTGCTGCAGGAATCAGTTAAGTCACTAGCAGTGTCCTTGGAGGAAAGAGAGAAAGAAGGGGAGGAGAAAGAGAAAGTTGAGGAGGATGCTAGAAGCCTTCACCCTTGCACAATCCTTGCACAATCAAAATATGTTTCCAAAGGGACAGTAGCTGCAAAGCTCTGTGCAAGGCTATTTGTAGAGACTGAGTCACAGTCTTAAGCCTCTTCAGACTTTTTGTCCCAGTCTCCTTCTCGGAGGCCACCTGCCAAAGCTCTTCCTTCTCTGACTCAAGTAGGTCCTCAAAGTGATTCCCATACAACAGATCTAAAATTAAGTCCAAGCAGTGTCAGTTTAGTAGCTTTTAGAAATGTGGAATCAAGAAAAAGAAAAGAAAAATATGAAGAAGAAGAAGAAGAAGAAGGAAAGGAAAGGAAAGGAAAGGAAAGGAAAGGAAAGGAAAGGAAAGGAAAGGAAAGGAAAGGAAAGGAAAGGAAAGGAAAGGAAAGGAAAGGAAAGGAAAGGAAAGGAAAGGAAAGGAAAGGAAAGGAAAGGAAAGGAAAGGAAAGGAAAGGAAAGGAAAGGAAAGGAAAGGAAAGGAAAGGAAAGGAAAGGAAAGGAAAGGAAAGGAAAGGGAAGGGAAGGGAAGGGAAGGGAAGGGAAGGGAAGGGAAGGGAAGGGAAGGGAAGGGAAGGGAAGGGAAGGGAAGGGAAGGGAAGGGAAGGGAAGGGAAGGGAAGGGAAGGGAAGGGAAGGGAAGGGAAGGGAAGGGAAGGGAAGGGAAGGGAAGGGAAGGGAAGGGAAGGGAAGGGAAGGGAAGGGAAGGGAAGGGAAGGGAAGGGAAGGGAAGGGAAGGGAAGGGAAGGGAAGGGAAGGGAAGGGAAGGGAAGGGAAGGGAAGGGAAGGGAAGGGAAGGGAAGGGAAGGGAAGGGAATGGATATGCAGGCTACAGATGATGCTGTGATCAACACCCAGAAAGTCCAGGAGTTCAGTCCTTAAAAGTGGAACATGCTCCCACAAGAATCTGCACTCCAGCCTGTGTTGATCTAGAGTTAGCAGTAGCTTTCACTCAACCCTGTTAAAAAATCTGTGCTGCTCTAAGTGTTGTCAGGCCGAATACACAAACTTACAGAAGCAGTTAAAAAAAAAAAAAAAAAACAAGCCATGGCAGCTGTGACTCACAGCACCCAGCGTGCCACAAAGAAACACAGTGAGTGCTCCCCAGCCTGACTTCAAAACAGGCAGCACCTGCTGCTCGGGGTGCCAGCAGCCCACCCTGCCCTGCTCCAGCACCACAATCCTGCCAACACATGAACTGGAAAACAACTCTTCCACCAAAGGGGATGGGCCGCTGGTGCTACGGGCTGGAAGAGAGCACACCAGCTCACACTGGGTTTCACCAATGGCATAAAGTAAGTGCATTCACTCATTAATTCTTCCAAGATAATTAGCAGTCTCAGGGAGACATTTGAAACAGTTTAATGTTTACTCTGAAGAGAAGCTAGGACCAAGCTCATCACTTCCTTACCAACTCACAAAAGGAAACAAAGCAAAGGTACAAGGGAGCGAAACATCAATGGAAAAAATATGGCACCTGAGCACTGTTAATTGCAGAGGTGCACATGTTTGAGTAACAAGGATGCTAAGAGAGTCTTATTAGTAGACAAGAGATCTGGTTTTGTTATCTTTGTAATAGAGGCGGCACCCAGTGGACCCAACACTGGGCTGGTCCAAACAGCATTTCACTAAAGCACATGCAGACCTGACTTTGGCACTCAGCACTGTCTGCATCTCCCAGCTCTCTGGTAAAACTGCCTGCAAGGCGCACGGGAAGCTGTGGAGCTTTTCACACACTAGGTGTTTGCATGCCTGGTGTTTGTTGTACATTTGCAGCTTTCAAGCCATAAAACATAAGTTTGTTTTTCAGCCTGACTACTGGCTCGAAGTGTATTATTCGGCACAATAAGGTGCTGGGCAGTTGAAACCCCATGCACGGGCAGAGTGGCAGCTGGCACACACTGCCTCTGCAGGGAAAACATCCCCCCCCAGGAGATTTTTCAGTAGCTTACCCACATATAGCAGGGATAAATAAATGGGAAATAATCTGATATAAATCTTACAGTGTGCTTTTTTTTTTTTTTACTGTGCTCGAGGCAACATAACTCAAATGCTTCTGTGCAGCCATTATGCACAGAGCCAACATGAGCTCCCACTTATTAAGGTATATTTAGCACCCTTACTCTGAAGCTCTCAGATCAATGGAGTCCACAGTCTTAATCTCCCATTGCTCTTGCTAACAATGTAGTTACTGTAGTGTTGGCCCCAGTTCTCAAAGGAAAGAGGATATTAAGCGGAAACCTCTGGTAATGAAATCTCATGTAATGAAAGAGTATTTACAGTGAAATGTTCACATGTTGCCTGCAAATCAGGGCCTTACAAGGTGATTTCTGAAAGCCTCTGTAATTATACAAGTGCCACAAAGTGCAGTTGGGTGGCAGGCAGGTTATTTAACATTTATTGTTACCACATAACACACTACAATTCTGAGAGCAAAAAGGGTATGAGGGATAGCAGTATTTCACAAAATACACACAACACAATTAAGAATCACAGGCTTGGAGTGCTTTCAGTATATGCTACTCCTTATTAAAAACTAATGGCATGCAGCTCAAGAGAAAGTCCTGTAGATAGCAAGAAACCACAAGGGAGAAACCTTTCCAGTGGATAGTAAAAGAGTACAGCAGCCATATAATGAAGGAGCATGGTAAGGAGAAAGCCTGTGTGCTATGGAACTGCTGCCCTGTGGGACAAGGTGTTTCAGCCTACCTCGTAACTGGTGACAGGTGAGCCAAACTTCTTTTCACCAGTGGTATGAAAAGACTGGAATCCTCACAGTGCTTTAAGTGTGAACAAAGGCTGTGCATCTCCAAATCCTCTGTACATGATGATACCTCAACACAGAAAGGTTATCCATGTTATGAAGAGTTGCAGGATTAGGCCCTCAAGACAAGAGCTCAAGCAAAGGGGAGCAGAGTGACTTGCATGCACTGGTGCTTCCCCTTGTGTCAAGAAACACATTTAAGACATTTGCTTTTGGCTTGTCCTTGGAGTTAAAGCTAAATGTGGCTAAAACCATCTTCAACTCTTATAGATTTAATGCCCATCCTGACATTCAGCAGGAATTCAGCAACCCTCATTCTGCTACAAAAATATTGAAACTTTTATATTTGAAACGTCCTTTCAGAATGCTCTCAGCAATATCAGCAGCTTTCAGATACAGGTACCCATGTAATCATCAACTAATTGATCATCTACCTTTTATAGTATCCCACATCAGTTACTCTTTCCCCAGTCTGAAGGTCCATAAAAAGACACTGGTGTTTGGCTCTTTGCTATCAATTTAATTTCAGAGGTGGTGTAGGGATTAATAGATCAGGTACTAAGAAAAGCCAGGAAGCCAGATGTCTCCTCTGCATGAACAAGCATGCTAGAAATATGTCTGTCTGCTTGGCCAGCTCTGCCAAGACCATCTTCCACTGAGATCACTCTTTCAGGATGGCACAGGTGCAGCCTGTGAATCCAGTATATTCATCACCAGAGCCTGAAAACTCTCTTACAAATTGGAGCTCTTTTGATCTAGATACTGTGCTGGTACATTAGAGGCAGGTCCTAACATGGGATATTCATTGTCTGAACAAATAAGGCAGATAAAGACTGGGAGGGAAAGAGACAGCACAACTCCCCCATGATCATAAAATAAAGGAAGAACCAGGAAAAGAAGTGCTGTAGTCTACCCCATCTGCTGTGCTGTTCAAGGACCTTTTATTTTCTGTTCATTACTTGTTAATTATTTCTGAATGCTGGAGAAGGCAAAAAGACAAACAAGTCCCCATAGAGTTAGAAAACATCCCTGCTGTAAGGCAGACTCAAATTGGTTGAGTTTGCAGCCAAAAGCATTCCCAGGAGAGGGAGCAGAGCTTGCTGCAAAAAAAAAAAAAAAAAAAAAAAAAAAAAAAAAAAAAAAAAAAAAAGGGCCAGTCGGTTTCTGAAGCCCATAGATGTATAAACAGAGATAAACCTTGAGACAGAAACTTGGAGAAAACTGCAGAGTGGAAGCTGCACACACACGAGAAGGCTGTGTCTGTCAGAGGACGGGAATGTGCACTAGCAAGCTGATGTGTGCAAGCACGTGGTGACTGGGACACAAATGTGCCACAGCAAACCTGACTGCTTCGGCACAGGGCAGCCCCAGCCCCGCGCTCTGCTGCAGCTCCACAGGCTTTAAGCACCAGGTGCCTCATCACTCGAATCCTGTGTCCCTGTAGGCTAACCAGCAAACATATAAAACCTTCTCGGTGCCACTGAAATCCCACTCTTCTGTACTGAGGAGCAAGTGTCTGGTAGGCTGGGTGGGCACTTAGGTGGACAACTGGATATTATTTGGAAACTGAAGAGTGGTCATTATCATATTATCGAAGGCACTCTGGATCAACACAGATGCTGTAGATGCTTATGGAATTTGCACAATAAACTCGCCTCAGACACCAAGCTGCAGAAAGTATCTTCTATTTTGAGGTTTTATGTCTCATCAAGTCAAAAGTCAATAAAAATTAAAATATGACAGCTGTATAGAGTTTTATAGCAACAACATAAAAAATGTGATTTACAGAAAGGTTTTTTTTCTTTGTTGTAGGCAAAATATGAGAGGCAATCCCTTGTCTATAAAGACACATCCTTCAGTAAAGCCATCATAAAGAATTTAAAACCCTGATAATAATAAAGGGCAACGCTTAATTTTTCAGTACTTGCAGTACCTATGGTAATGCAGATATCCTCTATGGTTTTGCTTAACATTTAATCTTTTCCTTTTTCCCCCCTCAAAAAAAATTCTTAGATAAATTTCTAACATATATCCAGTGATAATTTAATATAAAGTTGTTTTTTTTAAAAAAAAGCTCTTGTATGAAATAATTACCATGTATAAGAGAACTGAGCAACAGTTTTCTTTGTCAGAGTAATGTTGGGTCAAGCAGTAGAGCCCAACTTTACAGCTCTTTGCAGCATTTATTACAACAGTGCTTAAATAAGTAATCTGAAGCTACTTGGTTTCACTTCTTGCCTGAGTTCTGCCCTTTCCATGGTGAATTCTGCCATGGCTGATGGGGACTGGTAGCCACTCCTCGTCTGCGTGCCCATGACCTGTTGAGCGCAGCAGCAGAGGAAGTGTGCAGGTAGACATGAGCACCGCTGACAGCAGTGTGTCCTCAGGACACCAGGGCTCTGATGGGGCTGGGGCAGGCAGCTGCAGGATCCCCAACCACCACCTCTGCCCCTGGGGATGGGTAGTGAGGAACTTCTGCATTAAGTGGCATTAATCTCACTTTGACAACCAGCAATTGACCTACCCCTCTAAGAGAGTGTCTCATCTTTTTTTGAGCCTGTTTAAAACCTTGTTCTCTAGTCAGATTAAAATAATAAGCGCGTAATTCAATTAGGGGCTGTTCAAAACAAGAATTTTCTTTTACTTCCTGCCTGAAAGGTTCACAGGTTACTCAAACTAGGCTACAGTGCTTCTGAGCACTTTCATCTCCCATTGGTTCAAAAAGCTCCATGACCTCAGCAACTACCAAAAACCAAGTCAAATATAAACACATAACCTAAATTACATGCACATTTCCTTTTCCATTCATCTTTCTCTACTATACAGAAATGTTGACTTTCCTAATGATGTTTTAGACATTCTGGGAAAGTGTATAACCCATTACATAGCCATAAATATAATTATGGAATTACACTAGTTTTCTGATTGTCTAAAGAATTAGTAGGGACACGAATGTCCCAGCTTGCAAAATCAATCTGCATATTCAACTTAGATATTTATCCATCAAAACATTTTAATTTCCAGTTCAAATCATTACCATGAATTCTGCTCTGATCTTCTTGCCGCAGATGTAACTCTAGTAACAAAAATCAGACAAAAAGCTAAAAAGAAAATCAATGAAATTTCTGTGATGAGAAGGTCAAAATATTGTTCAAATTTGAAAGAAAGGCAATGGTGTTTATGCCAATACAGAGTCTGCATTACTCACTGCTTTTCCCCAGATGAGTAGCTTTGCCGATCATCATATTCTGCTGAGTTTCAGCTATACTTTTGTGGATGTTGCTCCACAGATAAAAGACACAGAGCCATAACAGAGGGAGTCATATTCATAAATGTGCTCCTACACCACTGATTTGGTTGCAGAGCTATAATAGCTGCTATGTCACCACTAATCCTCTCTTTCCTAGTCAGCTTTGATATGTTATGGCTGAGACCGTACTTATTTCTTTTTAGTAACTTGGTAAGGCACATACTACCTCACACAGGTCTCTTGTTCACACAGATTCAGGCAAAGTTCAATTCAGGCATGCTTTAGAAATGCCACCATGGCTTCACAGAGCACAGATGACGGATGCGCAAATTCCTGACCCCTGTAAGGCACAGACAATCAAAGTGGTGATGGAGAGCTTCCACTGGCAAAACCAGGCCCAAATAAAATTCAGAAAGGTTTAACATATTCACTGCAGATGATGGGGATCCTGAATAATTGCTCCAGGGAGTGTGTGCAGTATACAGCCATTTCAGTGTAGTAAACCAGGTGATTTGGTTTGAATGCATGTCTCCCTATCATCACTCCTGCATTGATCATGCTGCCAGATAAAGTGCTGGCAGCAACAGCCTCAAGAAGCCAGGGAGGGACTGGTAGGTCCTGGGCACCAGTGGGGTGGTAAGATTCCCTCTCCACAGGAATGCCTTGGTATGAAAGAGAATGTGAAGAACCAGTGGTAAGCAGGCTGTTTGCAGGCATCACACATTTAATCTGTCTGCCTCTAAACATGCACTGTCCAGAACTGCAATTAATTTACAGATCAATCTGTCGCATCCAGACTCCCTCTAGTTCCCTCTCCAATGTTTTCTAACAGGTCTTTGTTGTGAACATGGATGGAGATACAAACAAAGAAATAAAATGGGTAGGAAAAAGATTTGAAGTCCAGCAGTAAATTGATTCCGCTTGTAACTATAGAGCACTAATGGCTGTAGTCATATCCCTGGGTTTAAACAGTTTCTGGTATGGAAAATCGGAAAACCACAATAATTGGAATCAACCTGATGAATTTAGTACCAGGACATGACATTTCAGAGGGGGAATTATGTAAGTTCTCTTGTTTTCCATGGATCAGCTCTAGTGTAGGGCAACTCTAATGACAGGTAAAAGACTTTAAAGTGTCTTTAGTGCAATGTTTTCCAGCCAGTTTATTTGTAAATCTTGAGAAGAAAACAGAAGTCTTGAACTTGTTTCAGCAGACATCTGATAAATGTCCAATACATATATAGGTTTCCTCCATTTTGTTCTACACATTACATTCTGCCCTGCAGTTCTGTTTGAGGGTTTTTTTCTTAGTTGGTTCAAAGGGTTTGTTCGGGAAGGGGAGACAATGAAGATTTTTTTTATTTTTAAGGTGGAGTTGCGCCCACTGCATTTTCAGTATGCCTGTACAGGTAGGCCAATCTAAATACTCCTTACTTGTCATTTTCCTAGGCTACAGTCATGTTTCTGGCAAAATGAGAAGTGTTTTCAGTTCACAGGATCCAGATAAGATTTACAGAATTTCCAAAGGTGCTCAGTGTTGATCTGGTAGTGCTCTCTTTAAAAATTACTTTCCACTTGCCAGCAGCGTGGAGAGGACAAACTAGCACAAAGCACTTTTGAACCTAGCCTTAGCACACTAAACAGAAAATTACTTTTTTTAATGATTATCCTTCTATTTTCTTTCATCACTTCTTTACTCACTCTAATTCTACTACTTATCTGTGGTTATCACATGGATCTCATACCTTCAGAAATGGGTCTCTTTTCTCAATTCTAGACACTGTTATTTGACCTAATGCAAAATTTGGTTTCTTCTCTTTTCTTTCACATTTTTTTGCCTCTGAATGAGCTTCAAAAAATAACTTTTCTAGCCTTTCTATAGAAGGCTTATTCCCTCTGAAGGCACATTGGTAACTTTTTTATCAGAGCACACTTCCCCATATATATTGTGACCTCTCAAAATCTCTAGGAACTTGCCTGCAACTGAAGTTCAATTTACAAGCCCATTATTTCCTATTACCATACTGGTTCTTTCAGAAACTAAGATAATGTTAGTTTCCTTTGTGTCCATTTACACCACTCTGCCTCCCTATAGAAGTGTTAAATATTCATTAATATTTCAATCAGTATTGAATTCAGCACACTCCTATCCCTCCTGCTTGCCAAAGACCAGCCAGCAAGCAACTCATCTGAGACCACAGATGCTAAAATTTATAGATGTGGCCTCTTTTTTGTCCAAAAATATTGTATTCCCCAAATTATTTCCCAAAATTTGTATTTCCCAAAACAACACAAGTTTTCTCAGAATTGCATTTGAACTAAATAATAGCTTTTTAGAAACACACTCTAGATTTTAAGAATTACCACTGCTGAGAAACCCACTGCAACCTATGGGAATTTGATTTTAACTTGGCTAACTTAAATTTTGTCTTGTAACAAAACTACAAACAAGTCAACTCTAAACTTTCTTTCAATGCAGATAACCAGATGCTTGCATCTGTAGTGCATTGATAAGCCTATTTATGTTGTTAAAACCTTTTTGGGTGGTAGACCTCAGCAGGGGACGGGTCCTCCATCACATGGGGTCTGGCAGAGGGACAGTGCCACCAGCCTGGCCCTACCCTGCCTTCTGCAGTGTGAGCATTGCTCTGTGCCACAGTGTTGCTTTAGGACCTTTTGTCACACACACTAGGCATCACTGTCCCCAAGGCTTTGCCAGCAATCTGAGACAAGAGAAAGTGAATAAAAAAATCCATCAACTCAACATCCAAATCTTTCTCAGTTATTCTTTTAACTTTCTGCTCTAGGTTTCCACAATTCAGTAAAATCTTCATTCTTAGCAGCAAGAAGCGACCTTTTTCCATGAAAGAAGTTTCAGCAGCTGTGAATGCTAATCCACGATGCTATTGGTAACTGCTAATGACACTTTCCAACCCTCCCTTGCTCTAGCCAGTGTAAACTTTCATGTTTTACACAAATGAATGTAGGATCAGAGTACCCCTCACATAGCATTAGTCCAGCAGTATCAAACCCCCACTTGTGTCACAGTTCTGTTTAAAGCAGTGACATACAGTCCTAATAAATACATCTAGGCATTTCCACCCAAGATGTACAAAAACCTTCCGGGTCAGTATAACTAGGTTTAAAATATCTTATATGGCAAGACTTATTGGATTCCTATGGTCCTATTTTTGCCAGACCTGAAGTCCTGCATGAAAATGTTCAGGACTACATATAACAATTCACACCCATAATCATGCAAGCTACACCTTGTAGATAGAAGTGTTTATTTAGAAGAGAGGGGGCTAGTGGTCATAGGCAGGAGTGAGAATTATATAAACACTGAGCAAGAAGAAACCTTTTCTACATTAATTTGCAAAAGGCAGACCAAAGTGGTTCTGCTCCCCATGGCAGATGAAGGATGCAGGGGCCCCTCTAGCCAGACTCATCTTTAGAGGTAATGCCACTAAAGGTGGAGGGGGGGGAACCCAGAGATAATTGGAAAAGTTCTGGCTTTAAAGCACCCTCTTCAAGAGTGTAAGGGAAGTGCAAAGCAGACCTCAGCACCTAACCTGCCCTGCCCACACTGTAAGGCATAAGGAAATGAATCACACTTGCAGGAAAGAAAAGTGGCTGATGCAGGCCTTAACAAAACACATTTCTGGGTGCCCTGCTCCCCCAGCTCAGTTCTCAGCCTCTCCCAACAAGGTCAGAGGCCACCTGTGATGCTGTAGCAGCTGGTGATGCCACCTTAGGACAAGGAGTCCACAGCACTCCCATTTCACAACTCTTGGCCACAAACTCTTTTCCTGGGTCAGGCCCTTGAATAATTGGCTTTTACTGCCTTGATAAGTAAACACAAAGTATTCCAGAGCCTGCAGACCCACCCTGAGAAATGTTTTCCTTTTCCTGTAATCAGATTTTTCCACTGGCAGACAAGCCTGGGAAGGTCTTCTGGCAAGTCCCTCCCCAGAGCATTTATCTGGAGCCAACCTGATGACAGAAGAGCAACTAGTTCATTAGCTGTGAGGAACACTCAGGTGGCCTTGCAAATGCCCCTTGCCAGGAGATATGAAGGCAGGGGCTCCAGGGCTGCCAGCAGCTCCATGTGCCTTTGCATAAGCCAGCAGTGCCTGGTGGGCTGGACTGGGCTTGGCAGGAGGCTGGTGTGGGCTTTCTTGACTGGCAGGAGCTGCCAAACAACAGTGGTTTGACAGAGTTTAAGCTGTGAATCATCTCCCAACACAAGAACTGGCCTGAAAGTCCTAAGTCTGTCCTGAAACTCTGTGGGTTTCCCAAACAAAAGCAAAAAATAAGGTGAAATAAAGCAAATCTTTCATGGGCTAAACCACAGACTATGTCCAACTCATCCCCACTCATATTAACCCCATTAAGCCTAGATGATACTCTTTGTATCCAAAAAAGCACAAAGCAATATTAATTTAACCATTAGTTTCAATTTATAATTTATGACAAATCCTTTACTGAACATAAACACTTTATGCAAGGAGACACGTTTGCACATGGGCTTTTGGTGCACACACCTTTTGGGTATTTAATTAGAGACTGGTTTTGCTAAGTTGCACGCCTAGTAGGAAGTCTGCTCTTACTCATCTTTCTCCTGAAACACAACCAAAGTAACAGGTCTTGTACAATCAGCCACAATGGGTCTGACCCTTAAAAACAACATTTGAGGAAGCAGGTGTCCTCCAGCACGCCTGGTGCTCTGCAGATGGGCTGGGCAATGAAGTGCTGCAGGAAGATCTGCCTGGTGCTGCAGAAGCCATAACCAACAGCTTGGTAATGGTGCTGTTCTCGTGAGAAAAGCAGGGTCATTATTTAAGTGGATAGAAACTGTTGGTTGTAAAAGGCATTCATACAAAAGTAAACGCTTCTTTAGTGCCACATTAAATTTATCACAATGCAAAGAACTGTCAGTAAGAGGGTGTTCAGTCTTCCCCATCTACCACAAGCCCATTTAAAGCAGATAACATCATCACTGGTGTCTTAATCCAAAACTATATGTTCAAAACTTGATCAAAATACTAATCCTCAAAAAAAAATCCTTTGTATTCCTGGTAGAATCTCTTTCATTCCTGTTCAAGGTAAAGTTAGTTACTGATTGCATGACATACTGGGAGCAATGCTTATATAGGGTACTTAACACCTTTCCTTACAAAAGAGAGGGAGAGAAAGAGAGAAATTGTTCTTCCTGAATAAATTTGCAGGCAGCTATTACTCACAGCAGACCTATGACATGTGGTTTGAAGAAAAATGCCTTTACTTTCTTTCATAAAAATTCACTTCATTAGCTTTGCTTGGCTAGCAGCTGAGAAGAGAAACCTCTCTTCTTTGGCTTCCATTTTCTGAGGAATAGCAGCTCCACAAGCAAATCCATAAGCAACAAACCAAATTTTTTTTGCTGGAAATCCAAGAAATTGCTGCAGCATTTGGAAAGGCAGAATGGAGACAGAGAGGCTGACTGTTACCCAGCTACAAGGTCAGTGCAGCTTACACCCCACCAACACCCAGAGACAGCAGAAGCACTCCCAGAAATATGAAAAAACAAAAAAGAAAAGCCTGCTATAATCTTTCCTCACTCTGCTGAACATCATCAAGACCCAACAGGTAACTTTCACAGCCCAATTCATCACTGGGATAACAGGATTTCCTGCTGTCATTAGTTTTCAGTTCAAGTGGTAGTAGTCTCTGCTGAAATGCTTAAGGAGATGGATGAAAATCCTATAGGTGACAGGGAAAATGTAATTCATAGCATCATACAGTACTCAATTTAACTGTTTTTCTTTAAAGAAGTCCTGGTTTAAAACCAATGGTTTGCTTTTTAAAGTGATGTTCTAGTTTTAAAACAATGTTTTCCAATTCAAGCATTACGAAACATCATTTCTTCCAGAAATGCATCCCCATATGGCACAACTAAGGGACACAGTCTTGGACTAGCATTTCTCCACAGAAACCTGTCTCAGTCAACATACAGATTGAAAAATTAAAGTCAGAGCAGCAACTAAAGCCTTCTTCAATAAAGGCTGACTGGGTTTTGAATATAAAATTAGTAATGTTGCATAATTAAAATCAAAACACCCAGCAGTTTTCTACAAAGGAAGTCAATTTCATTTAGTTATTCTTAAAAATATTTTCCCCGAAAAGAAATGAACAGGTGGATACAGACTGACCTTGAAGTGTTACACCATTATCTTTTGTAATATCCAGCAGAAAAAAACCCCCACAAATTATTTTATAGGCACCTGGCTCATAATGTCTTACAAATTAAATCCTCATTTATCTATATGCACCTACCAGTACCTATTCATCGCCTTCACTTAAAAACACATTGCCCTTCTTTCTAGCCTTGTTAATTTCCAGATGCTAATTAAATTTAAACTCATAAGTGTATCTGTTTAGCATGCATGACTAGATCATCCCTCAATATCCATTATCCATTGTACATTCCAACATGTTTACCTGCTGCTTTTGTTTTGGTTTGTTTTGTTTGAATCCATTTCCATCAGTTTAAAGGAGGGAGCTTATGAATTTAAGTTTCCTATTTGGATGCTGGATGGCTGGATTCTCAGGCTTAGTGCTTTTGTAAACACCTTTGTCTCAACCTACTGTGAGGCAGAGGTATTTTCAGATTACAGCATCAAAATATGGAAGAGCAGAATAGGAAAAAAAAAAATCCCTCTGCAAAGCAGCATATGGAGCACTTCAGCAAAGGTAGAAATTCTTTTTTTCCCCAGTCCTGCCCTGCCCATTGCAAAGTCTGTCTAAATATGTATTCTGTATTCCCTGCTCCACCAGTGCAAGCAACACAGCCCAAACTCAAGAGGAAGGGACTGCGGCTGTCACGATGGAAAATAGCACCGGAGTTCCAGCCTGAGTCCTGTCACAGGTTTGCAGGATCTGGTCAGGAGAATGATCTGGCAGCACAGCTGAGCACTTCCCTGATGACCTGACAAGCAGGTAGGTGACTACGTTCAACTTCTATACCTGACCAAGCACACAGCCTCAGAGAGAAGTTTCAAAAGGAGAAAATCTGAAAGGTCTCCAGAGCCCTGTCCCTGCTCTCGTCCCACATGTTGCCACTGCATCTGCCCAGACCTGCAGCACTGGGCAGCAGCACCCTGGCCTGCACTGGCTGTCCCTGCAACTGGTTCCCAGACTTCCCCAGCCACCAGCTGGCTCTTAGGGGAGGGACAACAAAAGACAGCTATTTCTACTTCTTTGTTTCTGAGCCTGTACCAACTCCCTGGTCTTAGAGCCTGGTCCATTCCACACTCTCCATTTTTGTGTGTTTTGCACTTTTTTGGCATCAACTAATACCATCGACTTTGGTCTGCAACTTAGTGACTGGGATTTGTTGTCATGAAGGATACTTGTTCTATGAAAAATCCTAAGTTTTCAAGGAAATTTTCTATTTCAAAACAGGATTAAAGATCTGCTTTTTAGCAGCGGAGAGTATTTTGGAAAAACTCTGCAAGTTTTGTTCCTCGTCTTTCTTCCTTACTATATTTTCTTACTGAAATCTGATTTTTTTTTTAATACTGAATTACGTCAGCCAAGGAGGAGTTCAACCCAGTTTGACATTTCACAGTGCAGACTGCATATCAGCATAGTGTTCCCTGCCCTTCACTGAAATTAAACCTCAGATCTGTCTTGGACTCCCAAACATCTCATTCCAGGCTGCTTCTTCTCCCCTACCATGCACTATCCCCTGGCATGACCACAAAAACCACGACTCCTAATATGGCTCTTTCAGTCAGAAATTTCTGTGTACATGTCCAGGAAGTCTAGGGTCAGAGCAGCCGTGGGGCTCAATGTCCACAAACTTCCACTAGCAGTGGCCAGATGATCTGTACACCATCTGTTACCTATAGACTTACATCTTACATCATCTTACTACAGCACTTTTTAGGACACAGATGAATGTTGATTTAATCCAAAAGCCACCCAACTTGATTGAAGTCAAGTACATGCTGAATTACACCAGTTCAATGAAAAACAGAACCTACCCTCAATTTTCTGTGAAAAATATGACTGTGCAAAGCCGACTTTTTTCTGTTAAGAAAATGTAAATGAAATGTTCCCAGTGCAGAAGTGGTACATGTGAAACTTGTACATGTGATGCTTACTTAGGAAGAACACAAAAATTTGGTTTTAGCATGCCCCTAATGCATGTCCCCAAAACTACCAAAACACATCACTGCTCACCAATTTAATGAAAAAGATTCTTTAAAAAAATTCAGAAATATTCCAAGAAGGATGGTTTGACAGATGCATTTGGCTCTGAAGATTACAGAAACAGCCTAGTAGGAAGAAAAGAGCAAATAGAGTTCTTGTCACGTGGGCTGGTTTTACTGCCAGTAAAGCGAGGAGACTCCCGCTGTAAGAAATACCTGAGACTCAGTTTGCTGCAAGAGCAGAGGCAGACAACGAAAGCTACTGGTTCACTTACACGCCACCAATTCAGTGATTTGCTTCGCTCAGGATCTGCAGTGATATTTCATTCACTCTAACACAGACAATCATTATCTGCACGTGGGTGCTGAGAGGACATGGCACGAGCGTGGAAATCAAGGTCAAGGAAGCAAGAAGAACTCCCTAGTTTATCCCAGGGAACAGTTATTCCATTCTGCAATAACGCGGGTTAACAAATAATGTAATAAAGATTGGCGTGCTGCCAGGATGACTGAATTGATTCCTACACAGCACAGCACAAATCTTTTGATCTCCCCATAAAGAATGGGAAATTATAGCCACAGTGTGTACCTTGCAGGGAAAGCAAATAAAAATGAAATGAACATTTCTAGCAGTTTTGACCTTGCTTTGGGGAATACTGCTTTAAATTTGATTGCCCTGCCCACTTATTATTTCACAAGAAGACACAAGCAAGTCACAAGGCAGTTTTTAGTATTCCCTTTGATGAGGTAAAAAAATGCATTGTCTTCTCCCACCCACTTTTTTTTCCCCCCTACATTCTTACACTCAACAGAAAAGATTTTATCCAGGCTTTGATTTGATTTTCAGGATTTCTGGTGGGAAATTCTTACAGCAGATATTTTGCTTCCATTGGGGTTTATGGTGCTATTCTGTCTAATTATTTCTGGCATTTTGCCCATCAAATTGTGAGTTTCTTCAAAGGAACGAAATGACAGGAGGCCTCCTTTAGAGCAATCATGGATCGGGTTTGAATTTTGTTGTCTTGGAAACAAGCTAGTTCTTGTCATTGAATATATTCATAAAATAATGGTTGAAACATCACTGATAATAATGGGCTCTTTCCTTGTCAAAATCCATGTTCTGGGGACTTTGCTGAAAGAGGCTCTGTCAAAGAGTTTTTGCAGATGTTGAAGATAATTTCAACACTTCGGTTTAAAATCCCCAGCTCAGGATTCCCATCTCTCCACACTTACGCCAGCTCTGCTCATGGGAGGGGTCAGCAGGGATTAGGAAGTCCCCAGCATCCCTTCACAGCCCCAGGAGCACCAACTTAACTGCATCCCTACAGCCAGGACACTGAGGCATGCACCTGTCAGCAACAGATCCAAATTGGGGGTGAGCACCCAGCATGGATAACTTAGTCTGCATTGTGCTGATTAGGTAGAAAAAATTATTGCTGATATAAGTCCCCAGGTTCAGGGTATTTACACTCTCTGCCAGGGGTCTTACCAGTTTCTCAGCAGGTTCTTCACTTTTCAAACAGACGGGTATTGACTGGTGAGTAAAACCCAGAGAGGTGTTGTTTTTCAGGAAGACTATTCAAATCAAAAACCCTTATCTCTGAGCTTCTTTATCAGTTGGTTTCAGTTTTTCATATTCTGCATTTTAAAAACAAGGGGAAAAGAGCCCTGCATCAAGATGGTTATGGTTTCTGAACAGCATGAATTAAGCTGAGAACTGTGAAGGACTTGACAAACTCCTGTGTCTCCCTGAGACTTCTCTTGTGTGTGTCTGTGTGGCTGTACATGTGCATAGGTGTGGCACATAAATATGGAGGAAGAGGGGTTGAAGCTTTAAAAGCCACCAGTGGGGACAGGTCATAAAAAGCTTCCATTCTGCCAACTTGTCTGTGAAGCATTTGGCTAGATATAGTAAACCTATGGGACGATTGAGAAAATTAAAACTCTAAATTATTACAAGTGAGACTAGCTATAATAGATCTGCTGCGAGAATCTTACTAGCAGTTTTATGATTTTTTTTTGTCCTTCTCAAATCACTACATAATGACACTCAATACTCAAATGTCTAACAAGGCCATTTAATGTAGCCCGCAGAAGAGGATTCTCCTGTGAAATTTTACTACAGCCTCTTTAGCACAAAGCTTTCTCAGATTATTAGTAATTTGCATTAGGTCTATTTAATTTTGAGGAGTGCCAGTTCAGTGACCACATGCATATTAGAGCTTAGCAGTGCATGTGTCTAAAAAGTTACCAAAAGGTCATAGGAATTCTACAAGGCATTTGGGATTTTCAAATTTTCTCTTCATTACAGCAAGGGAAACCAGCACGAATCTTTTCATGAGGCCAGAGCCTCTCATCTGAGATATGATGAGTTGCAATGCAATGCTCATATCCCTGCAGCAGAATCCTTTTCCACTATATATAATGGTCTTTTAGCAGAATTTTCCAGTTTCAGTGTGGAAGAATAGCCTGATGATGAGGAAAATTCCTTCCAAGAGCTCTGAAGGAAAAGCACAGCTTTCCTTGAAAGAATTGGTAAGAGTCCCCTCTTCCCAAGCAAGAATCACATGAGCTGCTGGTGTGACACGCTAGGGGTCATAAGAGAAACTCCATGGCACTTGAAGACAGGACTAACAGAACAATCAAATAACAAAGGATAGCAGCAAATAAAAGCAATATAAAGAAAAGTCAGTTTTATTTCACAAAGACATTCCTTCTTTCTCCTTTCAAAATAGCCAACTTGATGCTTTAAGTTGCTCACAAAGCCTATGAGAAGTGGAACACCCAAATGAACAAGCACAATAAACGTTTTTTGAGAACCCAGTTGCTTGGTAGCTGTGGTTCAGCAGAAAGGCCACATCCTGCACCCAACTATAAGGGTACACCTCAGTGGATGTAACAATTAGTCTCAGAGCCTCATGTAGTCTCCTGACACAAACACCAGATGACAACTTCTTCTTCACCTTGGTGAGATGGAAAAAAGCCCTCAGAGTGTCTGCTGTCCTGTGCACCAAGGGCACATAAGCTGTAAATAACCTCACCACTTTGTGAGGATATTTTTATGCCTTGACTATTTTACACACATACATTATTTCAGACTCCTATCACAGCCAGCCAAACACCAGAAAATATATTATTATATGTTCCTGATCAAGAAAGCAGGAACTTGCCAACAAAATTAGCTCATCCTTGTGAGTCAGACACTCCAATCAAGGTTATAGAGTCTCCTACAGTAGGTCTGAGAGAAACACAGGTTTACAAGGACAGAGCATTTCAAGCTGTCCCACATCAGGATTCAAAATGGATTGCTGTTAAGTGTTGTACCATTGCCTTAGTTTGAATGCACACTGAAGCCCAGGAAGGTGAGGAGCAGACAGAAAGGAGACAATTCTGCAATCTGTTCTTCATAAGTCAATGATTATGAATCAGTTATCTAATGAAGCAGTAATAGGAATGATGACTAAGTAAAGTAGCTAATAAAGCTAATTTATGTGAAGTTGAAATTTTTAGTACTGTGCATTAAAATAAGCATGATGTCTCAGCATAGTAAGGACAATATTAGTGCTATATATACCAAGTGCTTGCAATGTATCAAGATAGTAATACAACTAGATATGCTGAGCTTCTGCATTTCTGATTAAAAGCTTGGTTCTTCTGACCAGACCAACCTACTGGCCTTTCCATGCCACCCACATGCTTGCTGTGAAACACACCCCATTCATAAGTCCTGGGTACTAGCATATCTTTTCAGCCCCACCAGGAAAGAGAATAAACAAATGGAGGGTCTGATAAGGCAGATGTTTTTTCCTATTACCAGTGTCTCCATTTATTTTGTTTTTGGTTTTTTTTAAACGTGAAACCAAACACGAGCATCTTGTTAACCTTGACTGGAATGAACCTGATATTCTGCAACATATATAGTGGGCAATAAACTATGGCACATATAGCATCCCAATTCTGCATTTCCATTTTAACTGCTCAGCTAAGAGAGTATTTCACTCATACACTAACTCAAATGATTACAGATTACTTTAATGCAATTTTCTCTTTTTCTGCTTTCATGGACTTTGGAAAATTAATCGACATAAGCAAGCTTGCCAGGAAGTTTGAAGGCAGAAACAAATGAAGGTCTTGGGAGCCCAAAACACAAGCTACTTAGCTACTCAAACTATACCCTTCTGAGACAGGAAATGTGTAGTGTGATAGATTTGTTTGCTGTCACTGGCAGGAAGGCGTGCCAGGATAGCGTCACTGCTCTGGCACATGGTCAAGTTCTTTTCCCACACACAAAGACAAACTGAAGCCAGGGGCACAAGGACACCCCAGGCTCTCGTTACCTTTTGCTGAGAAAACTTTTCCTAGAGAAAAGACAGCTGAGATGAATCAAAAATTAATATTTGGGATCAGACTTCACAGTTCAAGTTCCCAAGCGAAGAATTTGAATGCATCCATCAAGCCATCGGTTCATCCCAGCACAGAGGTGAAAGGCTCAGCAGTGGGTGCACAGAGAGATTGCGTTCTTGGGACCCCAAAGAGGCACAGAAGCTGGCAGCTCCCAGCACTGAGCATGGAGGAGCATGTCCAAGAGCCCTGGTCAGACAAAATTGCCCATATCATCACTAGAGCACACTTTGCATCACCTGTCCCAGAGGGACCAGTGCTTACCACACAGGATTCCCATGATGTGGGACACACCAAGGTGCTCAGTCACCAGTTCCTGCAACCCAATACCCTCACCACCCTGAAATCACAGCAGGAACTTTAAAAGCAGATTTTTTGTACTGCTATCAAAAGACAGACGATACTTTATTAGGAGGTAATTCAGGGGCAAGAACGATCAACGAAAGGCAGTAGCCAGAGGGCCAATATTTCTGAACACAGGCATTTTATTGCTTATCATTTCTCCTAACAATTCTCTCTCCCTCTCTGAGCCTCTGTCCATGAAATTGAAAGATTTCTAGTAGAAATGCCTTTGTTGTATCAGCTTTGGAAATATGGATTACACTATTCTGTGAAAAACATTTATTACTCTGAACTGTGACTTGGACATTGTTGCATTTCTAGGGTTATAGATTTTCTTTCAGCTAAACTAAGGCTGTAAGTCACAGTGACAGTTGTAATGTGTGTAATACCACAGTACCAGATTCTATTACATACATATTTTTGCTAGAGGTTTATGATGTTAAAAATATTTCTTTTTTTCCCCCAATACCTTTCCCTACCTGTTGTGTAAATATATTGGAACCTATAACACTGAAGTCAATTTCCAGATGAAATGTGCATGGGAACAAGTGGTTTTTCCTTTTTCAAGTAAAAAAAAATAAGGATGGGGGGAGGGTATACTGCATAAAACCTAATTATATTCAAGCACAATATTGAATTGTAATAAAAGATGAATGAGAGAAAGTGTGTGTCATTGTGAGGAATGAGGAAGGTTACAGAAAACTGAGACTAGGGAAGGATTTATCATGTGTGATGCTTCAGGCATTGTGTTGAAAGATCTGCAGACTTATTTGCAAGAGTGTTTTACGGGAAAAATAGAGCAGTCTACATAGGAAAGGATTACTATAGATTTTCATCCTTTATACAAGACAAAGATACAAAGATAAAACACTGTTTCTGATAAAAAGAGAGAGAGAGAGAGAGAGAGAGAGAGAGAGAGAGAATTTATGGAAGAAGTCCCAGTTGCAATACAGAGGGGGAAACCTTCCAAACTGAGCTCTGAGGCCATCAGCTGCATAAATTCAGGGAACAGACAGTTGTTAAAATACAGCTGATCCATAATTTTTAATGTAAGCACAAAAGTGTGCTGGGTTTAAAAAAAAAATCCACAACTGCAACAACTAGAAAGCTTTCCAGTTTTGCTTGCAAAATCTCAGTGCATATATACACACAAATAAACCTTTTGGCTAGTTGTTAGAATTCAGCTCTAGTACAGTCATAACACAGCTGTGGAAGCTGGAAAAATAATGGCATTCGGGTTGTATTAGTATGCAAACGGGCATTCCAACATTTCCACTTTGCTTCCAGAATTCATCCAGTCTGCACATGTCATGTTTCAAATCAAATAGGTCTGGAAACCAGGAGGGTCAAGTACCCCTGACATTGCTCTTCAGCCATTCCTCCTTAACCTAGCACCCAGTTAGGGCAGTGCAAGGCTGCTCCACTGCCTCCCCAAGCAGAGGCAGGATTAAGATGCTCTAACACCATTCCTAGCAAGCATGAACCTCCTGTTGGTATTATGTTTAATGGCTACAGAAAGGCTCTGGTTGGGCCGGCCTGTGCACCAGACCCACAGAGTGCATTGGGAGATTAAACTCCCTACCAAGAAGCATGTTTTGCTCTTCTATCGTGCTTCCAACCACAGAGCTCAAAGGCCTTTAAAACAGGCATATCTAAATTAAGCTTCAGGAGGTGTTTACCCAGCTCATGAGGGTATTTTCCTCTCTGTTTTACAAATGGAAAACTGGGTCACTGAGAGGTTAAGTAACTTGCCCAAGGTCATTGTGCTGAATCAATTTCAAAACTAGGATTAGACAGAAATTCATTCTGAGCATCTGATCACAGAAAGACAGACAGCGTTGACTTTTTTTTTTCCCCAAAAGAAGCTACTTATATGCTAAGCTATTTAGGGTTGAAAGGCAAAGGTAAAGAGTTTATTTGAAAAGTGAAGGGATTTGTTTTTTAAGGAGTTTTAAAGAAACAGGAAGCCACTGTAGAGCATCCCCTTCAGAGATGGAGCCTCCCCTTGGGTACCCACCAGCCAGCTAATGCAGTCCTTAACCCCAAGGGCTGCACAGCCTGTCCTCCTGTCAAATTCCAAATCATAGCACCCCAAAAAGAGCCATTGTAGCAGGAAGGACAGGTTGCCACCCTCAGGGCTCTGCATCCCCATGCATCCCAGTGAAGGGAAGAATGGGACCATGACCTCTAGCCTGCACCTCCAGCTACCACACAGCAGCTTCCCTGATGGCACTGGGCAGCTTGGAGCGATGCCAGCAGCCTCCCAGCCCATGACAGCTGAGAGCCAGGATGGAGGATCTGTCCTCACCCTCTCTGCCCACCCCATCAAAGCTGTTTGAATGGCATGGGGACATTGACATTTCTGTCCCCTTCAGTAAACTCTACCGCATTCTGATTTCTCTGTGTGGAATTAAAAATAACATTAAGAAAAAAGGCTTACCAACCACAGAAACTCAATTAATGGGGCTGTCAAAATTCTGGCTGTCAAAAGACTTCACTGCCACCAGGATTTCAGATGCAATCCCCATGACAACTTTAGCTTGACCCTTCCGCACATATGAGCTATGATAATGGCCACACAGCTTTAAAAATACTTCCTTATTTTAACCACAGGCAAGTGCATCTGGATTTCCACAATGGATCACATTAAAGGGGATACAGCACACCCTTCTGAGCTGCTATACAGCCTTTTATCTTGTCTGCAGTCTCAGAGAATCCAAAGCTTCAGCTGGGATTGAATGAGTTGCATGAGTTATTAGGGGAAGAGAAGACAAGGGTCACTAGAACAACAAATGCCCACTATGTTCTGCTGCTAGTAAATTCATGTCTATTAAATGCAATAAAGTATCGAGCAAAGTTAGACATAAGTTCTCAGAAAAACAGGTAATGACAGGAAAAACAATCAGGCTACAGGTTTTGCTTGCCACTCCCCCAGAGACCATGTAAATTGAAGCATTTTTTTTCTTATGCAAAGAGAGGCACCATGTAAAGAACAGAATTTGCAAAACTGCTGAGAGTCATATGGAGTATGAATACGCATTACAATTACAGAACCAACTTCTAAATGCCAGCAAGAGGAGTGACTCCAGCAGTAACACCAGCAAATGCAGTAATGCCTTGAGGGCTGGCTGGGATCAACATCCCATCATATCCACTCATGTATGACTATAGAAGGACATTCTTAATCTAAACAGCATCTCATCCAAAGACACATTCAGAGGTCTACCCTGTTCTGCTGGAGGGCTTTGAGAAATACTAGTGTTAACAAACACCTAACAGACAAGAGCTGGCTTTATGTATTCTGGAAAATGTGGGAACTTTTTGAAAACTCTAGTCCCTAAAATGAAACTTCCCATGTATTTAATTTGCTCTTGGGCAAACTTTACTTTGTGTTTTGCAAAACTCTTTTGGAATTACAGGAAAGCAAAGTACCTTACCATTTCTCTGTGCAAATAGTGTTTTAGATACTGTCTTATGTGTAGTTCACAAAGGGGCTGTGAGATTACAGGCTGAGCTCCACAGGTTAACTAACAGGTCTAATAGCTCAGCTATAATGTTACATTAACATTGATTTTTGTACTTAACAGCCTACTAAAGTCTACAGCACTGGCACAAATTCATTCAATTTTCCTTTTGTCACAGGAAACCGCCTAGAAACCACCACCTTCCACTGGTTTTGTCTGTGTGGCCACCACCACCACTCTGTTTGTTCCAGAAGAGGAATCCATGCACCTCATGCTTCAGCTGCTACCAGCACTTGCTGCTACCAGCATTGTCCAGGCTGGTGCAATGGAGGGGTTTCCCCAGAGACAGCAGTACAAATGTTGTCTGAGAGCACAATTTAGAGTTGTGTTACATCCTTTGTGCAGCTCTTTACCACCACACATAGGAACAGACCAAATGACTTGCTCAAGCTCGCAGGAGGAAGCAGTGACTGACCCTGATACAGAGCTTCATAGGTTGTCCCCAAAGCCTCATGCTGCCCTTCAAGGTGCTCACAGTGGTCAAGCTCCTCCTTCACCCATTCATAATGGGAACAAATGCCAGAGAGGATGTTTTCTAAACCAGGCACCTTGAAAGCAGCTTTCTTCTGGATCCTAAGAGCCAGCCCCAGGAGTCAATCCAGATCAATAAGCCTAACAAGCTTATGGAAGCCTTTTCTTTCAAATAAAAAGCTTTCGGGAAGGGAGGAGACAAGACACACACAAAAACAACACAGAAGTCATACGTGCTCAAGAGAAAAGAGCAGAAAGAAATTGCACAATACTAGAAAAGAGAGACCAACTGTTCAGAGATCAGAGTGTGCCATGGTGCTTCCCCAGCAGTCACGGGTAGCTGGACTGGTTAAATTCACTTTCTGTAGCAGAGTATTATTTGTGAGAGCTTTCAGCAGGGAGTGATCTGCAGACACCTTATTATAAACTTCTGCAGAGGTGAAGTGAGTTGAAAAGCACTTCTCATTCTGTCTTCTTCGTGCCTGCCTTGTTCCTCACATATCATTTTCTTTTATCAAAATGGATGGCAGTATCAAAATTGAAAGGAAGTAGAAGCTGTGAAAATAACAGACCCAGGAAAAGAATTTTTAATTTTGCCTCAATTTCTTTGATGATGAAACCAGTGCTGAATATTAAACAAGTCCAGAGAGCTGAACATCAAGAATAGCTGAAAGTTTTGCTTCTGTCAGAAATGTGAGCAGAATCCCTCTATGGCCCACTTCAGCTTGTTATTCAGATACAGATAAAACTCTCTTCAGCTTCCCTGGACAGATCCTGCTGTGCTGTGTCCACCCCACCTTTGGGCTTTACTGTGGCATCAGAGTTTGTCTGTATTTTACCAGAACGGATAGGTGGGCTTTCCTCCATGCAAAACCAGGGTAGATTTTTATTCCAATACTTTCAAATAATTTTGAGAAATTTCTTCAGTAAATGAAAAAACATTTTAAAAATACTATGATCATGATTATCATTCTGTTTGGTTTATAAGAACTTAAATTACAATTTAAGGCCTGAGGGCAAAAATGTTTCTTTTTGACAAAACCCAAAACCACAGTGGAAGATGTTTTCCAAACCAGATTACAGTAATGGTCTCTTCAAGCCCTAAAAACCTCTGAGCCTCCCTTGATGTAATTAATAATAAAATTGTACCTAGGGCAAACAAAAGAGAAAGCTCCACTTTGCCAGCCCTGTGCAGGGACGGTAGCAATTTATAAAACCTGAAGCAGAAACACAACCAGAGGCAAAGTGACTGCTTCCCAGGAGGAGCAGTGCAGAATCATGCTGGAAGGGCAAGCTGCTTCTCCCAGCCTGGAGCAGGGGTGGCAAGGGGAGACAGGGACATCACCTGGTCCTGGGACAGGTACAGCACTCACTGATGGTGGGTGAGGAAAGGACTTAGTCGGACAAGACATCCCACATGCTTCCCAAATCAAGGGGTTTGGAATTACAGAACCTTTCTAAAAGATTTTGGTTGTTTTGTTGTTTTTGTTGTTGTTGGGGTTTTTTGTTTTTGTTTTTTGTTTGTTGTTGTTCTTGTTGTTTGTTTTTTTTTAAGTTGGTATGTTTAAAGTAACATCAATGTCTCGTTACTGGATCTAATTTCCAAGATTTAACCCTTTCTCTTTCATAGGCACTTCCAAAGACTTGAGAAGAGTTTAGATGAGAACAGTGGGCTCTTCACAGATTGTGTCAGTGCAGCCTAGCTTGCCTGTAAATTATAAACTCTAGTTTATTCTGCTTATTCTAATTCTAAGTGTCTTATTTTTTTAATCTTTCCACACACAAGAAACAGATAAAACTATTTCCTCTTACATAAAAATACAATAGTGTTTCTTTGTTATTCAATAGACAAGCTCTTTGTCATTAAAAAAAACCTGCACAAATGTTTTCTGCATTGGTTAATTATTGCAAATAACCAGAGAAAAGCCTACTGGCTTACCATCAACTTGAACATTAGGTTTCATCTTTCACATTATTTTGGGTTGTATTGCATGTTAAAGGTCTTAATAAAAGCATCGCTTATTAATTTTTAATCCAACTTCCTGAAGCAATGCAGTTGATATGACTGCACTGCCTGAATTTCCAAGTTCTACTTCTTTCCAGTAATGTCAAACCTGTTGTCCAGTTTTAACCAAATCTGACAAGAGTGTAATGCTTCTGCTAAAACAAATATCACATGATGGCAGAAAATCTACACTAGAGATACTTTATACATGCTGTAAGCACAGAACAAGTTTTGATCGATCTCTGCACTCTGATGGGCAAGAGAGAGCCTCACCATGAGGCAAATGAAGGGCAATACATTCCACTGCTCAGTGACCTCGCAGCACAAGGGATGCTATGGGGAGGTCCCCTCTACACCCCCATGCAGGTGGGAGCCCTCCACTTCTCACCATCCAACTTGTTCCTTCTTACCAACATTCTCTCAGGGACAAAGTGGATGTGTTGAAGGCAGGGCAGCCATCTGTGCTAGTTTCAGCTGGAGTAGAGTTACTTTCTTCACAGTGGCTCCATTTTGGATTTGTGCTGAACAAAGGGCTGATAATACAGAGATGTTTTTGTTATTGCTGAGCTGGGCTTACACAGAACCAAGACCTTTTCGGCCATGCTGGTGAAGGGCTGGGTGTACATGGCAAGCTGGGAAGAGACACAGCTGTGACAGGTGACAAACTGACCAAAGAGATATTCCAAAGCATAAAACATCATGTTCAGTAGGGAAGGGAAAGACATTTGGAGTGATGCAATTTGGCTTCCCAAGTCAATGTTATGCGTGATGGGGCCCTGCTTACCTGGAGGAGGCTGAACATCTGCCTGCCCACACCTATGGGAAGCCGTGAATAAACTCCTTGCACTCCTTTGCTTGTCTGCACAGCTTTTGCTCTTCCTGTTAAGCTGTCTTTATCTCAATCCACAAGTTTCCTAGCTTTTACCCTTCCAATTCTCCCCCTGTTCTTGCAGATGTGGGAGTGAGCAAGTGGCTGCACAGGGCTTGGTTGCTGACTGGGGTTAAACCATGACACCAGCCCAGTGCTTTCCAGAGACTGAAATGGAATTAAGGAGGAGACTTGTTGAGATCCTCCTCCTCCTATTCCCTTGACCAGGCTTGTTGAGAGCCTTCTCACTTGTTCTGTTTCTGCATCTGCATGTGAACTGCAGGCACTTTCTCCTGAGCTGCTGCCCCCTTGGCAGCATGGTCCTTGAGTCATTTGTTTTGTTTGCCTTTTGCTCCTGAGTGCTGCAGGTGTTTCTGGTGGGTGCTGGGCACACAGCTCACCATCACTCTTGCTGGTGGACGCAAGCAAAAGTGGTCAGATTTGAATTGTCCGTAGAAGTCCCTGTACAGTCTTCATATTTCCTAACAGTGACACCAGAAAAGCTCTGCATGAGACTAAAGAGCCTTTCTGATGGCAGTGGAGAGAATTATCCCATTGCAAAGTCTGGAGCAGGAGAAGACACTTCACTGGCCTGCATCAAGAGTGTTAGGGACTTAAACAGAAAACCCAAATACTGTCTCAGCTGCTCCCCCTCTTTTCCTCACCAGCTCTCACGCCTTTGCTCTTGCACAAGTGTCCCACTATACCGATAGGCTTTGACCACTCTTTGGCACCCAACACAACTGTTTACAGACCTTGTGCTTACTATAAGTTCATTTGCCAAATACCTTCCATTCTGGCCGTGACTGGAGAAAACAAAAGACCAAATGACCAAGCCTCCTGATGACACAGCCTGGGAGCACCGGTCAGGAGTCTGGCAGGATAGACAGTCCCTACTTCAGCACCAGCACAGGTCCTCCAGCAGAATAACCAGCTGCTGGTGAGAAATCAGGCAACTCCAGTGCACCCAATGGACACACAGGAGCAGCTGATGAAGGGGGCTTTTGCACAATGCATAATCAGAGCACAAAGGAGATTGATCCTTGCGCTAGAACATAGCCTGACAGTCCCCAAACCGTGAGCACAATTTTGGCCTTTGTTGTCAGCAAGAATTATTTAAAGAGCTGAGAGAGTATCTTGAGCTGTGCTGGATTGCCCCCTGCAGCCCGCGGGTCGCATCGTCCCCAGCACAGGGCTGGCCTCGCACCATGGAACGGGGCACAAAATCAATCCCCGAGTAAAGGCTCTGCGATCATTTTTATAACATTTTCCTTCCTGCCTGTAACCAGAGAAAGCTGGTTTGCTTGTTTGTTAGATGGTTCTATCTTATTACGAGGGGAGCTTGGCAAAAGAAATTACCTTTTAAGAAACACGGCAGCCTCATGTAGTCTTTTCTTTTGCTTGTGGACAGCAAATATCTTAGGTATTTCCTCTCCTTTCACAATACGAAAAGTTGATGAAAGAGAGAGGGAATGAGGAAGGGGACAAAGAATAGGTGATAAAATATTTTCTAATTCGCCTAAGTAAAGGAAAGCAGCAAAGCAAAGGAGATGTCAAAAGAAGGTGCTTTTTTCCACTTTTCACACACTTCAAAGATATTTATCCTTGTATAAAAGATACAGTACAGTCGGCCAGAGGTAACTCTGAAGAGTGCACAGAGCACAGATGTGGAGAAAACCAGGGTAGGGCCTACTTTGTTTAGCAGCAAAAACAGTACCAGATAATCAGTTATTTTACTCATGTACTTATGTCTCTGCCTCACCACACTGCTGTGAAACTTTTGAAGTATTATGGTTTACTTGCTAGCAAATGCTGGACTTCAAAGGAATCAGAAATGGATGCTGAATGGCAGAGTGACCTTTTATTACTCCAGCTACAGTTTGTAACCTGGAACATGACAGAACATTTTTCATGCTGCTTTAACAACAACAACAAAAAAAAAATCCCACAAAGGATCACACCTTCAAAGCAGCTTCAGTCCAAACATTACAGAGTAGTTTTGACAAGATACTGAAGCATATTTTCTAGTTCTTGTCACGCAGCACGGACTGGAGCGACAGGAGGTTAGAGCTCATTGCAGAGGTCTCTCTCCGGCTTCATTAGCTGTCATTACAGGTTCTTTTCTGGCCTCAGATATTGCCCTCTTACTATCTCCAGATGTTTTCACTAGCAGAAGAAATCTTCAATTTCTCTAGGTAAGTGGCTGCCACTGTGCAAGGTGGGTAACTAAGGTCTCCCCAGTGAGCACTCTCTAATTTTAATCTTCACAACCCAGTGGTACATATCAAAATTTGGTGGCTGTTTTGGAAACATATCTACTTGAATGATATAGCCTCTTAGGAATTTTCTCACCATGAGAATAGCCACCATATAACATCTTTTGTTCATGTGTTTCGTGAATTTACCTTCAGCTAGTGTAAAGTGAAAAGATTCTGGCAGAGACTCGAGATTAACTATTTATTTAAGGCTTCACAGTCCCACCAAATGAAAGCAAAAGAGTAGCATTACACTGCAAGACAGGGTTCATTAGACATATTACAATATAATATACAATACTAAAATATTTATATTACCTTGGGCACTGATTAGTTTGGACAGTAATATGGGTCTATCAGTGCATCAATGCAACCCAGGAAGGACAGAGACAATTTGTTGCTTAAAAAGCACTAACAGTGAAGATCCCACAGTGAAGATCCCATCACTACTTAGACTTGGGTTCCCAGCTCTAAGTCTTGGCAGAATTTCCAGACTGGGCAAAGCAAAATGAGCAGATGTGATGCTTGTCACATCACTGTCACTCACTTGACATTAAAATACAGCACTCTTGCCCTGCTTTGGCATGCTTGGGTGTCCCTAGGCAGCAAGGGCTAAAGACAGGCAGGGAATTCAGCTCCCCCTGTCATACGCAGCACAGTAAATCCTGGCATCTCTCCTTTCTGGTTCCTGCTCACAGAGGCTGACACTCCCCAAGACCTCCCCCAGGTCGATGGGGATCTTTGGGGATCTCGATGAGATCTTTGATCCACCCTCATCTCCTACCACCCACCCCCACTCCGGCCTTTTTTTAATCTCTGAGGTAAAGGCTGCAGGGCCTGACCAAATCCTCTTACGCCAGGGATGCGGACAGGATGAAAACATATTCAGTAGCAAAGTAAGTGTGGAAGGACTTTAGAGAACAGAAACAGTGAACTGCAGCATCCCTATGATAACAAGCAAGGTCAAGCTGATGGAACACATTGGCATAGAGTAGTCAGGACACAAGAAATAAAAGGAAGAGAAATAAAAAAGCCTGAGATGGAGAACAGAAAATCTATTACACCTAAAAGGGAAAATATTCAGCCATTTGAAAATTAAGAAGAATCTAACTGGAAAGAAACATATGCTAGGAATAGGTGAGAGAAATAGGAAAAATGGATAAAAAGATCACAGTCAGAAATCATACAAATTCCATAGCAAAGTGGGAGACTGAATGAAATGCTCAACAAAGCAAAATATTAGCAGTACTGGCACCATATTCTATAACCATTTCAGGTGTATTATGATGCAACTGAATGATGGTCTATTTCCTTCTGCTTTTCCAGAAGTTGAGAACAATACATGATAGTGCATCCAGACCAGGCAGAAAAGAAAACCCATTGGTTAGGAGAATAAGTCAGGACTGGTGCCTTACCATGTTCCTTTCCTCATCTGTAACAAATGGATTTATCACAGAAAAAGAGCAAAGAAAGAAAGAATAACTGGACTAAAGGAAAGGCAGGGGGATCTAGAGAAAGAAAAGTATGGCTAAAAGAACAAGGCAAGAATTACTCAGGATAAACATTATGTATTTTAAGTCCTACCAATATTTCAATATGGCACTTTAGAAAAAAAACACTGAGTTTAATAATCCCACCTGTGAATTTAATTTCCCTTAGCTTGAGAGGTTCTAAAGTTCCTCAGTCAAAGGTTGCTCTGATGATATCCTTGCTTGACCCTGAAACATCTCAGTTTCCTCCCAACTGGATTTAAAGGTCCCACCATCCTTGAGAGGGAGGTGGGTATGTACCTAATGACAAAAAAATACATGGGTAGTTTTAAAAAATTCCAGATGAGTTACTCAAAGAGAAGAGCTGGGGAAACCCACCTCCTTGATGCAAAGAAATAAGAGAAGGCCACACTGCCTACACCACCCTAGCTGAAACCAAAGAAAAGAAACTCCACTCCCCACTTAGTCTGTTGTTTTTTAGAGAAATAATTTTCAAGTGTTTCTCTCCACCTGGTGAGACATAAAGCCAGCATTTTGGCTGAACGTCAGAAAATCTGTAAACACAAGCATGGAGCCCTCCATAACCAGCTTAAATCAAGATTTTCTTCCAAGCATGCTGATACAGAGAGTGTGTGGGAGACAAATTTAGACATCAAACAAGGGCCCGCACAGTAGAAATCCATCTGGCTACACTCAAAAATGGGCACTCACTGACTCAGATGTGCTTTTACATTATATACTAAGCCATTTGGATGACAGTAAAACTGAGCCAGTCAGAAACATCATCATGTTTATATCTGCCAATTCTGCCAGGATAAAGTTGGTACATCATTTATGAGCATTCAGCATTCCACAAGGCTCACAATATGGGAAATTTATCTATGGCCTCCTGTACATAAATAAATATTGCATTATCTCCTATGCTGGTACTACTGATACTGTGTAGGAACAGATTTTGTCTTCCATCAGCAGACTGGTGGAATTTAATAACATTTGTGGTCACCCCATCCAACTGGAAAGATACATCATACCCATTACACTGAATGGCTCATCATCAGCTGAATATATAAATCTGAGAGAGCTGCAAACAGCAAGAGAGTGACAGAACCTCTTATTGAACATGGATACATTTTTCTCTGACAAATGGGAGTCTCCAGGGACTTAGAATTTATCAACTGTGCACCAATAGCATGCTCAGTATTGCACATGACTCAAGGAGAAGATGGGCCTGATGAGTTTGCAATCCAAGGTACTGGAATTCTGGAAATGCTCTGGTTGAAATATTCACAGGCATTAAATTATGAGGCATCTGGTGAATTGGGTGATGTCTAACGTCCATAGAGAAACACAGCAAGTTGAACATAACATGAAATTCAGAAGAACTACCATCACAGTTTTGCAATCTGAAGGTTT
Source organism: Cinclus cinclus (assembly GCF_963662255.1). NCBI lineage: Eukaryota > Metazoa > Chordata > Aves > Passeriformes > Cinclidae > Cinclus > Cinclus cinclus. Next base: position 37,400,546 of record NC_085051.1, read on the forward strand.
CTCCAACAGCAGCCAATACCAGCAGCAGGTAAGTTGTCATCATACACAAAACAGCAGTCGGGGTCTGGTCTCCAAGGCTTTCTTTCAGTGTATATGGTGACTTTTTTTCTCTCAGTAACTAAGTCCTTCCTCCACAGGATAAACTATATTGGCCAAAAGACTGCAAATCTGTTTATGGTCCTCTGCCTAGGACTACATGGCCATTACACATCACCTACAGGTTGTGTCAAGTTCCTGTTTCCCATATGAAGGTTCAGACTGGGAGCTGGAGCTTCCCTCTAAGTAGTACCTCAGCTGTGGTATTTCCCCACTACTTCCATGTGGCATTTTAAGACATCTCAAATACTCCCACGATTGCAGATTCTGGATTAGATGCAGCTGCCTCCTTTTGCCTTGTCTTACACCATTTCTCTTTGAATGTCTTCTCCAACACTTCTCAGTAGGGGACAGTACCTGCTGGGTTCCCACCTTCCCTCTCTCTCATAAGGGACTGAATTTGGTCCTAGCCCAGATCTGGGATCCAAGGGAAGCCAGAGCAACAGTTACTCTTCCATGAGATCCCACTGAGGTACTCACATGTAACCTTGGCCAAAGTCTCACCAAACTCTTCCCTTAATATTTTCCTGACTCTAGGTCCACTTTCGGCCATCCAAAGAACTGTCTTTTGCCTTCTCCTGCTTTGCTGTAAGCCACTGCCTATAAGAGGAAACTCAGAAGCAGAAAATGAGGTAGAGATTCTGTTGCAGAGCCTGAGAGATTTGCTTCTAGGGCCAGAACAGTGCCATGGGAATCACCAAAGCACAGCCAGCAGCTGCCTGGGCACAGGGAGCAGAAACCAGAAAGAGGGAAGGAGACCAGAAGATGTAAAGGTGATGCAGAGCTTTAGGGAACACCTAACCGAAAATCCCTGACTAGGCATCCTTGGAGTTCAGTGAAAGTATGATTTCACTCCAGTTCCTTGCTGGCACATGCAAAAGATACTGTGCTCCCTTCCTCTCCAGTGAGATCTCAGCTATTCTAACTACTGTAAAGTGCTGCTCCATTAACCCTGCTCTGGACACTGTGCCTTATTGTGATCTCGGTTCTTTGCATGAAGAATAGAGTACAGTACAGCAGAAACAAAATCTGTGTAAAGTCTAAGGCATTATAATAAAATCAGAGCACATCTCAGGTGTATGAACCTGTTCTTAGCTGATGCAAACTAATAGGAGCCAGGTAAAATTCTGGCGATTTCCCCACAGTCCTCCAACTCTGTTTTTCAGTTACGTGAAGATACCAGAAAGGCTGCTGAAATTCGATAATACAGTAAATCTTTTTTTAAAAGAGACTGAGTTCTGGGATCATCCTCGCTTCCTTTGGAAATCCCATGTGTTATTTCTGAACCTGCAGACACCATTATGTTTTTTTAATTTAATTAACTTCCAATAAAGCTGCTTATATTGGAAACAACAAAACTCTTTCTACCATGTCGCTATTCATTCTTTAACATACATACAAAACACACAGAAGCCTCAAGAAAGCTCCAGGCAGTCTAAGAAAAGAAATAACCAAATACCACCAAATATTTAATTTTCTATGCTGGAAATGAGAAACAGGTATAATTAAAATAACAGTTTTTAAATTAAGTGACCTCTCTTGACCAACCATCTGTGAATAATTCAGATTTTTTTCCCCATTATTACTGCAAAATTAAAACTAGGGCATATAAATGACGAGATCCTCTTTAACTATCTTTAAGCACCAGCAATATATATTTTCCACCAGTTAAAATCCTTAATGATACCAAAAATCTGTCAAGCATAACTCCCCCAATTCATTTGCCTGAAACCATCAATATTTTATCATGCATTTGCAGTTGGCTTTAATTTAACAGTCCAGGTTACTAATCAAACAAAACACCCAAGTCATTAAAAGTTAGCGTGCCATTTAGAAAGTGCATTTCACGTTTATTAAAATATCTTTCATGGAGCCATTAGAAGGCTAAAGTTTTAATTACAATCAGATATTTAGTTCTACTTCAGTTATGCTTTTGGCACTGTCTTGCAACTGCCTTGATTAATCTTCCAGACAGAGCTCATCCATTACCTCCTGAAATTATTTTCCTCTTAACTTCTTCATAATTCATCTTTTTTCTTCCCCCCTCCAAACATGTAAAATGCATTAAAAAGGTGTGCACAATACCTGCCTGAAAGATAAGTCATTAGAAAGATTCCATTTCAAATGCAATTTATTCTCAAAAGTACCAAATAGCCATAATTCAAACAGATGTATTGAAATTGAAATGTAGGTTTTCTTGTCTTTGTTGTCATTTTAACTATTTTCCTACAAATGAGAGACTAATTTGTGCTGCTCTTTCTCCTGTCTCAGGTTTTGAAATACACAGTTCAGCTAAATTTTGCCTGGGTAATTCTGAGGGCATCTCAAGCTCACACACAGTCTCTGTCATAGAAAATTTCACTTTTTTTTTTTCCTCTTTAATATAATGGTCATATTGCAATACATCTTACCAAACTTCTGGGCTGAAACCATTTCAATGGCTCTTTTCTATCAATTTTAACTAACATAATGTGAAACCTCAGTCAGCAGTAATGAGAAAATACTCTCACACCGATTGATATTTTAGAATTAAACAGATGCCTACACGATGTTTTGCAAAATTTCACCCTAAATGAATGTAAAATTTCATGGACTGAGGAAACAAATTTGTAGGAACCAATCTGACTCAGAGATCCCTCTCATTTCCAACTGAGCTTTGACATTTCCCCTGGATCTAGCACAGAAACAGATTCAAATCCTCTAAACTCCACATTCCTCATTCTACATGCCTTTTTGCTGGAGGTATAGACAGATTTGGATTACACACACAAAAGCAAAGCCTTGAAGAAACCCAAATGCACAGCCGAAGATCAGGCTTGTCAAACACTGGTTTAGATTCTTAGGTACGTTGTATATTACAGCTTCTTCTGCAGGGCTCGACCTCATCCTCAGACTGAACAGGATCAGAGAATGGTCTTCTCAGACTCTGTTCTGCATCATCAACATCCTTTAATTTATCCATAGATACAGTAAGCGTATTAAGAAACAGACTGGAGAGATCTTGCTAGACCTCAGACAGTCCTCTCCACCACAGCTGCCCACTGCCTCCTTCCAGGAGTCCCTCCTTTGGGACAGGCGGGCCTATGTCCCACACCCACAGCCAGACCAGGAGACAGACATCATCAGGGAGAGGTTTAGCCATGCTCCCAGAGCTCCCAGAAGGCTCACAACAGCACCACATAAGCCCTTAATCTGTTTGTCCTCCTTTATCAGCTGGATCCAGGGCCACATCCACCAGCACAAGGTAAACCTCTGTGCTCATGTTGGTGTGAACCAAACACAAGTCAATATCTTTCCTACAACAGCATCTCACTACAACACCTAAGCCTGGTATTTCACACCAGCAGAAATCATATGGTGGGAGGCAGGGAATAGAAGGGATTCAAATAAAAGCCTCTACCCTTATTCACATGGTCATCAGAATTACTTCCAGGCAGACTCGGGAAGAGAGCTGCAGAAGCATTTCAAGACAAATATCAAGCACTTAGGCAGCAAAAAGGGAGATGCTTGAAGAGTCTCTCTACATGGCCCTTGTACAGCATTGTCTGTGTTGTACTGAAAATCTCGCCTTTATTTTCTTCTGTGCTGGAGATCATTGATTTCTTTCTTTCAAACCTATCCAATCCATTTTTTAATTGGAAAATACAGCAAATTGCTTTAAGCAGATCTGTTTAAAGCAGGTTTAAAGGGATATTCCATTATATTCTTAAACAACATCTGAAAATATAAGTTAAGAAATGGGAGCATATAAGGAGGAGGGAGGGAGGGAGGGAGATGGGGAATTACAGGAACAGATTAGAGATAAATGAGATACTGTGGTTAGCAGTAACCTCAGGTCTCTGATGCCTGTCACATACTCCACATGGATCAAGGAAATACAGGAGGAGCAGAGCTATTTCTAAAAGAAAAGGAACGAGTAGATTGGGCTGAACGATGTCCAGGTTCGGAACAGACCCTGCAGTGAGAAAAGCTCGCGTTTAGAATGAGGAAAGGTGTCTTCAGCGCGGGCACGTTTCAGGGTGAGATGGATGCGCTGGGGAGAGCAGCGGGCGGACTCAGCCGCGCGTTCCGAAGCGAAGCCCAGTGCGGCAGCACCATCTAGTGCCAGCCCAGGAAAGCAGGGAGGATTCACAGGCATCTGCCAAACCCCCAGTGCCCCCTGCTCCCTGAAGCCGGACCCTGCTCAAGAATGAGCACGTAGGTCACCAACATGCGACTTCCCGACGGACAGCTGGCCAAGGAAAACTCTGGCTCAGGATGTGGAGTATGGGGCTCCAGCAAGAGAAACAGAAGAAAATGCAGGGCTCTTTACAGTTCTTTACAAAAGTGAATGGCAAAAGTTTTGGTTCGGACACTGATGACACGGTATTCAACTTGTCTCAGGAAAAGCCTCTGAGACACCCGGTTTTTTGAAGGAAAGCTTTTCTTTGCTTTAACTTTTTGAAACTAGTGCTCCATTTCTCTTCGGTGTTTGAGACTTTGTCATCATATAAATTGGTTAGATTTACTCCCCAGCAGAACACTGAGCAATAATAAACTGAAATTATGTTTAAGACCCTCTCCACATAGGACATAGAAGACAATTTCTGTGAGTGGAACCACTTAAGAGAAGCCAGGGACATCCCCTTGCCAATACACATCCTGAAATGCTGTCCTCACTGGAGTACAGTGAGTGCAACTGCTGATTTCAATGGGACTGTGATTATTTTCAATCCTCCTACATCTCATCATGGCAAGTGCCAGATGCTGATACAACTTAACTGAAGCCTCCTGTCATATGTACTGCACTTCACTAAATTCACAGGTGTGCCAAATAGTGCAATCTACTGGAGCTACAGGCAGCATGATAGACCTGAACGTAGGAAGGAAATTGACTGCCTTTCATGCAGGGCTTCGGTATTGATGGCTGATTCCTGTACTTCACTTAAGTGAAACAAAATCTTCAGCGAAGCATATTGACAAGTCTATGCATAAAAATCATTCCATAGCTATAAAGCTGGAAAACACAGACTTTTCCTGACACCAATATTCTGCTGTCTCTTAAGAGGGCTAGGGCTCAAGGAGATGATACTTTAATTACTGAAATTTCCTTTTCCTCTAAGAAGTATAATTTTCTTGTAAGTAGCAGAATAGGAGCTGCTAAACCAACTAGAGTTGGATTTATTCCTCTGCTTACAGAGCATCTTTCCACTGTGGCCGCTTTCTCTGCAGACTTTGCACAACATAACAGCAAAAAAACCCAAAACCATAATTGATGTTAATAGTTTTAATAATGATAAATGTCAATTAAAAAAAAATCTGAACCAGAGACCAACAAAAATTCCAGTTGCTCTTTTGCCATAGGTGAGATATATTAAAAGGAGTGGAAAGCACTCAGTTCTTCTCTCTTTGCCTCTTATCTTTGGTGGTAAGAGTAAAGGAATATAACACAAAAACAAGGGGAAAATCTAATGTGGAACTAATGCAACATTTACTAGTTATTATCTGATTATTGTTCCTGATGATATTTCCATTTCTCTAATCTTTAATCTTCTTGTATGGAGATTGAAAGACCTTCAGGGCAAGACTCTTTCTACATGTCTGTGTAATATCTAACACAGCGAGATCCTGATCCTCCTTCTAGCCTCCAGAAATTTATGAAATTAAAATATACAAGCGATAAGAGTCTCCAAGCTTGACTCACCAAAGAATTTGGGAAATACAGCACTTAAGTTTCTTAGCACTCCTAGGTACTTTGCCAGCTTGCAACTTCCCTCATGTTCCTTGTGAATTCAAATTCACATGTCTCACATAATAGGTGTGCAGCATCCAGGACCAGGATGGTGTCAAAACCACCAGACTGAAGCTGTTCTATTTTTTCAAGGAATACTTACATGTTCCTTGTGCCACAAGAACAAAAGAAAGTCCAGCTACATCCTTAAAGCTTAAACTCAAGAGAAAAGAACAAATTCTTCTTCTAATGAATACTCTGATGTTCGACTGTAGGGATTCATTAATACTAGTTGTTGTGTTTAAAGCCAACTGTCTCAGAAGTCTTTCTGAATATTACCTCCCCATTAGTAAAAAACTACTGTCACAAAAATTTTGGTAGCCTTCAAAAGGATAGATGAGCTGAAGAAATACAGATGCAAGATCTCCACAGAATAATTTGTCTTGTCCAACAGTTCCAGGAAAGTTTCAGAAACTTTGATTAGAGAATGATTAAATAGTCATTTAGTGCAAGATGCATTGTAGAGAGTTTAAACCATGTTCAAATCAGACACAGGAGCATAACTTTCTTTTTAAGTTTCTAGAATATACCTTTCTTTGAGGGCAGAATATTGCCATCACCATGTTTTATGAGTATAGCAGCATACAACTTTCATGCAGGAAATGAAATTTGCCTTCTTCATCCACTAGTATGTGGTTATATGTGGTTACAAGAAGATACCTGATATAACAAATTAACAATGAAAAAGTAATGTTTCTTTTTAAAGAGACAATAAAACTAATAACAGTGCAGGGAGGTGACTTCTGCCATTTGGTCAGCCACAAAAACTGTGGAAGACAGAAAGACCTGAGCCAGAGGACTCCTCCCTGCTGGGCTCCCATCAGTGAAAAATGAAACCCTACAAGCCCACAACAAACAACCTGCAGAAGACAAGGTGGAGCTTAGATGAAGAAGTATCAGACAAATAAATCTATACAAAGCTCCAGTGCCCCTAACAGGGAGTCCTCCATGATAACTACACAAACTGATTCCACGAGGGCTGGATGACTATGCTGATTCAAACAGAGATACTTCAATGATCTTTCTAGATTTGCAACAAAAGGTTTGGATATTTTGAGTATTGACACGTCATAGCAAGAATCATTGCTCCGAAAACCCAGGTAGCACACAGAAAAGAGGGTGTCACTATGGGACAGAGAGCAAGGCAGCAGGTCACTGTGACCAGCCCTACTTCAGCTGCAGAATGAGGAACAGAAACACTCCTTCATGCCTTTCCCACATCTTTTTTTGCTTCCAGCAAGGATCTCTCAGAGCCAATTTGTGCCAAACAGCTCAAATACCACAGGAGCATTTGTCTCATTCAGAGTAAACACAACAAAAATGTGTGTTTGAATAAGCAGAGTAACAGCTACCAGCAGGTGATCCAGTAAATAAAATAATTTAATCTCAGCAACCATCTACTTGAGACTGACAGCTCTCCTTCCTTGGTGCTTCTGAGCAGTGGGCAACACTGGCTGGAGGACTCTGTTAAACTGAGATAATACAAGATGTAGACTAAATGTCAAAGATTATGTTATTTTAGAGGTCACAGTCTACTTTGGAAAAACCCAAGGAAAATATATGAGCAAAGATAATGAAATTTTTAAAAAGGCAAAGAAAACAAACAAAAAAAATTAAAAGCTAACAAACAAAAATACAAAACCACTAAAATTCTAAAACATTTTTCCCTGAAGAGCAGCCAGCAAGAGGTTGTGCAGAGGAGTCGATGGCAGAAAGGAATTCACAGTGAAATACAGTCAGAAATACTAAGGCTGGTAGGGAGCCAAAGCATAAGTAAACAGCACAGTAATATGAAATTAGTCTGGAAGGCATTTGGCATTAAAAAAAGAATATAAACTCAAGTATATGGACATGCCAGCAATACCATTTTAACTAGCTTATCAATCATTACTCATGGTTTCCTAATGTCAAGAAACAAAGCTAGTAATAGTACTAGACTGGATAATCAAAGTTAACAGTCAGTTAAGGTGATATTAATTGTATTTGACTGATGAGAAGGGGCAGGAGAGTGAATAGCTGGCAGAGGGAAAATGTAAAATTTGATGCCTGCTAAATGAGGCATGATGAATAATGGTTTTTCTTGTCAAAACCACTGCTAGATTCCCCTCAAGCTGCGAGCGGGTATTCAGGAACACGTGTCTGGTTTTTACCAGGGGTCTAATAAAAGCAACAAAAAATATGATAACTGATGCAAAAAGGAGCTGAAAAAGACCAAGATAACGTCCTACAGCTACAAGCTGAAATTCCATCTTATTTCACAAAATGTACCTCCAAAGCAAGTTAAAAACAATCCAGGGCAGGTACCTATTATCTTGCATGAGCAGACAGCAGTTGTTGACAGGAGTTAATAGCATTTCTCAAGAAACTGGGCTTAATCTGCTTTTTTTGTTGAAACATATTTTTTCCATGTATTTATTAACAATAAATAGAATTTCTGACCATATACTCTCCAAACAAAGCATTAAAAGTGGATCTCACCTGAATAAAATAATACAGCAGAAACATAAGTCATTCAAATCTTGGGATAAGGTTGTTCAGAGAGTTAATATCAGTGGTTGTGTTTCTCTTACTTGCTAAATCTTTCCAGAAATTGTTCAGCTGTTAGCCTGCTCTATTTATATAAGCAGTTGTCCTGGCACAATGTGCATGAGGCTGAATTGCACCATTTTGAAGAGGAAAGCAGAAACAATTGTATCTGTTGACTGCAGTCTGATGCATTCCGAAACTGCTCTCAGTTCTTGTTTTAGAGACTCAGGACATTTTCTATCATCATCATTTGAAAATTATATTTTGGTAGGGCAACTCATATATCATTACTTTCTTTAGTTTTCTTGCTATGCACAAGACAACCCTATCCAATTATTGGGTCAAGAGCCCCAGGGGTCATGCACACAGAAACTTACCCCACATAATAAACCAATAAAGATGCTGAAAGTCATATGCAGAACAGAGATGTGCAATGAAAGCAACAATGCCTGAGATTCATTCCCTCTATAAACTACCTTTGAGACATTTTTTCTCTATTGCTGCTGAAGCAAACTGATGCTAGATGTTTAACAGCAGGCTGCAGAAATAATTTAGGCACAGAACAAACAAAGCACGTCCTGGGCATGAACTGCTGAGCGAGCAGAGCCTCAGACCCATCAAGGTCCCACTGATTCCAATGAAGAAAACACTGAACAGCAAGGGCTATCCGAACTTTTAAATCAAAGGTCACAAGGAGCCTTAGCCAGCCATTCCATTACAGAGGTTCTTACATCTTGCCCAAAGCATTTATTACTGAGCAACTTGAATGACTGTGAAACAAATAGATCCAGTGATTGCCCAAATTGCCAGGCACACAAGGAAATCAGAGTTTTGAGAGATACAGAATTAGGACTCTCAGCCCACTAAATCAGGGGATTGGAAATGAGACCACATCACTGGAGTTCAGGCCAAAATTCAAACTTCCCCCAAATTTAGAGGGAGTTCTAATTTAGATTAGTTCAAGTTCTAATTTAGATTAATTAATTCATAAACTCAAGGGTCTGCAAAGTCTGTTGATGAATCCTGCTAATGGAATCTATATAACAAGTAAACAGGGCCACTGAGATCAGTGAGGAGGCCGAAGACCTTACAGAGCCCTTCCAACCCTTGCAGGCAACACCAGGCACAAGTAGAGGTCAGGCTGTAAAGCAGAAGGGACTTATCCACAGAGCAGGAATTAAACCCAGGATCCATTTTCAATGTAAATTCAAAGGTGCCACCAGTTATGAGTTAGTACTAATTAACTGATCCCAGGAACCTTACATTTGACAGCTTATTTTCACCATCTTTGCAGCTCTGTGATTACCCAGTTTTTTACCAGTCCAAGAGCTCTACCACACTGCTGGAATACTCAGGGTACTGCCTCTGCCAAGTTCTCACTGCAGAGGTGGCTCCAGGCTGTCCCTGCAATGATCCTGTAACCACAACTCCTTTCTCAGACACAAACATGTCTCCATGACTCACACACACCTACAGCCACAAGCACCATCTAAACACTGCACCTTCTCCCTGCCTCAGACACAGCCCCACAGAGCCTACTGAGATGCTCCAGCATTTACCCCAGCATGGGGAAATGCATCAACAGCACTTTGCAGATGATGTGGAAGCATCTACCTTCTGACCACCTATACTGGGAGAGGTGGCAGATGAAGCTCTAGCCTGGGTGTGTGCCACAGGAGGAGTCTGGCTTTGAGTGACAGAACAGGCAGAAGTGTGCATGGGCCCCATGCAGCCTGCACACTGCTGCTCAGACCACACGGTCATGCATCATTCAGAGAGAAAACACTGCATGCTATTGCAGCCTTCTAACAAAGCCCGTGATGAGGAAAGTACATAATTACTACTCAGGTAGCAAATAATTCAAGGTTTTGATATTCCCTATTTTGGAGAAGTTTTTATTATGGCCTTTTTTTTTTAACTTACACCTTTTTTTCTTTTTTTTTTTTTTTTAATTGCAATGCTTGTGAAAGTAAAAAATACTAGCACTGGAATGACATTAATAAATTCCACATAAATTTGTAAACAGATTCCTACAAACACTTCTTCAGGCCAGCCTGAAATACCCCTGCTGATCCTATGCAAAACCTTCCAGTTTCACACAACTGCCTGCTGTCGATGTGACCTTTCAAAGATGTCAAGTTGAAGTGAATTACAGAAGAGTTCAGTACACCTCAAACAGGCACTGGGAAGAAAGCACAGTAGTATGTGTTGTTCAGGAGAGGGGAAAGCACTATTATGTATGTGCCTTGCTGGAAACCAGCCCTTCATTTCTTTCTAACAACAGGGTCTCCCGTTCTGCACTCATTTCTGCAAGGAGAACACACTAGTTGCTTTAATAACATCAATGTAAGCAACACTCACACAAAAAAAGGGAACTTTCAGTTCTTTTTGATTTTGCCCTCCTCCCCCAGCCCTGTGTGTATGGAAGATTCCCTCCCCCCCACCACCCCAATCACTTTATGCTGATTTTAGCAATATGTTTCTTACACAAAGAGGTGCTGAGGTTGATTGGGACCCTTTGTGGGTCATCTAGTCCATCCCCTGCTTTGCTAGATTTCTAATCTCTGTGTTACAAGCATGCAAAAGCAGAACATATGCAGGAGGTATTCATCCATGAACTTCTCAAAGGACTCAAAAGCCTTCTAGCCTATTAACTTATCCAGACATCATACTTGTATATTTTTCCACCAGAGGGAAGAAAAGGTGCCTTCATATGGCACCATGAGACACAGGCTACAGCAAATTCCCAAAAACACACACTGGGATCACCCCTGAACAGTGAATATGCAGAGGCAGACACAAATGAAGGCTTTGTAAATCCATGTGCTTAATAGCACTGTCTATTGTCAATGGTAAAACTATTGAGAAGGTCACCGGTGTCATCTGCCAGAAACCGCAGCAATTCAAGTCACTCTATCCATAAACGGAAATACACCATTTGCAGCTCCAGCTCCTTCTTTCCCTGAGAATACTTTGATAGAACCTGTAAAAACAGCCCCCACCCAGGACACGTGCTCATACAAGTGGGGTCTTGGTGGGGTGAACCAGGGACAACGTTTATCTGTGACATTTATGAGAGAATAGATGGATTTTTTATTTTTGAACCAAGAGAAACATTTGTAGCATTGAACTAATATGCAAATACAATATACCAGCCTGTAGAAAAAAAACAAAAAAGAAAAAAAAAGAAAAAAAAAGAAAAAAAAAAGAAAAAAAAAGGAAAAAAAAAAAAAAGAAAAAAAAAAGAAAAAAAAAGTATGTGGGCAACATCCCTAAAAACTATGTCTGAAAATCAAGCTCGTGAAGATGAGCTGAATCCAGGCTGTGAGGCATCCCACTCGCTCACAGCAGAGGGCTGTGTTGGGCTGAGCAGAGCAGGGACCGACAGCCAGGAGACTTAGACAGCTGCAGGGGGGGAAAAAGGTTTTAAGCAGAGACAAATCTTCAGGTCACTCACAGCAGGACAGGGACGAATCTGGAAGAACCAGTATGACCTCCTCTCATCTTCCCCCCTCAGAACACTGGAGGTCCTGACATCACTTCTGCTTCATCCCAGTAATTCACAGTACACTGTGAACTCTGGGCCATGCAATCCATCCTCCCCTGGAATAAGCTTACATTTCCTGGGGTCTCACCCAATTTCAATTCTAAACATTAATTTATTTTGTTACACACATTTATTCCAGGAGAGAGTGGCTCCTTTGCTGCCACTGTATAAACAGATTGTCAGCTCTCTGCATAGGCACACACACATTTCTGCTCACTCCACTACAAAAGGGATACATCAGCACTGACAGTGTTTCTGGGACAAATGTTATGGATGATTAGAAACCCAGGAAGTGTAGAGCAAGTGCAAGGAAATGGAGCTGTTATCTAAGAAAGGAGATAGGTGTTACAACATATCCTTTAAAACACCACAGATTTCATGTACCTGATAGAGCATGAAATATTTCATTTCAGTGATGTAAGGCGGGATATTCTGAGATATACAGCATGCACTGTTGCTATAACAACATGTCAGGAGTGCTACCATCACAGCATTAAAACTGCAGATATTTGTGATAGAGCTTGATTCATAAGTGAAGAGACAGAAGCCCAGAAGGCTGTAATGAGCAGAAGCCTGAGATCCGATAAAATACATTTAGGGGAGGAGGGGGAAATAGAACTGCAGGATTTGAACAAGGCAGAAACAGAATTAGGTGGTTGCAATGACCACTAGCGCAAACAACAGCCTAGCACCAAAGCTGCTTCATCATAACAGATTTGTTTTGCTGTAATGACAAAAAAAGTGTCCCATGTCAACATGAGGAAGAACTCTGTTTCACCTCTTGTATGACTTATGCACATCAGGCTGACCTTCAGTGTAAGAGGTGCTCATTTAAGGGCGAGCTTTTCTGTTCCTGGCATATCTTTGTAAAGATGAGTTGTTCTTATTTTGCTCACTGTGACATGTTGATACTCTGAAGTAATAACAAGTATTGTGGTCTAGATAAATCTATTGGTGAGCAGCTGCCTCTCATGTATTTTTGAGTAATAATAGTTCTGGTGTCTCCTGGAGTTTTATCAAGGGAGCTCTTTCCTGGCAATAACATGAGGCAGAACACCAGCATAGAGACACTCAGTCTTTATGGCACTTACTGTTGAGTGGGCTCTGTACCCCACTGCTATTTTCATTGTTGAGTCACCCAAGCACTGAGGCACTCCTCACAGGAACTATTTGTATAGAAACTTATTTTGAGAAGGATAAGGTTCACTCTCAAAGGTAGAGTGATTGCACATCAGGCAACTCAGGCTGTTCTCACATGAGTCACAAAAATCTCCTCACAAGGGTAAATGTCAAGACACACCGGCCATGAGTCACAGCTGTTATCCTCCCTCCCTCCGTTTTGAAAGGTTTGAACCCTTCTGAACTGTCGGTGAGACTGAGACAGAAGCATGATGCTGCTAAACTTGAAACACTGGAATGAAGCATTTCCACCATCATTAGATGGGTCTGTCCTGTAGCACTATTTCAGGAGACTGAGTTAGCACCTGGACCAGAAAGGTGACTATATAAACAGGAAAGAGCAAGAACTGTCAGAAATTCAGTATCCCACAGTAGCAGTATATTTCAAATCTCAAGTCTTATATGAGATAAATCTCATTTAGAGGTTGTGGATTACTGTCTCCCTTTTTATTTTCCTATACATCCAGTATAACCTAAGAATGGGAATTAGTCTGAATATAAACAATCTAATCAAAGCAAAAATTAGGCAGTGTGAGAAACTGACAAGGAGGTGATACATATTTTTCAACCGTCTTGAGAAAATGGTGGGTCTCATTCATGAGGTACAAATCAACAACTGAAGACAAATTTACAGAAGTGCTAGGGTTTATTTTCAGAAAAAACTAGCCTATTCATACCAACCTGATACACACAGTGATATACTAATGCAAACAAACTAATTCCACTGTCACATAATTTGAGGTTCTGCACATAATTTGCAACTAAATTCATTGACAGTTTACTAAGAAGCTTAATTGGCTCTAGATTATTGTATTGTATTTTGTACACCTGGCTTTGTTTTAATTTCAATTACCATTGCTGACATTGTAATCCCATTATTGCTATTATGCTGACAAGGAACAAGTGTTTGCACATGTTGTCTATCTGCCTCCAGAACATAAGCTCCATGACAAGCTGCAAGGTTAATCATTACTGAGCTGACTGTCCCTCAATATTACATTCAGAAAGCAGTAAGCATCTAAAATCATGGGCCAGTGCAGATTCAACCTCCTCTTTTTGGTGCTGACAGCTATGAGCACCACAGTCAGGCCTCCTGCATGCAGCATCAGCACCCATCCCTGGGGACTGCAGGGTGCACATACAAGAGATAAGCACTGCCCAGGCATGGCACCACCCACATCTGCTTACCTTCTCCATGTCATTGCAAAATCCAAGAGGAGGTTACAGTGGCATCACTAACATTATTAATCAATAACCATTCATTAATTTAGTAAATGCACATTCCCCTGTGCAGGAGACTAGCTGGAGCAGGGATGCTACAAAATCACCAGCACTGGTGATGTCTCGGGTTAGAAAGGCATCAGTCTATTTCAACAAAGCAGATGTTGGTGATCTGCACAACTGGTCCTGTACTTGGATGGGACATGAGCAAAGCCATGTCCAGCGTAATTTTTAATGTGGAACTCAGATTTTGCTATCCTAACATTGCCTTGCTCTCTTTCTTTTGTCTGCCATCAAAACAAACCACTCACTGAATTAAAAACCCACAAACTTGTAGAGGAAAGCTGCCTCCCTCTTACATCAGGCTAACTTTGACCCTTAGCAAGCTGATCATTGCACTGTTTGAAGAAAGGTAATTAAAGGGGACTGCACCTGCCAGTCTGCTCAAAGTCACCTCAGCACCGAAAGCACAGGCTGGAACAGCAGCACACACTGGTCCTGTCTGCAATAAATAATGTAGGAGTATTGCCCAAGAGTAGCTGAAACACTTCAGATCAAGCAGTCAGGTAAAATACCTTCCAGATTAGACATAAAACCACGGTGTAATTGGAGGTGTGGTTTGGAGCATACCCACACCAGACCCACACTGCTGGTGGCCAGCAAACACATCTGACACAGTAAAACCACCTACTTCTGCCACATTTCACCATGGAGGCAAGATTCACATGGACTTTTGAAAACTACAAAAGCAGGTATTTGTTCCTTCCCCACCAAATACTTCTGATAAAATTAGCTAGCAACCTGGTTGTACAAGCCTTTCCTAACAAGTCCCAATAATTAACTCAAATTCCCCTCACAATTATTAAAAATATCAATTATTAATAATTAGACCTTTGTTAATATCCAGAAGCTGTGGCTGGGAGAAGGCATTAAGTAATAATCAGGAGTAATTTTATGGCAGACCAAGCCAAAACAACATATGGACCCTGGCTCACCAGGGGAGCTCCTAAATAATCTGTAACTAGCATTCCACATTTCTTTCCTAACCAAAATATCTACAGCTACTGTATGAAAACTACTTCAGCAAACAAACACAGCACAAGTGTAAATTCAAATGTTGAGAAACCTAAAAGTCCTAGGTTTTATTTGTTACAGGGTATGCTAAAAATCAGACCAAATAAAACCAGAAGAGTAGGGTAATAAATAAGGGGAGGATATCCATAAGGTAATTATTACTATCCTTGCCTCAATAGCCTTAAAACAAGGAAAAGTATAAGCAACCAAAGACTTAGAAAATGGGATGAATTAGGAAACAGATTTTCAGTACAATCAGAAAGAGCACAAATTTAAAATAACATGGAAACTGAAAGTGAAAACAATAAGCAAAGAAGGGAAAGAGGGCCAGCAGCAGAACAAAAGCACAAGGACAACAGAACCGTCTTGTCAACTTTTGTCTTCATAAAAATAGGAATTCTGTCTGCAAAATTTCATTAAATTAAAAACAACAAAATTCAAACAAACAAACCTGCAGGATTTCAAGACTGAAAGGATTCCCCCTCCTCCTTTTTCTTTAATTTTTTAATAAAGAACAGGCTTAATCTCACTTTGTTTATTAAAGATTTTGACTGTGCAGAGCCCACACTCGGGTGTGCCTTGTTTGGCACTGATTTGCAATATAAACAAACTCCAGCTGTGATGCATGAAAAGCTTAGGAGCAGCAGAGAGCTTAATGTCTCTAATTAATATCTGTTTAGACCTAAAATGAGGCATTGGAGACTCCAGATAAACTTTGGCATGTAATACATTTCAAAGAGGAATTAGGAACCAGATGAATAGGAATTTGTCAGTACTGTGCTCTGGATATATCTGCAAAATGGAGATGGTGATGAGATCAGAGTGTTTTCTTCTGTGCTGTGCCTAGGCATGGTTATTCTTGTGCCTCCCTTTCACTGCATGGCAGGTCAAGAAAAGAAGAAAGATGTGAAAGAATACCATGTTTAACTTAGCTTCAGACCCAGCCTTTAAGCATTGCAGCTATGTCCAGGTTTGACTTGAAACATAAATAACCTAGAAGTACAGGTTTGTTCCCCTGTAACAGGTTTTTAATGCAGATCTGCTTTTCAAACAAACAAACAAACCAAAAAAAAAAAAAGACTGAAAGTCAGCTTTAAGCGAGGATAAAAAAGACCAGGTTTATCAAAGTTTTAATTAAACCCACAAGCCATAAAATGATCATAACCTTTCTGGTCTCTGTGCATCACAAAGAAGAAAACACAAATGGAGTGTGCTTCTGCCACCACTCAAAAGCTGAGAGCATTTGTGGGCATAGGCCATCCTCACTCAGGTCCGCCATCCTCAGAGCACAGACCTTTACTTGGCTCCCTCTTCTCCTGCTGAGGTTTCACTGGCTGTAATAAAAGCACATTAAAGGCAGTGCACAAATACCATCTGCCTGGACTTACAGTTCAGAAGCAAGGATATTTACTCCTCACATCAATAGCCCTCCTTACCAAGCAATGCTACACACTTCCAGGCTATTGTTTCATCCCCTAGGTTCTCATTACTGCCTACTTGCTCAGCCTTGATCACAAATATGCAGATCCATACTAAAAAGAACATTAAGCCACCGTCCTGTTAGGAAACACACCTCCCACTCTTCACAGGTGTCAGGAACACTCACAACAGGTCTGGCTCTGAGGCCCATCAGTTCTCACCTGCAGTGCTGGCACTATCATTAACCCCACGCTTCCCAGTCCCCAAAGATCCTCTGAAACCAATACTAGGAAACAAAACAGGAGTTGAGGCTGGCCAGGGGCAGCAAGGTGGTGGTGGCTAACTAAGAAGATCCTGTAGAAAAAGGGTTATTTCAGCTTTTTGTGCATAAGAAGAGACCCAAAGCAGCCAGCATGCGGCAGCAAATGTGTGTACACTAGGATACAGCATAGAAATAGTATGCTCACAGAATGCAAAAATTAATTACCATAGTGAAAAACAAAATAGACACTGAGTCTGGGATAAGTCAATCTGAAAGTCAGTCCTTTCTGTTCCTAAAGCATATCAGACCACTGTGAACAACCCACAGAACCCTTCAGCAGAAACTGGCCAGCACAGGGTTGGCTCTAACTCAGCACACGCAGTTAACCAATTTCCTCAGCTGCCCCTTGGTCATGGCTTTCATAAAGGGCTTCTCGAAATAGGAGTCAGTAATGCCTTCTGGAAGGCTCCATCTCCCCTCAGAAACACTTTGTGAACAGCAACTGTTGACCTCAGCCACAGTGTTGCTGTCATAAATATGAGCTTCCAGTCAGGAAGACAGAAACATTCCATACTAGGTAATCCCATCTTTGAGATTATCACCAGTTCTTCAATACTGTATCATTGACGCATACTTCAAATCAGGGTTGAATCATCCTATTACCGGACCAGAAAAAGGGAAAAAGATATAGAATTAATTTGGATTACCCAATTTTTGGCCCTTCATTATGTCAAAAGAGATAGTGTTTAGCATCACCATAGCTTTGCAGGTATTAAAAATCTGACATTTTTTTCTTCTCAGTTATCCCTGATTACCTTCCACTTCCTCAGATGCTGCCAAGCTCTGTGTTAAAACTAGTGGAAATCCATGTGCAGAAGATGAGCTGTAGGAATCCTTGTCCCCAGTTTTCCAGGGCACAGCCCAGTCCCACCCCTCACATCTGGGTTGTGCTGCATGGTGAGCATGGGGTAGCACTATCACCAGTCGTGCAGCACGGGCAGCAGTGCAAAAAATGCCCAGATAAGGGTGAGGCATTAACTAAGGATAAGGTGGAGTTTCATATGAGGTCTCAAACAGTATCATAAAGCTTATGGAAATAAGCCCTACTTGAACACCATCCCACATAACTCCCTAAGCACAGCCTGAAGTGCAATCTAAAATGAGAGAAGTTTTTTAGGCAGTTTGCCAGAAACATACTCTTTACAAAGTACAGCAAATGGACTCTGACCAGAAGGCATATTTTAATTTTATTCTTCACTGAAGTTCAGTGTACCTAACTATGAGAAACAAAGTAAAAAAAATCTCATGGAACTGCTCTGCTGCCACAGGCTGAACTATTTGCTGTACTGTATTCAGCTTAGGCTATCTGAAGTTCTCAGCCCTGTGCAGAGCTGAACTGTTAAACCAAGGACCTTGCATCAGAAGTTCCCACTTGATTTGCCCTAAGGGTAAAGATCTCCAGCTTTGAAGCCCTCAAATTGGCACCCTTCACCAGTGTTGCCTCCACTTTACAGAAACATTTACACCGAGAGCAAGGAAAACATAAGTGTTAATGCTTTGAGAATAGCCTTTCTCAAAGGCTTACTTCTCACAAATATTCAGCTTCACTACAATGGATTTAGTTGGCTAAAGGTCTGACTATTAAGTAACCACTTACAAAGGGAGAGTAAGTAAGTGCTAAATACACAGCACTCAGC
This sequence comes from Cinclus cinclus, assembly GCF_963662255.1. NCBI lineage: Eukaryota > Metazoa > Chordata > Aves > Passeriformes > Cinclidae > Cinclus > Cinclus cinclus. Next base: position 37,419,337 of record NC_085051.1, read on the forward strand.
ATTCAATACAGCAAGGTAGCATGTTATCGCTAAAGAGTCCAGACTCGCCGAGATTAAATCCTGCACTTGGCACACCTTCCCTACCAATCCCACTGATTTGAACAGGGCTGGGATGCCTCGCCATTCCGGCCAGGCTACTACCCTAACAGCAGGGTTACCTAAGCCCTGCTCTACACGAAGACCCCTAGGAAACCGGGCAGAAAAAGAGAAGTAAGAGCACTGGCTCAAGACAACCAGCGGCCACATCTTCCACGTGCAGCTTGTTTCTGTGCCGCCCCCACTAAGGCGCGGGGCTGGTAGAGGTGCGGAGAGCAGCGGAGCCCTTGGCCAAGGCACCGCACCTGCGGTTCCCCGCACCGAGAACAGGTACGGCAGCCCAGGGCGGCACCGCCTCCGCCCTCTCCTGGAAACACCCAAGGGACACGCTGTACCCCTGGTGGCTTCAGCAGAGTTTCTAAACAAGCTTACGACGTACTTAACCCAGATAGAACATAAATAAAACCTAAAGAAAAAGAAGAGTCGCGGCACTTTTATCTGCTGCTATAATCTGTATATCCTACAGTGCCGTTTTCTCTGTCTCTACTCAGTTTCCTTCAACTCACCAGAAGGCTGAGTTTCAGCAGTGAGCATCAGAAAACTGCCAAGGAATTTGTTGGCTTTTCAAGTTTTGATGACAATCTGATTATTTCCCCAGCCTCGGTACACAAAGCTCTGCTCTCCATTCCAGAGAATGGAGAACCAGCCATATCACCATGGCAGGGGGAGCACAGCAGGATATAGCCCTGTGGATGGTGATAATAAAAATCCTTACTGACATGGAAGGCACAGGAACATGAGGAAGGCTTGCTAGATTTGGTGCTAACATGTAAGGAGGGATCACCTGGGAAACAAAAGGTGACAGCAACCTAGGAATGACAGAACTGACTGATCCTTTGGAAGGCTGAGTAAAAGGGATTAAGAAAATTACTTTCAATACAAGGCAAATTTAAAGAAAAATGCCTGTTACAAACTCATTCTGTACTTAGGAAATTAAAAAATAATAATAACGGAGGAATCAAGGTGCCAATTCCTCAAAGAAATTACATAAGAGCTCTTTATTCACCTCAGATAAAAGCAGGGAAGTATATGGAAAACAATCTAGGTCTTACCATTAAATATAAATGTAAAAGAATAGTAGGAGAGCCTAGAGACAAAATCAGGAATGGTAAGACAAAGTGAGATACATCTAAGAAGGAACATTAACATATACACTTTGGCAGCTAGAAGAATAGGAAATTTAGCTTAAGAATTCAAAAAAGAAAAATATTTTAAAACGGCACAAGTCCACAACACTTAATATCATCACGGAAGTCTTCACTAGAAGCATCAGAAGTATCCAGATGGTTAATAGAATTCATATCAAAACCAAAACAAGGTAAAAGACTACATATGGCACTGTTGCTTAAGTATTTCCAGGAAAAATACTTTAAAATAAAGTAATAAAATCAAAGAAGATTTCAAGAAGATTGCTTGAAATTTTAACCCGAAATCCCCAGTAAAAACAATAGGTTATGATAACTCAGTCATCCTTTTTCATATTGGCAAAGCATGATGTTTTCCATTCTAGGATAATAATTAAAAAAAAAATCCCAAACACAAACAAGCAAAAAACAACACACCAGAAAAACAAACCAAAAAACCCCAGAGGAAGACAGTAGTTACCCTGAAGAACCCATAGGTAGTTTCTAGAAGGCAGAAGATCTACAGCATGTCTCTAACAAGGGGGAGAAACAAAGAGGAGCTGGAAATTAAAAACCTGTCATGTTCAATTATCAGAAAACTACTACAGTAAATCATACTATCCATAAACCCACCAAAGGTACTAAGGCAGATGAATGGTACGGAACAATTCATACCAAACCAATATAATTTCCTTCCACAATAGACCAACAGACCTTGTGGACAGGGAAGAAGAAATCAATGTCAAAGATCAGTTTCAATACAGGCCTTTGACATTAGCCAGTATGATAAACTTACTGTAAGTAAGGAAGCTACAGAAGCAAAGATTAGAACAAACCATCATAGGATGCCTGCAAAAGTCATCAGACATTATTCCTAAGGACTAATTCCTGTGGTTCCCTTTCAGAAAAAGAAAATGCATTGAGGTGGATATTACATGGTAACTGCACAACTTCATTCAGTGCTTTGACTAATAATTTGGACAATGGAATAAACAACCTTATTAAGTCTGCACATGAGAAAGTAGGAGGAACTGCAGGTATACTGGATGGCAAACAGAATTCAATATAAACAAACTGGAAAGAGGCTGGGACAAGGGAAAAAGACACAAACCAATCAGGAATTTATGTCAAGCATTATGTATTTTCATAATAACCCCCACTTTAATGACTTTGGAACAGAAAATGGCTGGCAAGATAACAGCTCTTAGGAGAGGGGAAGGCAGCAGATACCAAGCAAAAGGCAAGTCAATATAATGCCATAATGAAAAGAAGAATATTGGCCAGGAACCTATGAACAGGGTTATTTCATGTGGGTTTCAGAATACAATTTGTCTATTTCAGTTGATACTGGTAACACCTCGGATGAGATAGCATCCAGTTTCAGAAAATACTTGAAGCAATTTAACTTATGGAAGATTATTAATTCCCTGCCTTGTCCCTTCTGCCTTGAAGTATATAAAAACTTGTTGCAAAAGAACAATCACACATCTTTGCACATGGTATACAGTCTTAAAGAAAAGCAGGATTATGCTTAGAAATAAGGAAAATCGTTATAATTGGAAGGGTAGTAGCTCTACCTCACTAGAGATTACCTGGTTTGTTTCTTTATTTGTACAAGCATATGACACATACAAAAAGCATCCTGAAAAGACACACGGGGCAAGAACAATCAGACCACTTTTTAGCTTCCAAAACTACAGAAGATCCCGCTGATCATGAAAATAGACTCCCTTCTCTTCAAAACCATGCACTGCATGTTGCTGTGCTAGCAGTGCCCAAAATTAATCTCTAATTGGAACAGAGCTCTGCAAAAGCACGCAGCTCGGAGCAGCTGGGGAATCAGCCACTTGCAGAGAGACAGGTGCCATTTCCTTTTCACTAGTGTAAACTCCATGGCTCACTTGACAAGCACCCTTGTTAAAGAGTAATTCTTGCAGGGTTGTCATTTGCTGATGGCTTTGGAAGAAGGTTGTCTTGACTAGAAACTTTCGACTTATTTAGAATCATAGCAGCTGCTTGATGTTTTTAATCCACTTGACATCCTGGCTTGTTATACCAGTACATCAAAATGGCATGACAAACAGGCTAATTAAATGGACAGCAAGGACTTTTTGCACAAGGTTCACCCCACACTGTACAGGTGAGCTCTAATTCCTTGAGTGCTATCATTCAAAACAAGTCACTGAATTTAGAGTTGTTGCCAGGGGAATTGCATGGATCAGGTGAAGATGCCCGGAAGTATATCAATTGAGTTGTCAATGGAAAAATCTATCTCAGTCCCAGAGTGAAATTTTCAATCAAAGTGTAAAGAAAAACTGGAAGCTAATGTACTTGAGGCCAAACACACAGTGTGGTTGAGGGATTATGTTCTAGGTTACAAACCAGGAGGTGCCCAAAATCTATTGTATCACCACCTTCATGAACTGTTAATGGGCCCATCAATACCTTGCCAGGACTCCTAGATAACTCCCTCCAGGAGCTACCTCTGTTAATGGGCAATCAAGGACCTACTGCAGGAGTCACTGAATGATATCATCCCATTGTGATATGGTCCACCCAGAGGGAGGAGCCAAGGATTCTCACCTGGATATAATGTGGGATTTGGGCCCTTACCCATTAGATCTTTTGAAGAGGACAAAGGCTACCAGATCTTTTCTACGAGATCACTGCTTCATCTAGATTGCTACCACCAGCCCAGGATTTTCCACCGTTCCAGCTTGGTGCTCTCGGAGTTCTGCACTGAAATCAGACTGCCCCAGGTTTTGTACAGCAAAGCCCCTCAAGGTCCCTAGTTCTGTTTACTTTCAATGCTGTAGTTCTTGTTGTTTGTTTGTCTTGCTATACATATTAGTAAAGAACTGTTATTCCTATTCCCAGACCTTTGCCTGAAAGCCCCTTTAATTTTCCAAATTATAATAATTTGGAGGGAGGGGATTTGAATTCTCTGTTCCAAAGGGAGGCTCTGCCCTCCCTAGCAGATACCTATCTTTCAAACCAAGACAGATACCTAGCCTGGACACATGCTGAGAAGGATGCTACAGTCTCCCTAATACTGTCATAAATTTATTTGGATGTGAAAGCAATGACTGGAAGCTGGGTTTCCCCCAGGTGAACAACCATACTACTGCATTTTAGCTACCTAAGCTAAAGCAAACAAAAACTTCAGCTAGAAAGGGTAACCCTATCCCATACCCACTAGACTAGACATAGAAATAAGAGGAATTCAAGTTACAGGGACCCTCATGTTTGCCAAAATCTCAGAGAACTTACAGTCCAAAGAAGCTAAAAATTGGCTCTAGCAAGAAGAAAAGCTCTCTCTCTCTTCAGCTACTGCAAAAGACCAAGAAATAAAGAGCTACTGTCTGACAAAAAGCATCCAGGTGGCATTTTTAAAGCATTCTGATGCCTACAATAAAGAAGTTATTTACAAGGTACTTTTTTTCTTGCTAAGGAAGATCCAGGGCTAGGAGACAACAGAGATTTTTAACAATTCTTAACCATGTACCATTTAGGAATTCACAAAAGAACATTGATAGCAATTATATAACAGCCAAAAGGAAAGAAAAAATTACTCCATAAATTCTTATTGCAACAACAAGCTTGTTTTCTGTGGTTTACAGTTTCAGGCCTTTCACGAGAAGAGCAAACTCCCAAAAACAAGCTATTTTCAAGTTTCAAACTGAATGAGTGGGAATTAGATTCTTCATTTTGTTCTCTTCCAGAAACAATACTTAACAGAAAATAAGAGAAAATATTTTGATTTCTCAACAGCAGAGTCATTCAAGACTATGACATATTAAGTCTCAAATATAGAAGTCCTCAAATGTGAATGTGAGTAAGAATGAATCAATGTTTAAGGCCAGAAGACAACTTGGTGCGCATATTCCAAGGCAAAAATAACAACAAAGTACAGAGCAAGTCCATGAGACACCTGTTCTGAAAACAGAGATCATGAGAAGGTAACTGCTCAGGTTGCAAGCTGTTCTGTTTTATAGGAAACATACTTCCAAAATATTGCAGCAGATGCCTCTCATGAGTTTTTTTTTCCTCATTGCAAGCTCAGAAAATAGGGGGGCTTGTTCTGTTGGTTTAAATCTTATGTTTTATTGATTAAAAATAGCAGTGAGGGAAATGCAGAGTTGCTGTAAAGATCATACTGGAATCATGTCACCACTCATCTCAGCATTTTCTGTATACTTTCGCTCTATTATCCTATGAGTTCCTAACACTGGCTTCTGTATCATTCTCTTAATGCCTACTGCTTCAGTTGCTGTTATGATCCATGCAAATACTTTTCTCACAGTCCTTCACCTGACTTCTTCCTTGGTCTTTAAAGAACGATAGAAAAGCTGTGCTTCCTGAGATCACCTAGTCCAGCCTCCCACTGCAAGCAGGATTAATGCCAACACTAGTCCCAATCAGGTTAGTCATGGCTTTGTTCAGAGAAGCCTTGAAAACCTTCAAGGAGAAAGGTTTCACAACTGCTGTAGGAAACCTGATCCTAACTATCTTTATAGTCTCTTCTGGATAGTTTCTTACCATCCTTCTGAAACCAAAGAGCCCAAAATCAAACACAATATTGCAGCAGCTGCTTCAGCAGTACAATGAAGACAAAATTTTTCATCAATTTGGTGGCAACATTCTCCTACCATAGGCTAGCATGCAGGCTGCCATAATTGTGCTGTGAATTCACTGCTGGGTCATGTTCAGCACACACCACTGATTCCAAGGATCTCTCTCAGCAAAGCTGAGAATTTTGCACTTCTCCTTATCAAACAGCTTGAGGTTTCTGTCAGCCAAATTCTGAACCTAGGCTTTATCTTGCAGCATATTAATTATTTTCCCCATAGAGGAACACTCACTAGTAATTAAGGTCAGCTATGAAGATAATGAACATCAGCCCAAATATCACCTTACAGGGTCCTTTTAGCCACTTTACAAATTAACATTGAGTAACTCACCTGAGTACAGTGATCCATCCAGTTCAAACCACCAAACAGTCCATTCATGTTACTCATAGCTCCTCTGGGCCACATGCAAACACTGTGGGACAGTGTATCAGAAGCCATTCTAGAGTCAAGGTATGAGCACTTATCAAGCACTGCCCTTGCTGATGTACCAAGTCATTTATTCTTATAAGGCCATCTAGTTGTCTAAGCTGTGCTTTTACACATATCCTTTACAGACAGTCCCTACCTATTTCCACTTTTTTTTTTTCCTTCCAGTTCACTAACAAGCACCTTGCTTATAAAAGTAAGCCTTAAAAAAATCCACCCTGAAAGGCTAGATGTCTGAACAGACCCTCACCACAGGATCTCAGCTGATACTTTCCAGGTCTAGTTTTCTTATGTTAATGTAATTCAGTGCTTTACCCTTAGTAATTGCAGTCTCCAACTGTTGAAACACACCCGGTAACACAGCAGGTAAAATAAAATGGACATGGATGGATTTCTGTTTCACTTATCCCTGTTTCCTCAACATGTCTGCTGTCCTGTCTAGGCCTGAAACTATTTAAGAAAGCACACTGTTGTTGAAACCAGTCTAATGCACAATGCAAAGGGTCTGTCATTAATTTTATGGAGAGTTCCAGTGTTGCTGAAATGTCAGACAAGAGGGTTTTCCAGCAAGACTGCTTCTTGCAGCAAGTAGAGATATCCATATCATTGGTATATCATAGGATGTATATATGTTAGCTTCAAAAGGAATGAGTTAGCATCTGTCAGCTTGGAGATTACCAATCAGTGTAACTGCAGCTGCTCCCCAGATTGCAGTCACCAGGCACAGGAGGAACAAAAGACTTGAACTATAGTTGTCACTCTTCTGAACAAGCCTTAAGATTTTTCAAAAGGCATATGACAGAACATTTGTGCTCACATGTGCACGACATTGAGCAGAGGCAGTATGGAAACCCAAGATGTCACACAGATACCTACAGGCCATCTGCCTCACACCACACAGCACAAAACAGAGACCAGAGCTGGCATGCTTTACTTCAACTTTGTGATTCCTCACAAACACTTGACGTTTTTTCAATGTGAGCATAGCTTAATATAACTCTCTTTTCAAGGAAATGCAGAAGTGGCACAAGTCCTTCTACAGGGTACTTCTGATCTCAGCATTAGGCACTATCACACTGTGCAGGCAGACCGTGCAGCTGTGTCCTGACCCAGAAAGCCTCACATCCACAGAAGTTGTCACTTATTCTCTGGCTAAAGAAAGCCCCTTGATCCCTTTCCAGTGAAGTCCACCTTTCTGTTTGATTAGAAAACCAAGAGTTCAACAGTCCCTCTTTGTGGTCTAAGACAGACTGCACATTTTATCCTCGGTCACACTGAGCTGAGCACTACGTTTTGTCCAACCTACTGAAATACTCTACAACACAGAAATGGTTTTGAAGTTTGTTTTTTTTTTTAACAAGTCTAACAACAAAACATATCCCACTTCATATAATCACCCACTAATTCTATCCTGAGTTTGGGAACTATTTGCTAATTCTGATTAAAATTCAGGAAGTATTACTTAAGTATATAAACTTCTCAGATCCTGGGTTGTGGCACAGGAGGCTTTCTCTCAAAAATACTTACTTTGTGCTGGTAACAACATGAGCACAATAATAAGATGTTAGTAGTCTAGCACCTAGATAGTAACTAGATATTCAACTTCAGAGTGCATGCATGCCGCTGGATCACTCCTCAGATGACCTAACAGCATAATCCTATTATTCCAGCAATAATATGATTCAAAGACATCTTCCAGAATTTTGTAAACTTGCCAGTGTGTATTAAATAGCAATAGAAAGCAATGTGTTCTGAGGCATTAGTTTCTTCCCTTTTGAAGTATGTGGAGCAATAACAGAAAGAAGAAAGGACAAAAGCCAATCATCACAGAGGCAAGAAAGGAACTTAAACTTTGGTCAGAAGATTTTTGGTTTAAATTCGTGTGATCATAGCTACTTGACTTTTCTGCCTCAGTAGGCACAAACAAATTTCACAGAAAAAGACAAATATGCCATGACCCAAAGAAGTTCTTTTGGGGGTTATATAGTGCATCTTCTTGTCAGTGTAAAATCTGGGCCTGAGATATGCTATCCATCTCAAACTGCAGAGAACACAAAATGCAAGACGTGCTGAGAATTCCACCCGCAGATACGGGCACAAATAAAAACAGATACATCACAGATGATTAGCAAAGTGTTGATGACCCTATTAGCTCCAACACTGTGATAGATATTTTACTTTAGAAATTGGATCACTGTTCGACTAAGGTTTGCATAAAGACCTGTTCAACTCTTACCCAGCTGAACTCTCAGAAAGTTCTTCATACCTTCATAACTTCTTAGTATTTCATAATGCAGTGCTAGTTAAAATGGATTGAGGCTCTTGTGGCGATGCACTGAAGGTTATGAAAAGCAGAGGGATTTCTGCCCAAATCCTACACTGGAATCTAGATCAGACCTAGATATTCATCCCTGTCCATTACAAGGAGAGGGCAGATCCAGCTCTGGACTCTGATGCCAGATTTTCTTGGCAAATCATCACTACACGAAAAAGAGGCAGAAAAGACAGCAGCTATAGTGTTCAGTGATGACTACTGTTTAAAGCTGACCTAGCAAATCCAACAGAGAAACAATGCATGAAGGTTTTGGTTTCCTTTTGTCTGGAAAAAACAAAGGACATTAAAAAGGACAAAAGCACCACACTGGTATCAGGATAACATGTCAGCAAGTGAGGAAAAACTGTCTTCCTACAACGGCAGTTGGAGAAAACATGAGCAAAGCAGGTGCACTGAAAACCTTTATTGGGATGCCAATTCCAGAGTCTACAGCTCTGGTGTTTTACAGGATGGCTCCTCTGTCCACACCTTTGTGCACAGCCCATGGTACCCAATTTCTTCAAGTTGTGTCTCTTCACCTCAATATAACCTTTAGTCAACAGCAAGTACCCCTTCTTCAGCATTTATAATGCACACTTCATTTCTTCACCTGAATGGAACAAGGCAAAATTTCACACCACACAAGTTGCACCAGTCTGCAGTAACACAATGCCTATCTATCACCCAAGATTCCCCTTTACAGTGCTATGCTCCTTTCACACCTATTTCTTTTTAATACTGATGGATATACAAATATATTTCTTGCAAAATTTTGTAAAGAGAGTCTTGCTTTAGGAGTCTCTGGCGTTTTCTTTCATCGGAAAGAAACCAGAAAAGAAACGTCACAGCCTGTCTCCAAAGTAATTGCCATGTAATAACTTTTGACAAGAAATAGAAGTATTTATATATACACATATATACATACTTAAAAAACAGAGTTTGTGCATATATATGTGTATATAAAAAGATATAACTAATTCAAGCCATACACAGGTCCTGGATCTGTTTCTGGCTCCAGCCTGACATCCTGGAAGACAGTGCCTGTTTTGGTTAGAGCAGCTCCCTCTGCAAAGGTTTTTAATAAGTAATTCTACAGTACCCAGCCCTGGAGGCAGCCAAGGAGCCTCTGCAGAGCTGCCTCTGGGAGCCCCAGGGCCTCCAGGACAGCGAGACACCCTGGCTCAGTCTGCCTGCCTCACAAACTGGAATTATCAGTTCTGCCGTATGACACACCTCATGCATTTTTAAATGCTTATTTCTAATGATACAATCTAAACCCCAAGAGCTATTACTATTAAAAGATTAACATACAGCCACTTTCAGGTCTCTCAGGTAATTTTTTTTCCCTCATTTCTCACAGTTGTTTTTTTCCAATTTTATCTAAATTACTAATGCCTCAATTGTTATTAACATGTTTGAACAAAAGCATAATTGACCAGCTGCCTCCAAATGATATTTGAAGTGCCTTCGACTCGCACAGAAAAAGCTTATGGTTCTATCCTAGAGGATACAATCCCCCAGCTGATACAACAATAAGGCAGACTGCAGTGGGAAAAACAACTTGGTAGCCTTCTGATTAATTTATTTATTAGTCAAACATAATGATTAATTAAATCCCTACCAATACTCCTACTTTAAAACAGAAAGCTCTGCTTGGTAATTATCACCACTTGAACCATCTCTTCATTAGTTCAACCTAAACAAAAGGACACACTGCAAAAACTTTCTTCTAGAAATTTAAACTTCAATAAACACATCATATTTTATTAATTAAATTACTCCATCTTTAACAAAATCAGAATTTAAGAAACTGTCCAAGACTAACAGTCTTGATTTATACTAAAAGAAAAACTGCGAAAGACTGTACTCAAATTAGCAAACTAAATTCAAGTATGGTATCAATCAAGCCAACATAACACAAGTAACTGGAAATTAATGGTTACCCTTTTTTTTCCTCAACAAAAAGCAGGCAGCTAATAAAAGTCAGTATATCAAAGGACTTTTATAAAACATTTCACCATTAAAAATCATGCTTAACACTCTTAATGCCACCGCACAGATGGGATTTTCTCACCCTCATACTGTTAACATATCTACTGCTGAAAAAGAGGCTATCAATCATGGTAGTAGTTTGCAAAGAAACATCACAACATCACAATCAAGTATCAATTTAATCCACAGAGAGAATGGATTTATGCTATGTTACTTCAAAAAGAGTACATTAACTTACCATTATCTCCTTGTATACACTTAAAATGCTCACATACACCTCTGGATACATTTACATAAAACCACATAAAACACCACAAAAAAAAAAAAATCACAATCACAGAAACCTACTGATGTTTTGTTGGCCAGTTATTAAGAAGGGAAAGCACTGAATTAGAGAGAGACTCCTACCAACTTCAGTAAATCTCAGGTTCATCTAAGGAGTTTAAGGCTCACTGTTTTTAGCTCCCAAAACAACAACAGGGTTTTTAATCAAATATATATGAAGTTTTTAAATACAGAAAAACACTCTCTTCTCATGAGTACACATTTGAGAAAATGAAATAAATCTGAAAGACAATATCCCTACAGATACTGTACATCTACAATTTCTGATGTCAACAGATGTTGCACAAAAGACAGAACAGTACCGATTATTAATGAGCCATTAAAATCACAGTTCTTTGGTCAAGTATCACTTTTGGAAAGTTCTGAGAAAAGCAAGCAGCACTCGGAAACACATTAACTTCTCCAAGAAGATTTTGCATCAAAGCTCTGCTTTTTAACTTTTTATTTTTTTAAACAACAACAACAAAAAAATTGTCCACTTAGGAAAGTTAAGTTGTCACCATCTTACATTTCAGAATACAAAACTGAAAAAAATCCCTATTAAAAAAAAGACAGGACTTCAGCCAAGTATTCAGCTACTTATTGCTGTAGTTGTAACTCAAGTCCCTTGAAATCCCTATGTTTTGGTCGTTCATAGCGAAAACATGTTTGGAACACTAGCAGCAATAGAAAACCCCTTGAAAACCTAGATATAGTTACACTGTTGAGTGAAAATCAGCTGAAACCATAGCCATTGGAACATAATAAAGCATCCTGTAAAAGTGAAGTTGTAGCTAGAAAAACAGGGTTGATTTAAAGGGCTATCCCAAAGCTGTATGTGGGCCAATGCCAGTAAAGAAAAGTCCATTTCCCCCCCCCCCCACCCAAATAGAGCCCAGAACATCAGCACTACTTCAAACATAACAAAAGCAGACTTCATTCTGCTTCAATGCCTCATCTCTCCATCCCTCCTCCAACAGGCAGAATACAGAAACTTGAAATAATTGCTAATTCCAAATGTAGGTGATATGCACAAATATACCATTGAACAAAGTCTGGACAGTGAACATTACACCTGAGTTCAGTCATACAAACTAACTTTCGTAAATAGCATTAGACGAATAT